>NC_046285.1:1620859-1945031 GCF_004115265.2 Rhinolophus ferrumequinum | reverse complement strand
GAATTCAGAAGATTTAAAATTCAGTCTCTCTGATCTGTGTCTATTCTCAAATAATCCTCTGCCAAAATCAGTGTTTGACCAAAGAAAATAAGCAACTCTACACTGAAGTGTTCTGCCTACCACTACAGATTTTAATCTTGTAAGAACTTGGTCTCACGTAGAAAGGCCAATTTGCAACATGGGTGTGGTTTAGAACTATAAAAAAAAAAAAATCAAGAGGCAAAATACAGATGTCATCGCCGTTTCTGGCAGATTATGACTGTGGTGCTTAAAATATACCAGGATATACATTTTACCCTTTAACTTCCATTCAGGCAGGTCTTCTTCCTATGGAATGGGACTGCCCTATGAAGTCTTATGTTATTTTTACAAATATTCCTTTGCCATTTTAATTTTGAAACGGCAATTTGGTTTGCACCATGGGGAAAAAATCATCAAGCAATTAAGTATACATTGAGATTCCTGAAAAGAATTAGGAAATAGTGTTAAACTTATTAAAAAACAAAACACTACACCCTACTGAATTTTTTTTTTTTTACAGTGACTGTAAAATTCAAGCATATGTACAAATTTAACTTTCAATAGTAACTGGAAACATTATGCAGACTTATACAGTGTTAAAGCTAGAAAGTGCCTGGAGGGTTATAGTCCAATTCTACTTTTTAAATGAGGCAAGAACAGGTTCACTTATGAAATCTACAGTTGATGTTCACTGAGTGGTTTACTTGCTGAAGAGGAAGTCTAAAATACCTGTTATGATAGCTCCATAAAAGTAAAGAATGGCTGTTATAAAACTGCTTCACAAAAGTGAAAGAAAAAGTTAAGGGTTTGTATGTCACAAGCCAGTTTAAAAAGGAAAGTACAGGGGGCGGCTGGCTGGTTCAGTTGGTTAGAGTGCAGTGCTCATAACACCCAGGTCGCCAGTTCGATTCCCACATGAGCCAGTGAGCTGCAACCTCCACAAGTACACTGAAGATAACAACTTGACCTGGAGCTGATGGGTCCTGGAAAAACATATTGTTCCCCAATATTCCCCAATAAAAATGTAAAAAATAAAATTAAATTAAAAAGGAAGGTACACAATGTATAATTCCATTTATATGAAATTCTAGAAAATGCAAATTAACGTATGGTGACAGATGGATGGTTGCCTGGAACGGGGTGGGAGGTGGGATAGACTTCAAAGGGACATGAAGAAACTCTGGGAGGTAATGAAAACATTTTGCACCGCACCTTGCAGTGATGATCTTGTGGGTGTATACTCTATCAAAAAATATTGAACCATCCAATTTAAATGGGTACAGTCCATTATACTTAAAATATGCCTCAATGACTGTTCAAAGTACACAGAGATGAATTTAAATATTTAAAAGGCACCTGCACTGAAGAAGGCTTACTGTTGCTCTTTACAGCCACAGCATGGTAAAACTAGCACCATTAAGCAGAAATACCAGGAGAGAGACAAATTCTGTACCAATATAAGGAAACATATTCTGTCCACGTGGTCCAGACCCACACCTGAGTACCTCGAGAACACCGAGGTTCTCTTCACAGGGCCTGCTGCAGCGCAGGCTCAAAGTACATTTTGGGGGTGAAAATAATGTTGCCTTTGGAATTCCGACATAGAAAGTTGGATGGAGTGACCATCAATGTTTTGTGCATCGAAAATTCTATTATTTCAAGGAGAATCACTTAAGGATGTTTGTGACCCTGCTGCTCTGGTATGAAATTCTGCCAGCATCTTGACTAAAACATGTATTTGCCATGTCTTAAATTTCACTTTGTGGGAAAAATCAGTTATCTGCCCAATGCATCCCTTAAAAAAAAAAAAAATGGATCCTGTGTGGTTATTTTATGATTGTTAAAAAAGTAATATATAAAATGAAAACATTTGAAAAATAAGAAAATTTAAATCGATCTTAAGCACATTATTCAGAAACATTATTTTTACAATATGTGACGAATTTCTTATGCACATGTGCATGAATCCACATATTTTGTTTACAAAGTTGGTATCTTTCAATATACAGTCAGGTAAGAAATTTCCCACATCATTAAGCATTTTTTGAAAACGTGCCTTTTGTGCTTCGTAATAGTCCATGTTATGACTATACAGTACTTTATTTAAGTATTCATGCTGGTAAGTAAGGTGATTTACAATGTTTTACATTTAGAAATAATGCTTCAACATCCTTGAACAGAGATAAGCAATAGGGAGTAAGGGAATTTGTAGCCCTGAATCCAGCTTCTCTAATATTTTAACCACTTCATTTTGTCATAAGCAATTTCACTTTCCACTCTGCCAGGAAGAGTGGTACACAGTTAAAATTGCCAGTATGGTGGCTCCCACGTTTGCTGACAATAGTTTTTTTTTGTTGTTGTTTTTTGAGTGCCTACTTTGTTTAAGATGTTGCAGGGGCGTCTTTAACACTGTACAGATTTAGGGAGGAAGACATCATAGAGAAGAACTCAAAAACTGGCAGTTGACACGGATTTTTTCAAAATACTAATACCTCTACTAATCAAAATAAGTAGAGGCCATACTTTTTAACATCTTGGAAAATGTATCCTAGGATGAGTAGGTGTCAAAACTTGTCATGAATATGTATTATCATAGGTAGATGGGCAGAAAGACTTTTTAAAAAGATTTTTAAAAAGGGCAGGCCAGGTGATTGGAAGGGCATGCACAAAGCCACGGAAGAGCAGGAGCACGTGGTGATAGGGACATAAAAGCAGACACCCTGACTGAATGAGTGTGCCTATGTCCCATCATAATCATTTTCTCAGGATCTAAATTACCAGAGAAGCAGGCACAGCGTGAACCAGCTCCTTGGAGACACACAGAAGTAAGTGTTGTGCGGCTCTGCTGGACTACACTGGGTCCTAACATAGCCTTTCCAAAACTACTTGTTTTGGAATCTGGCCCTGAGATGATTTCAATTTAGAAGAATGTCTAGTTCAATCCCATTTTCTCATACACAGCAACATGAATGCCTGGGGCCCCGCTGGCAGTGATAACCACTGCTGTCTTATTTGTCAACAAAGGCAGACAAGGTGTCTGTGGCAGGCGGAAGAATTCCCCCAAATATGCCCGACACCCTAAACCCCAGGACCAGTCAGTATGTTATCTTACCTGGCAAGAGGACTTCGCAGATGTGGTTAAGGGTACGGGCCTTGGCCGGGTGGACCATCTTGGGTTATCTAGACTGGCCCAATCGAATCACATGACTCAAAGAGCAGAGATCCTTTCCTTGATGTGTGAGATGAACTAGGATGGGGAGGAGAGACTCAAACTGTGAAAGGGGCTGGACCCACCCTTACTGGATGTGAAGACAGAGGAACGAGGCCATGAGCCAAGAAATGCAGGTGACCTCTAGAAACTGGGAATGACATTTAGTTTACTTCCAGTAGGAAAATGGAGACCTCAGGCCTACCATCCCAAGAAACTGGATTCTGCCAACAACCCAAATGGGCCGTTAAAAAGGTCCTCCCCCAGAGACCTCCAGAGAGAAGCAGCCCTGCCAACACAATTTGAGCCCAGAGAGACCTGTGTTGGGACTTCTGACCGAAAAAACTGTAAGACAATAAATGTGTTGTTTAAATCACTACATCTGTGGCATTTTGTATGGGATCAAAGAAAACTTATATAGGCTCAGACAGTTTATTTAGAACAGGATGTTCCTATTACTTTGGCCTTGCATTGCCCACAAGTGAGAACAGCTATCATCTAGGAGAAGCAGAGGGGGAGGGAGAGTAGGTTTGGGTGGAGGGGACAATATCGGCTTTACAGCTCTCCGTAAATAAATTTTCCTCCTGATAGGAGATACACACATATTGGAAGTTAATCAAATATTCAGTTCAGCACCCTAAAAAACACACAGGTACTACAAAAATTAAAATATTTATGATTCTGCCAATAATGACGAGCAGGGGTTCCTCTGTCTTGCCCCACCTAACAGACTAGGGCCCAGAGATACAACAGACACTAAATGCTACCCGGCAACCAGGGGCAGTGGTTCTCATTAAGTCATAAGATCACCCTGTGAGCTTACTGTCAATGCAGATTCCTGGGCCTGGTCCCCAAAGATTCTCATTCAGAAGTTTTAGGATGGGACCCAGGAATCTAAATCAGATCAAAATTAAGAATATCTGAATTTTGTCCCTTAATGAACAACTAATATGCTGAAAGCATTCCCCACTTCTCCCACCAAGCACTTGACACCTCTCCCATTTTGATCAAGGCCCAAAATGCAGTTCTTGTCAGGAGTTAGCCTAGAAGATGTTCCATATAAGAGACTACATGGTTAAGGGTATAGATTTGATATAAACAAACTTGGGTTTGATTCCGCTGCTGCCTCTTACCGATGAGGTGTTTGGGCAAGTCACTTAACTTCTCTATTCCTCAGTTTCCTCATCTGTATAACAGGAATGGCAAGACCTACCTACCCAGAGGTTTGTTATTACGGATTCATAAGTTCTTGAAACACAGTAACTATTCATATGCTGTGATTATAAACACTAGCATAATTCCATTTTGGGATGAAGTCAAAGCAAAATATTTATAAGCAGAGGTAGTTTGAATTCTTCAGCATTTTTCATTCCTGTACAGTATCTGGAAAGATTAAATATTTAATAGAAACAAGCTTCCACTCTGGACTGCATGGAATTGAGTGTGTTTACAAGAGGTTGTGTTGTGGAAAATAAATAAAGGGAACCATAATATCCTTATCTCTCTGAGGTTACATATACCCAAGGAGGCCTAATTTTATACCACACCTACAAAAAGGTTGGCTGAAGTAAAAAGACTTTTTTCCCAGGCACAAGATTTAGGAAATATGTCTCTTTTTCCACCTTAGGATATGAAATGCCAAGGAGCTGGACTGCAGTGACTCACCAGGCCTCCATTCTGATTGGAAAACCGCTGAAGGGGAAAGTGAACAACCTGCTCAACATTACAAAGCAAGTTCACTAACCCCCACTGCTGGGGAAAACGAAGGACAAAGAGTCATGTCACTGAACAATATGTGCCATTCAAAACCATGGAAATGAACAGACACAAACAGGACGCACTCAGCACGGAAGTTTGGAGTCCCTGCTAATGACAGATGATCCTGTAGTTGGGTGACAGCAAGAAAAATAAATCAGAGACAACATTTCTAATTAATGAAATATGAAATAAACAATTAATTATAAAGAATGATGTTGGGAGGAATACAATACTTATTGCTATTTTCTATATCCTTTAGTGTTCTTCCTCTCTCTGCTTGCATTCATTCTTTCATCATTCCTTTTTCTCTCATTTATCCTTTTTAGGAAAGGTAGGAAACATTAACAGATGAGAAAAGGGGCATCTGAAGACAGTCTTCGTGTTGGCACCTGCTGATCCTTCACAGAGTGCAATCAGTCCTCTAGGAGGGGATGGTTATCTGTCGGGGGGACCATTCTCCTATCTTTATGTCTCAATGAGGCCTGCTCTGAAGCAGCACTTCGGGCCCCTTTCTCTGCTCCTTTATCACTTTCCCCAAAGACTCGGAACAGATTCATCTCACCAGGGCAACCAGAAGTGTCTGGGATCCGCTGAACCTCATTCCTGTATTGCACTGATTCTCAACCTTTCATTGCAACAGAATCACCAGGAAGGCTTTTAAACCATGGGCTCCTGGACCCCACTCCCAAGAGTATCCCATTGCAGTTTGTCTGGGTTGGAGACCACAGATCTGCATTTCTAACAAGTTTTAAGGCAATGCTGACACTGCCAGTCTGAAGCCCACACGTTGAGAACCACTGCTTTACTCAAAGGGGCGAAAGTGTTCAGGGGCATTATCCTCACATGGCTTGCCCCGTCCCTCTTCAGCAGTAGCTTGTCTTCAGAACACAAGAACTCTCCCTTTCCTCCATATAGTGAGCAATCCAGAGGCACCTGCCCAGCAGGTCTACCTGGGATGTGGTGGGAAGAAGTGAAAATTCCGGGAGGAAAGGTATGAGGAAGACCACTTGACCACACAGGCCCAGGCTGCATTCCCGGTTGGTTCAGCTCCCCCAGGAATAAAGCTGGTATTGTGAACTCTATCGAGAGGCCTCTGTTTCTTAATCAGTTCAGAGAATATAGAGAAGAAAATGAATTATCAGCATGATTGTGGGAATGACACGGCATCTGACTGGGATTCCAAAGGTAGGATTGTTCTGGAGGCACCTTAGATATGACCCTGTCTTATCTAAGCCACAATGCTGAAGCCGCATGTGATCAGCAGACGAACTAATGTCCCTGCTCCTGAACGTGCAGTTCTTTAAGTGGCGAGGAGAGGACATAGGGCCTCCAGGAAGTGCAGCCTAGGTTACCTATGTGGGTCAATCATCAACAACCCTCGGACCAGGTTAGCAGGCTCAGCAGCCCCACCCACCCTACCTCCCAGAGCGATATCAAGCCCTCAGGCAGTTCTTCAGGGCCTCGGGCACCTCCTGACCATCCCTTCCACCCCCACCTTCCATCTTTGGGTCTAGCAGCTCTGCTTCTGTGCCATGGTCTGCCCACCTACCCACATCCTATAATGACGCTTCTGATGGATCTCAGGTGACACCAGGCTTCAAACCCTGCAGCGTCGCCAGGCTTGTCCTCCCTCTGCTCTGCCCATTCAGCTCCTGAAGCCCACAACAGCGTTCAACATCCCAGCCCCAACTCTGGGAGGTTAATCTGGAGAGCAAAAGGTTTTCCTCAAAAAGAGCAGTAAAATTGAAACACAATCTCATCAGCCAAACCGAAAAAAAGTGAAAAGGGTGAAACCCACACCAGCTTTTGCATTCTATAGCCTCCACACTCCTGGGACCCCCATGTCAGGGCTCTTATAACTTCTTTACCACACTAAGAGATTCTCCAGACCGCCAAAGGGACAAAATGGCACCCAGGGCCCAAATCCGGCCTGAACACATAAACTCTGTGGCTCAGGAAGTGTTTTTTTAAATTGTGGAGCTAACGTAAAACTTAGGAGATAAACATAAAATTCAGATTTCTATTTTCACTTTTAGAATCAGAAGGTCTGGCAATACCAAGCCCACATTTCCACATGGTAACATCAGGCTAGGCCAGTGACAGTCACACCCTTTGGATAAGGTACAAACCAGTTTGCCACAATCCTTTGGAACCCTGCCCTCCCCCTTCTCCCACTGCCTTTCCTTCAGAGAGCAAACATGAACAAACAGTAGCTAAGCACAAGTCTACTTCCTGCCACTGTTAATTTCCTGACATACCCCCGAACTCAAATTACAGTATTGTGTGGTAGACAGAAAGAAACATATGTATTTTTCTTCTCCTCAGCTGGTGGTTGCTTCCATTATCAGTTATGAAGCCATAATTGTAGGACTCATGACGAATGGGCAAATGTCTATACCAAAGTGGCCTAGACTCCTGGAGGGTGAGGTGAGAGAGGGTAAAGTGGCTCAAAAGAAAAACCTAATGTTCTTTTCAACATCTCTCATTCCTTCAAAGATTAGGATTCATGAGAGAAAAAAAAAGCCATATCTTGTGTTGTTACAGGACAAAAATTCCATCATCCAAAGTTACCAAATGTGGACTTTTATGGTACACTTAATTTTTTTAATTACAGCACGGTGGCTCAGGTGGTTGGAGTGCTGTGCTCCTAACACCGAGGTCGCCGGTTCAATTCCCACATGGGCCAGTGAGCTGCGCCCTCTTCTGCTAAGATTGTGAACAACGGCTCTCCCTGGAGCTGGGCTGCTGTGAGCAGCCGGAGGTCGGTGTGTGCTGCCATGGGCTACCGTGTGCTGCCAGGAGCGGCTGGTGGCCAGCGTGAGTGGCCGGCAGCCAGCATGAGTGGCTGGCAGCCAGGGTGAGTGGCCGGCAGCCGGCAAGAGCGGCTGGCAGCTGGTGAGAGCTGCCATGAGCTTCTGTGAGCAGCCAAATACCAACATGGGCCAGGGAGCTGTGTCCTACACAACTAGACTGAGAAACAGTGGCTTGAACTGGAGTGGGGGGGGGGGGAGGCGGAAAAAAGGAGGGGAAGATAAAGCAAATAAAACTTTATTGTTTTTGGAAAGACCGTATCACCCGCTAGCACTTTTCTTTTGGCAATAAGTTAGATTATAGAAAAACTTTGAGAATTATTAATTAGAAAATGACCACTGTGCAATAAAATCGTACAAAGATCTTTTCTTGTCTCAAATCATGTTATTGGCATGTACAGTGAACTGGCTGAAAGTACTGCTAGGCCACCATCAAATGACTGCAGAGTCACAACCAGAGACTGGCTCCAGGGTACCTCTTGAATTTCCGGTCTTTGCCCATAAGATTAGATTAGTGAGTCAGTATCAAGGTAAATATATAATTTTCAAAATCCTTCCTTCTCTTTCTCACTTCCCTCTTTCCAAGACCAGCCCTGAAACGGGAAAATAAAATGTATTACATCTTCCCTTTCTTCTCAGAGACTTCCTAGGACAAGAATGGATTCTGTAGTCCTTTTCCTCTGGGTTCAATATAAAAAAACAGGTCCAAAAGTAAATTAGGGGAAATTTTAAATAGTCCACTCGGAATCTTTCACAGGTTGTTTTTACTTGAGATTTAACCTTTTCTACTGAGTCAACTGAAGGAACAATGAAAGTAGGGTGAAGGCTCTGTGTATAGTGAAACAGCCCACTGCAATGACTAACAATTACTTTGCAATATGATTTACAGGTTACAAACTGCTTTAGCATGATGTGTTACATGCAACAGAATACTCTGTAAACTCTATATACAAAGTATCTGTATTGTAATTTTTGAGCTGGACATGATGCATCATTCTTCTGCAAATCCAGCCCTGACCTGATTCTCAGTGTGAATTCAGGTAGTTCAGAAAAGGAAAATCTCAGCACACAGTTTCTCCCAAGCTAGTCTGAATTAATTATCTTTGCTCATAGACAAGATAAAATTAAATAATAAAAACTATTGGAACGCTTACTTCCTAATTGTTTCCTTTCCCAATTACATATTTGCTTCTCAGGAACAATATTCTTAATCTTTATTCACCATTTCTATTTTCCTACATTGCAACAAAAAGAAAACCCCAGTTTAACTGCTTTAATGTACATATTTCAGTACTTAGGAAGATGTAATAAATATATCTTTAGGAGCCCGGACTCTGGAATCAGAATTCTTGGGATCCGCTTCTTGTTAACTTCCTCACCTTGGTCTAGGCATTCAGTGGTTTCCACGGCCAAAAAAATGAAAGTGGTGATGGTAATATACAAATTTACATATTGTATATTATGCAAAATACGTAATTCGCAGAAATGACATTCATCAATAACTGATGGAAGAGTTCTTTATTGAATAAAGAGCTGGGTGAAGTTAATTATGTTTAAACACTGAACTTAAATAATTTAAGTAACCATTAAGGCAGTTCACTATCCATTTGTGAGAATAAAACCAGAGCTGGTTCTAGACCAGGGGTCAGCAAACTCAGCCTGCAAGCCAAATCTGGCCCACTACCTGCTTACTACAACCTGTGAACTAAGATTGGTTTGTGCATTTAAATAGTTGGAAAAAATTTCCAAAGAATGATAGTTGTGACATGCAAAAATTTTAAGAAATTAAAAAGTTAGTGCCCATAACTACAGCTTACTGGAACACAGCATGCCCCTTCACGTGCGTTTTGTCCATGGCAGCTTTCATGCTACAAGAGCAGACTGAGGCAGCTGAGAGAGAGACCGTATCAACCACAAAGCCGATAATACTTCTTACCTGGTCCTTTACAGAAAACGTTTGCCACCCCTTGATCTAGACTGTTGTTTCTCCGAGGGTGGTGACTGCTGGGGCACAGCTCAGGACCTGGCCCAACATCGTGTTCAGGGAATATTTGATCAATGAATATGGCACCCGCATAAAGAGCCTGAGGCAGGGCTCCTCTCATGTGCTAAAGACTATTGTTCTCAAACCACAGAGGGCCTTTTCAAACAGAACGAGAGAGGACTGCTCCAGTCTATGCAGCCCAACTAAGGTCTTTGTTATCCTATAACTCTAATGGAATTTTAGGCCACACTGAAGAGAATGGGGAAGGGCAGATCATAAGGACCAACTAAAGAGGAGTTCTACATTTTCCAGCAGTATTGTTTTAAGGAGAAAGAAATGGCATCACAAAAACACAACTGAAGAGAACTAGTTTGGAAAAAGCATTTATACAAATAAATTATACATACACACACACACACACACACACACACACACAGAGCAAGTGAGAGAGAGAGAGAGAGAGAGAGAGAGAGAGAGAACGCCAAAAAAGAGAGAGAGAGAATGCACATTTTAAGAAAGGAAAACTATATTAAAAGTGTAATATTCAATATACACCATAACAAAAAGTGAATACAAGTCATGTTTCACTTCTGTAATTACAAGAAGTGCTCAAAATAGTTACCATCAGTGTCCAGACCCTTCTGATTACAGCGAACTACTGCTTGAGCAACGTTGACCAAAGTGTCCACTTGTATACATTTTTTGGCACCCCCGGTATATACCCTATGGCTTTAGTTCACCACAAGCTTATTTCAATATATGGCTACTGAAAAAGTTTGCAAAGTCTTAAGTTGCATGTGTGTGTGTGTGTGTGTGTGAATGTGCACATGTGTGTGTGTCCAAATCACAGCAAATATTCAGTAAATATTAGGTCTCATTGTAATAATCTGTGCTAGTTAGACAACATCCAGAGTGTCACCTTCAACCTAATGAGCCTCATCTGTAAGGGAGGACAGTGACAAGCTTGTTTCTAGGAGAGCTATCAGCATGGTGATGGTTCCAACCTAGGCACCGCTTCAAATAAGGCAAATTGACAGAACTGGAGAATATTTCCATGGAAATTAAATCGCAGTCCTCTATCTGAATTAAATTAATTAATCACTAAATATTTAAGTGCACTTTTCTGTCTTTACTGGAGTTGTTTTTAGGTTTTGTTTTTTGAGGGTTTGTTTGTTTTGCAAACTAACCAATTATCTTGCCCCAATAAGGTGAGGCAGAGATTTATTGTTTATTGTTCAGTGAGTAGCCATATGTTCTCCCTCAGATCCAGCAGGGTCATGTGATTAGTTCTAGCCAATGGGCTGTGAGTAGACATGATTTGTGTCCCTCTAGGCCAAAACATTTCAGTATGTGATCCTCTAGCTCCCCATCCCTTGCTAAGACAATTTGTAAACCCTGATAAAATAACAAAATCACAAAACTCACAGCAGCTTATTTCTCTGAGACACTGCCCTGGAGAACAGCCAATACACACTGACATTTGTGTGAACAAGAAATCAATGGAGATTTCGGGTCAATTTGTTACTGCAGCATTGCCTACTCTATCCTGACTTCTACAGAAAGTCTGAGCAGAAAGAAACCTTGTTTCAGTCTGTGATCAACCAACTTGGGCCATTTACAAGGATTAGCTGAATAAACAGGGAAATTTGCCAAACTTTCCTCAGACAGGTATCTGTGCAACTGTATTATTTCATTTCAAGTGCGTTCACAGATTATTACCACACTTAATTCTATTCAAAGAAATATTAAAAACCAAATCCTCTATGCCATCCATGTATCAAAAAAAACTTAAGAGCTGACTGAGATATGCAATGAGTAATGTACACTGAGAGAGGTAAAACCTCTGACAAACCTTAGCTGAATATATTGTTCATCCATATAGTTCCTTTCCTGCTTTATGACCCCTGGGCTTCACTTTCAGGAGAAACACGTGGCAGTGGAGACAGACAGGATGGCACAGTGCCCTGGGCAAAGCTGGCTCAGTTTTCCTTTGTTAGCAGTCAACAAGTATGCTGTTAATTGGATGCCTGATTTTGGTGGGGGCTTCGACTCAGAGAGATGCTCTCTCTTCTGGCTGACAGTAAAAATATACAGTAAGATAAGGATGCAAGCCTGTGTCCTTCAGTACATTCCTGATTTAAAACCACCGGAAACTCTGGAGCCGGTCGGTGAGTAGGCTACAAACTCCCAGAGTCATGGACCTACGTTACATTCTCAGCTCCACTGCTGACAGCTGTGTGAGTCCGGCCACATGGCACAGTTTCTGAGCCTCAGTTCCCTCCCACTTTAGAAGGCATTTGGGAAGACTAATGGGATTGATGCAGGCAAAGTACTCACTACACCACGCTGGAACCATTGCTGCCTCAGAGCCATGGAATTCTTCTTAAAGTTAATCTGAATTTCTATTAACTTTATGTTTTATTACAAGCAAAACAATATTCTCAATTACTTTTAAAGCAGTGAAACATACACCTTTGGCTTTACCCTTAGAGTAGATGCTATGTAACTACAGTCTCAAAAATAAATTGTCGTGTCCAGCACACCACGGGCAGTGAGAGAATGAGAAGGGGCGGTGAAGGGTTAAGAAAGAAACAGAAGTCAAGAGATTTATGCACTAGGGGCCAAGGGTCTCACAGCCTCAAAGGACTGAGAGACCCTAATCGGACCACCTTGTGGCTTTTATTGATGCACACAGAAGAAAGCAACATTGTTTTCTCCAAGGTCTATGAATTTCATACATTATACTAAGAAACTGATTCAACCAATCAGGCTTGCCTGCAAGCAGCAGGACCATAAGTCTCAGGTTGTATGTACCTCCCCAAGGGACAAAACCTTTATGCTGAAACTTACTGAAATGGATAGATGGAGAAATGATATTATCACATCATTGAATATCTTCCCAAGCAGGTTGTGGGAAGGAATGCAGCCACAGAGGCAGCAGCTCTCCTTAGCGGGGGGAAGGTGGGGGTCTATGCCCACCTCTATCAACCCTGTGAGTTCTCCAGATGGCCCCTCTGTGACTGTGCCTGTCTTAGGTTGTTCCTTACTTGAGGACTCTTACCCGTCATTGACTAACCAGCTATCCTTTGGGGCCAAACAGGGAGACATAAGGTGTAAGCACAAAGGTGAAGCAAAGTCCCTGAAAGGATCAGTCTCACAGACTCTCCTTTCTTTAAGGGTAGGTACGAGGGGACAGACGGGTAAGCTGCTGCGTGACAACAAAATTCTACTACTTAATCTGATCATTCCCAATGTGATTAAGTCCTTGCTATGAAAATATATCTTGAGTTAAATTTCTGGTCATCTTCTAGAGGCAAGTGAATTTTTTAAATTCCTAAGAATTTCTTAACCATACTTCTGCTGATTTCCAGTTCTGATTATGTATTTTTATACTTCAAGTAAATTGCTCTGATTTTTTCATACTAAAAACCAATGTCACAACAGTCTGATCATTAAGAAAAGAAAAATGAGACGAATTCCAATAGAGGGGCCTCCTACAATATACCTACAAGAAAGACCACCACACCTCAGAACTCTCAAGGTCATCCATATGAAAAGATGCTCAAGGTCACTAATCATCAGAGAAATGCAAATAAAAACCATAATGAGATATTACCTCACACCTATCAGAATGGCCATCATCAATAAATCAACAAACAACATGTGCGGAGAAAAGGGAACCCTCGTGCACTGTTGGTGGGAATGCAAATTGGTGCAGCGACTACGGAAAACGGCTCAAAGTTTCCTCAAAAAATTAAAAATAGAACGACCATATGACCCAGCAATTCCACGTCTCGGTATTTATGTGAAGAAATCCAAAACACTAATTTGAAAAGATATATGCCCACCTATGTCCACTGCAGCATTATTTACAATACACAAGATGGAAGCAACCTAAGTGCTCATCAATAGACAACTGGATAAAGAATAAGTGATACATATATACAATGGAAAATTATTTGGCCATAAAAAAAATGAACTCTTACCATTTGTGATAACACGGATGGACCTAGAGAGTGTCATTCTAAATGAAATAAGTCATATAAAGACAAATACCATATGATCTCTATTATATGCAGAATCTAAAGAAAAAAATAAATGAACAAATAAAACAGAGAACAACGGATTGTTGCTAGGTGGAAGGAAGGGGTTGAGAGGCTGGGTGAGAAAGGTGAAGGGATTAAGAAGTACAAATTGGTAATTACAAAACAGTCACTGGGATGTAGGGTACAGCACAGAGAATATCATCAATAATGTTGCAAAAACTATTAGGATGCCAGGTGGCTACTAGACTAGTCAGGGAGATCACTGCATAAATTATATAAATATCTAACCACTAAGTTGTACACTTGAAACTAATATAAAATAATATTGAATGTCAACTATAACTGAAATAAATACTCTCAAGGTCATCAAAAAACAAGGAAAGTCTGAGAGCTGTCACTTAACCAAGAGGATCCTAAGGAGAAATGACAAGTAAACATAACGTGATATTGTAGATAGAATCCTCGCACAGAAAAAGGACTTGAGGTAAAATCTAAGAAAACATGAATAAACCATGCACTTTAGTTAGAATACTGTAACAGTACTGGTTCATGAATTCTAACAAATGTACCATACTAATGTAACATGCCAATAATAGGGTAAAATGCATGTTGTTATGGTAGTACAGTCTCTGTACTATCTGCTTAATTTCTCGGTAAATGTAAAACTGTTCTATAATGTAGAGTTTATTACAAAAAGAAATGTCACCGCAATCAGATACCAACTTCACACCCACTAAAATGGCCATAATCAAAAAGACAGGTGATAACAAGTGCTAATCAGGATGTGGAGAAACTGGAACTCGCACACACTGCTGGTGGGAATGTAAAATAGTGCAGCCGCTTTGGAAAACAGTCAGGTACTTCCTCAAAATGTTGGATGTTGACTTCCACATGACCCAGTAATTCCACCTCTAGGTATATGCCCAAGAGAAATGAAAACGTATGCTGCCCCCCCAAAAAACACCTGGTTCACAAATATTCATAGCGGCATTACTCATAATAGCCAAAAAGTGGGAACAACTCAAATGTCCATCAACTGATAAGAAAACTGAAAATAAAATGTGTTAGATCCATTATTCAGCCACAAAGAATGAGGTATTGATGCAATGGCATGAATGAACCTTGAAAACATCATGCTAAGTGAAATAAGCCAGACACAATATCCATATACATGACATTTCAAGAATATGCAAGTTTAGAGACAGAAAGTAAACTTGTCCTTGCCTAGGTGGGCTGGGGGAGGGGAGTGCCGTGAGAAATGAAGATTGAGCGCTAATGGTTACAAGGTTATGACAATATTCTAAAACTGACTGTACACTTCAAATGAATGAATTAGATCTCAATAAGGCTGTTATTTTTAAAAACAATAGAATCATGTGCACCAAGAACACTGATGGAACACCATTTACCACTGTTCAAGGCACAGATTCTGACAATGTCTGGTTGATATGAAACCTTTAATTTCCCTGAGAAGTCTGGCTACTTGACTTTGTAACACCCTTATTGTAGTGTCTAGTATATAACACAATGGAAAGAACCTGTGCACACAGAGGGTTTGAATGAGACATGGTATCCTTTTGAAATTAAAAATGAGCAACATCGGACAACATAAGCCCCCCACCCAAATTGTGCCCAAGATATGCAATATTCCCACTGATATTTAACAATAAATTAACTTGCGAAGAAGATGTGTATCATTGTGTACCCTTTCAGTACACTACCTCAGAATGTAGCCATTTTCTCTGAATTACTAGAAAATTACAATGTTTTCAGTTCTCCCATTATTTACTGTCCTAGTCCTATGAGAAATGTTAATACTAACCTTACAGAAATACTTCAATAAATGCATAGTCTCCCACAGCACAATACACATAAGTGGAATGCATCAGTAAAATTTTAGAAAGTTTAATCTTTTTTATCCTAAGTATTCCAGATGCACAGTAACAGGAAATATAATAATTTTAAAAACCAAACTAGTTTGTTCAAAATGAAAGAGATGAATTTTCCCATGTTAATTAAGTCTAATTTCATGAATCAAAAACTGAATTACTGGGGGGTGGGGGGGTTCCAGAAGAGGGTAAACGGAGTCGAATATATAGTGATGGAAGGAGAACTGACTCTGGGTGGTGAACACATAATGTGAAATATAGATTATGTATCACAGAATTGTACACCTGAAATCTATGTAACTTTACTAACAATTGTCACCCCAATAAACTTTAATTTAAAAAAAAACTGAATTACTGCTGGCATTAAAGAAACTGTAAAACCCAAGGTAAATAAAGTAATTTCCAGTTCTCGTTTATTATTTGCAGGAAAAGCAGGTATCCCCACTTCTAGATTAGTGTATAAATATGCACTTCTCTGAGCATTGCTATAAGTTACTCTCCTATTCACTTCTAAGCAGATTTTTCTTAAAACAATAAAAAATATTTCAAGAGGAATATAACCTCAATTTATATGCATCAGGTTATTTTAGAAGTGAAATCAGTTTTACATACAAGGATTCTCTACATGTAAAGCGTTATTATATATGATTTAATTAATTTCTGGAATTAGTTTAGAATGCATATGAATCTACAAAGATTTTTATACTTGGAACTCAAGCTATACAGCTGCGTTGAGTATCTCTCAAGATTCACTGTCAGTAAAACAAAGAAAGGGGTTAGTAGTCTAATAACAAGGACATTAAGTCTACAAGCAAGTAGAAGCTAGAAAATATTAGGTATGTGGGTGGGGAGGGGATAGGTATAGTTTCATACATTCATTCATCCCTGTTTCTCTTCCATTCATTCAACAACTTACCAAGTGCCTCGTATGCATCAGGCAACGGGGATACAAAGTGAAGAGACCTGACCCTGCCCTGCAGCACCTCACATTCCACATGGCTACAGGTGTGGACACAAGAATTTATAACAGAATAAATCTTAGTATTAGAAGATTTTGATCTAAAATGTGTATGGCATATTTCAATTCAGACATTTTATCTTATTTAACCCACACAGAATAAACAATAACAACTTAGGTTCAGACAGACTTGGAGATTCGCCCACCCACTGAACTTGAGCAAAACGGGTGCAGTTGAGTTGGTCAGCAGTCCCCTCACTCACTGAGCTGCCTCTTCTCTCAGTCAGCTAGCAAATGGCAGCACCAGGGTGACAACTTCTACTTACAAATCTACCTTTTTTGCTTTTCCCACCACAGTGCAGTTCTCAGCACAGAGTATTTTTTGGAGACACACATGGAAGATTCTCAAAATCCCCAATGAGACACAAATGTCTTTTCCACAAATGTCTGTGGACATGCCCCCAAAAGATGAACAGAAGGGCCCACCCTGGCCTTTTTGCCCTCTGATCCCCAGGCAAGGTCTTTCAGTACTACACCAGTAGGTATGTCTCAAGTTATAGCTAAAGCAGTTCTGAAGAGAGACCGCCATGCCATTCGCCCTCACTTTTGGGATCTCTCAGCCCGTGAAGTCAACTCGAGAGGATCTGCTTAGGACCCATATTTATATCCTTAGCTCTAACTTTTGAATCCCCTGCTTTGCAAAACAAGCCAGGACAAGTACAATAATCACTAGATCTAGTGATTCATTTAATTTTGTCTCATTTTTATAATTTGTCTCTCAGAATTTGAATTTGGTTATTCTTCTATATTTTACATATTTTGAAAGACAGAGCAGCCTTTAATGATGGATTCATTTTTGCAAGTCTATAAGATGCTTTAAAAACACATATTAAGATCAGAGCTAGGAAAAAGCATGTCTTTCCAAGACAGCATGAACCGGGATCGATGCGCAGTAAGAAGTGTAGTTCCTCCCCTTCTGGTGTGTTTGGGAGTTAGAAGGGAACTGACGGTCAGTCAAGGTCAGCCAAGATAAGCCCATGACTCAACACTTCCTACAGAGTGAGTCCAAATCCCCCAGACTCATGCTCAAAACGCCTCACACCCTTCCCTAAATGCCTTTCCAGTCTCACCTCCTGTATTTCCCAGACTGAAGCAGCGTACTCACCAGCACGCTGGCCGTTGCACCTGTTCTGGGGTTCAGTTGCCCTTTTGTCTGGAACGCCTCCCCACATGCTCCCTCTGTGTCCACTCTACCTGGGGAGCATCTGCCCATCCTTCAATGCCCAATTCCAACGCCCCCCTCCTCCACTATTTTCTTCACGTAGACATAAGCTTCCTCATTTCAGAGGGCTTACAAAGATGGATAAAACATCAGAAGACAGCATAAATCATCATCTCCTCAACTCTGCCCTAACTGTTACAATGGAAAGTGACCTCCCTTCTCAGGTCTATCACATTTGGTCTCTAGCACCCTTAGTGCACTCAGCACCAGCTGCCCTGTACTGGAGCCATGAATTCGTACCTCCTGCAAGACTACATATTTTCTAAGGGCAAGGAAGGAACGTTCTGCAACTGTGTGAGTTCCACCTCGTAGCTCAAAGATTGCAAACTATTCCAAACATACTTGTTGAAAAAGTTTAACATTATATCCAGATTAACAAAATAAAACCCCAATACAGAGTAAGGAACTTCCAGAGGGCAGCAGGGGGCACAAGGCAGTAACCACTTGGTAAATGAGACTAATAAACAAAATAACAACAACATGAACCCTCAATGTTGTGATAAGAGTCAAGTTTTAAAAGAAAACCATTTTTTTCTAGCTCATCTAACTCACACCCTACACTCCAGCCCAGTGCTTCCCAGATCAGCTTCAGCGTCACCCAGGAACTGAAATGGAATTCTCCGGCCCCCAGACCTAAAGATTGAGAGACTCTGGAGTTGGGACCCAGCAATCCGTGTAACATGCCTTCCCTGTGATTCATAGGGATGCTAAGCTTTTAGAACACAAGAGAGCACCTGCAGGCCAGCTCTCACCTGTCTCCACGCTTTCGCTCATGCTGTCCCTTCCCCCATGGAGTGATTTTCCTCTATCTATTCGCTATCAATTGAACTGGGATATTTTTTCAAGGCTCAGCTCAAAACACTTGACACCTTCCTCAACCCACTGAATATAATTAACTGCTCTCCATTTGTGCTCCCCCGAAGGTCATTCTGTACCCCCCTGGTGTCCACTCACATCATAGGCGAGTACAAGGACCGTGACTCACTCAGAGGCCCTGCCCCCAACCCAGCTCCCTTTATTCAGTTACATCCCTTTGATTTTGCAGAGGAGGAGAGAAGATATTCTTCTGGAACAAGCCTCTGATTAACAAAAGGGACGCTGAGAGACATCAAACCCCTCTCGACATAGCAGAGAATCATAAATATCCTGTCGAGTAAAACCTGAAGTTTAGGGGCAGTTGTTGAAGGCACTTCTGGCAACAGAGACATTACTTAAAGAGCCTTAAAACACATTTAGTATTTTACAAAAACCAGACATAAGTTTCAAAGAGAAATTAGTCCCTCTAGTCAGTAACAGAAAATATGGACTAATTGGAAGAGCAGCAGATTTGGGGCCTGTCATGGAGGGACTCAGCTCCCACTCCCCGCACAAGAACGAAGGACATGGTGAGGCCAAAAAGGAACACCCAAGGAGCCACAGATAGGGAGTCATACCACTATATTCTCGATGGCGGTTGGTCGAGACACAAAAAGCAAACACCCACCAGAACCCCAACCAGGGGTCTTCCTGCACCCCAGTCTCGCTGGCGGCCGGTGAGACACAGGAAGTGGGATCCACAATCCGCCATCCATGCTTGCTAACCCCACTTGCTGGCTGCAATACACTATCCACTTCTCTGCCAACCAACCAACCCCCTTGCCAGTGTAGGCACGGCAGTTATATCAGTGGCTAGTGGCTAACCGGTAACAACTGATGGCCAACTATTCACAGCGGATGGCCATCTGATTACAGCTGACGGCCATCTACCACCCGAGCCAGCAACTTTCCACATGAGGCTGAGAGCCTGGAAACTACTCTCTGGGACTCTGTCCCTACAGGACCATAGCGAAGCTCCATGAGGACACAGGCCCTATATCTGTCTTGGCTATCTCTAAGGTCCCAATGCTGTTCCCTGACGTTCCATTTCTGCCACTTCCAAGCCAAGTAACCTCAAACAGGCAAGTCAATGTCAAAGCCTCGGCCACTTATCAGTGAAAGGCAGCAAAGTCAGAAATTTATTGTAACTATAATAAATACCTTGCCTCCTTACCTTATAGTTTACTAACTGCTTTCACATTCAATGTCTAGTTTAATCATCAAACCTGTTAAATGAAGAAGGCCTCCCTTCTCATGGGGGAAAAAACAGTCATAGACTTTGACTTGCCTTCCACAACCCTGATCATAGGCCAACTGATTTCAACAACCTGAACATTAAATGACCTAAGGTCATTTTGACTGACCATAAACAGTCACAGATTCTCAGGTTACCTTTTTCCACTGACAATGATCCTGGGTTTAAGTTGGGGTGTTTAAGGATAAGAAAGAGGATGGAGCAAATTACTATTATTGTTTTTCCAAAATTAATTCACTTGCATGATAACTTTTGCCAAAAATCATCATTGGGTCTTTGAGAGCTGTTTCATGGCTGGCACCTCACTGATCTGATAATACTTACACTCAGCAAGAACTGGGCCACTCTCGGAAACATCCCCTGGACCAAAAGAGTGTCCCCAAGAACCTAACCCTAAGGAGAGAGGAAGGAAAAGGGAGACTTCACAAGAATGGAATGCTGCCTGAGTTTTCAGGTAAGAGTGCAGGAATCTGAGAGTGGTCGGTCTGTTTGCAAAGATTATAAATACTAACGTGGTATCGAGCTAAAGGTTCAATTATGCACTGATTTGATGTCGTTCCACCAAACTGTCGATGAATAGCATTAAAACCCTAAGAAAAGGCTCATTTATCTAACCTCAAAATTCTAGTTTGCATTCATTTTTATCTATAAAAGTACACAGTGAGGCCAGCCCAGCGGCTCAGGCAGTTAGGGCTCCATGCTCCTAACTCCGAAGGCTGCCGGTTCGATTCCCACATGGGCCAGTGGGCTCTCAACTACAAGGCTGCCAGTTCAATTCCTCGACTCTCACAAGGGATGGTGGGCAGCGCTCCCTGCAACTAAAAAGATTGAACATGGCACCTTGAGCTGAGCTGCCGCTGAGCTCCCAGATGGCTCAGTTGGTTGGAGAGTGTCCTCTCAACCACAAGGTTGCCGGTTCGACTCCCGCAAGAAATGGTGGGCTGCGCCCCCTGCAACTAGCAAGGCAACTGGACCTAGAGCTGAGCTGCGCCCTCCACAACTAAGACTGAAAGGACAACAACTTGAAGCTGAACGGCACCCTCCACAACTAAGATGGAAAGGACAACAACTTGACTTGGAAAAAAGGCCTGGAAGTGCACACTGTTCCCCAATAAAGTCCTGTTCCCCTTCCCCAATAAAATCTTAAAAAAAAAAAAAGTGCACAGTGAGAATATATCACTGAGGGAAAAGAACAAAAAACCCAAAACCCACACAGCTATAAAGGATGGCATTTAAGAGAACAGAGTGAAATGAGATAAAAAGTCCTTGTGCCTTTGATCATTACAATTTGATCATTGTAAATGAGTTGGTTCTGAACCTGCTTCTGTTTTATTTCAACAATTTAGTCTAGATTCTAAGCACCAGCTATGGGAACAAGTGTGAATGCAGCTGGTACTTCCTATCTAAGGCATTCAAATTGCTTGATCAACATCAGTCTTAGGCCACAGATTGTCTGTCATGCATCACTTTGGATTTTACAACCGTGATCCGTGAGGATAGGTTTACTCATTTATTCCCAGAGGACAGAAGGCCCCACAAGGGGATTCACTGTTGGGGAGGTTTAGACAAGCAGACCAGAGCCCAGGGCGTAATTACCATGACTGACCTCCTGTACACATTCACCAATGTTTTAAACTCAAATTCAATCCCAATTCCGTTTTGACAGCACTAGTATAATAAACTCTCTCGTTTTGTGGTTCTCCAACAAACTGAAGGGGTTTTTGTCATATTTTTATTAAAAATGTGTTTTTTCCTGGGACTGAGGCTTTAAACAATTTAATTTATTGAATTTCTCAATAATAAAGTAAATCTAGTTTCCTCTAATATTTTGAGTTGCTACTGTCAACTATTCCCCAAAACCTTTTATTTTTTATCACACAGACGGCCCCCACAAAACTTCTTTCACCTTACAGAGACCTTCATCCACCTTTCTATCAAAAAAGACAGTTCCTCATGTTTTCTTGGTGGTCAGCCTGGATTTTTTAAAGGTGGCATGTCTGTGTGCAGTGAGTCATGCAAATGTTCTTAGAGTCATAGCTCTGGATTGCTCCAAAGAGGAAATCATAAAAATGTAGTTTATTACAAAGTCTAAAGTTCCCTTCACAACTGGACTTTGTGAACAAACTTGCTGTAACTCTACTAGAAAATAAAATACATTCTGATGAAACAAGTTTTAAATAAAAGAAAAACTCTCCGAATCATCCCTCGAACTCTCGCCCGTTCTGTGCCCATAGTATTACTAAAAACAACTTGTTTTTACAGAATCCACTCTGTATGTTTCTCATCAAAAAGGCAAACAGGAACTTTCAGGCACAGCAGTACGGAGGAGAAATAAGATGATCAAAATTAACACAGCCTCACATCTCAAGCGACCTATGTCAGCGAAACTCGCAGCAATCAAGTTGTATAACCATTTCAGAACCAATAAACCTGTCTGCACCACAAAGGCCTCTTTCTCTTGCTCCCCGATTTTCATCATCATTCAGAATAAAATGCTGGTTCAGATCTTTGTTCAGGAAAGAGCTGAGTAATGTGAAGAGTTCCTGGATGTTGAGACAAGCAGTGGGTAGAGGCCAGAAACAGGTGGGCCTTTCCTTTCATCCCCAGCACAGGCCCTGAGAATGCACAGAACCAGCCTGGGAGGCGAAGCAGAAACAGGAAATGGAAAGAAGGCTCAGGCAGCACAGGGAGGGGGCAGAGGCTCTCAGCTGCATTCCATTTTGAAACTCCCATGAGAGAGAAATTAGGTTGACGTTGCAGACAGGGACGTTTTCTCACAGGCAACTCCACTGGTCAAACGTGGGGCCTGCCGGCCCTGCTTCTGTATTACTCGAGTCTGACCTGGAGCCTTCCCTGATGTGTCACACACACCTCCAACTGCAGCAAGTCCATGCTGACTTCAGAACTTCCTGACCTTGAGGACCCCGGGAGAACATGTTCAGATCTGGATTCTCCCTGGGGGTTTGACCACAATCAAAGGCCTGAGATCAGGGTAAGGTCAAGGCCTACAATTATTCCCCGGTGTCCAGCCATGGATCCCATTACCCCATGGGAGAAAATCCTTACCAACCTGGTCATCCTAGAGTCCTTCGCTCACACACAGTGTTCCCCAGCACCACTCCCCAATCCAGAGGCATCACTCCATCACCCCAACTCACCTCCATCACCCAGTTCCTCCTGAAAGAGGGTGGGAGCAAACAGAAATAGCTTTACGGAACAAACAACAAGAGCTGGCGAGGTTGTAGTGAAAAGGGATCCCTGGGGCACTGTTGCTGGGATTGCAGACTGGTGCACCCACTATGGAAATCAGTATGGAGGTATCACAAAAAACTGGAAATGGAACTACCTTATGACCCAGCAATTCCACTCTTAGGTATCTATCCAGAGAAATCCAAGACACTAATTCAAAAAAATATATGCACCCCTATGTTTATTTCAGCGTTATTTACAATAGCCAAGACTTGGAAACAACTGAAATGCTCATCGGTAGACGACTGGATTAAGAAACTGTGGTACATTTGTACAATGGAGTATTACTTGGCCATAAAGAAGAATGAAACATTACCATTTGCAACGGTATGGATGGACCTAGAGAACATTATGCTAAGAGAAATAATTCAGTTGGAGAAATACAAATACCATATGATCTCACGTATATGTGGAACCTAAAGAACTGAATAAATGAGCAAAGTAAATAGAAATAGTCTCAGAGAGATGGAGGAAAAACTGATGGTTGCTAGAAGGGAGTGGGTAAGGATGAAGGAGAAGTGGAGGGGATTAGAAAGCACAAATTGGTAACTACAATATTGCCACAGGGATATGAAAGACAGTTTGGGGAATATAATCAATAATGTTGTAAAGATTTTGTAGGGTGTCAGATGGACACTTGTCTTATTAGGGAGACCACTTCAGGGATGGTATAGATGCCTGATCACTGCGCTGTACACCTGAAGCTATAGCTGAGTAATATTGCATGTCAAATATAATTTAACATATATATGTGTGTGTGTATATATACATATAATATAGTCACGGGATATGGAGTGCAGCATAGGGAATAGAGTCAATGGAATTGCAATAGATATATATATACAATGTCAGAGGGGCAATAAGTTGGAGGAGGGGAGTTATCACTTTGTGAGGGGTGAAATGTCTAACTATTGCATTATTTTGTACACCTGAAACTAACTAAAAGAAAGAAAGAAAGAAAGAAAAAAAGAAAGAAATAGCTTTACAGTACATCCAGAGAAAGAGCTGCTGTCTCTGCCTCCAGGAATGCTTCAAGAATAAAAAGGAGGTGAGGACTGCGTGGAATAATTTAAAAACAAAACAAAAAGCAGAAAGATTTGTCACTGTTGTTTTTTTCTCAGATGAAAGTATGGTTCATAGAATGCTGGGTTTCACCAGCTAAAATCTGAAAGGGTACAGCCTAAGCATCCGTCAGGGTTACCAGAGGTAAAGTTTTGCATTAAAATATTTGATTGTTATGTAAGCTCTTAGTGCCTGAAATCAGGGAGGCTTGGGATCAAAGCTCAGCTCAGCCACTTGTCAACTGTGTGACCTCAGAAATGTGATTTGATCTAAGCCTTAGTTTTCTCATCTGTAAAATGGGAATAACCGCACCAATCTCATAGGACGGTTTGTAAAGATTAAATGACATATTTCTTGTAAAGTACAGTGTCCGGTCCATGGAAAGCATTCTATAATACTAGTTACTAATATTACTGTTATTATTTTGAAAAAGTTACATAATATAGTCATTTTATACAGGGTTGTGGTATATAACTCTAGATTTTAATATTTGGGCTTTTTTTTTCAAGTATATGAGACATTAACTTCAACATACCTCCTGATCTTACATTTGGCTGTCCAATCAATTTTTTTGAGTAATGTCATGATAAAAAAAATAAATAAGTAATCCTGCTATAGTTGGCCAACCCTATCCTTCCCTTCAGGAAGCTGTGTATCTCCGCTCAATTGCTCTCTCTTCTTAATCCTTGTATGAGAACAAGCATTACTGCCAGTTGAAGACAGTGATCAATTTGCATGTGAATGTCAATGGCAGGATGTGCCATCCAACAGCTCCCGCAGTCTGGGTGCAGCTCAATGGGAAGGCTGTGTTTTGATTTGTAAAACAGCTATTTGCAACGTCTGTTCCAAGTAAACAAATATTCCAAACCACCTCCTGAACTGGGATTTGTAGTTCTGACACACTGCCTTCGGTCTTGTTTTGCCAGGTAGAGTCTGATCACAATTCTATCTCTCTCTTAATCCTCTCTCTTAATCCCACTTACCTGGGTCATACCCACCACAGCCATCACTCACCACCTCCTGGTAGTATAGAATGTCTCTCCCAAATACATTCTCAGTCCAAGGACTCTGGGCCTACCTGTTTATGTCCACTGCCCCTGCTAAGCTACTGTGACCTTTCCAGACTCCTCCTCACTCCTTCATGTGCAGATTCCCCAAAACCGCAGCCTCACCCCTGCTCTCTTCCTATACTCAGACTTGAATGGGCCAGTCATCCCATGTCTCATCTTCTCCAGTGACACCGATATGTACATTGACCACCAAGTTCCCCCTTTTAGAGCGCTCTCTGAGGGCTTTAGATCCACAAACATCTTGAACCAGATTGTCTTGCTGCCAATTCAACTTCATCTTGGGACCAGCAGCCTTGAAAAGTAATAAAACCAGCTTGGGGCTAGTAGTGAGGAAACTTGAGTAGAGGCTCTGGCAACACCACTAACTAGCTTAGTTACGCATATCTCAGTTCTTCCTCTCTATAATGAGGGGATGGTCTGGATAAAGTGGTACCTTACAGCTCTAAGTTCTTAAATTCCCACCTTCCCCGTGTCAAAATACACTATTTATTCATGCAATAACTACTGCGTGTCTAATACTGCCAAGCTACAGTGCCTGACATTGGGAGGGGTTAAAAATAATCCCCCAGAGAGCTTATCATCTAGAATGAGAAATAAGACAATCACATCAATAACTGTAAGAAACAGAAAGAGATAATGTCCTCATTGGAGGTAGTTAGAAGATAAAACAACATTACAAGCCCATTACCAACATACCAAGCCTGAAACTAGGGTCATTTTCAACATGCCTTTCCTTCTCTGCATCTAGTCTTTCACTAAATGCTTTTTCCTTTACACCATCTCCTAAATCTGTGCTCTCCACTCTGCACTTATAGTGGCACGCTTAAATCCAGGCCTTGGGCAAAACTCCCCCATTACGATTTTACCCCTGACTCCAGCACTCCCCTAATTGGTGCATGATCGCTCATCAAAATATGAGAATCAGCCCATCAGGCTGGTTTGACTAGACAACTGTCCTGCTATGGCACGAAGGCGACCTCCTCCATAGGACATCCACATCAAAACTATCAAAACTATCCCTGCTTTACTTCCTCCCACACACAGTGACTAAGAACACACTCTGTGCTTCGTGCTGGGTGGGATATCTGAGGCATAGACTTTAACCTCCAAGACATTATACACCAGTCAGGAAGTTGAGACATGTGCTAAAACATAACAGCTCAGGACACTAAAGACGGGGATATTAGCCGCACAGACAGCTGTCATACATGCTAGAGGATTCAGAAGAGGGAGAGCAACTTCCTGCCACAGTGATCAAGGAAAGCTTCTAGGAAGAGGCCACACCTGAGCTACTTCTTGCAGCTCCAGCAGGACTTCAACAGGGAGGGAAGTAAACAGGTATTCTAGCCCAAGGGCCCGATGTGACTGAGCCAAGGAAGGAGGGCAGTTTCCAGACCAGCCAATTGTTAGGTGGTGCTTGAGTGAGAGGGTCATTTTTGAAAGGACTTTACCAGCTTAAGGAGCAGGAATAGCCATCTGCTCAAGCCAGTCTACACAGTATAAAGATGTAAAAGAGAAAACAAAAGTTTAATAATCTAACCAAACTGTGAGGAGAGTATCAGCAGGGGGATGGTAAAAAGAACCCTGGAAATCAGAAAACCTGGGTCCCTGGCGCCGCCTGGTCACGGAGGGGCTCCAGCGGCCACAGCAAGTCATTTAACCTCCTTGGTCTCAGTTTTCTCATTTGTAAACTGAAGCAACTGAACTGGGTGACCTCGAAGGTCTCTACAGTCCTGCACGAAACCAACTGTATATTATTTCTGCCATTAAAACATTCATCATGGGGGTGGAGGGAAAGGCAGGTATCTGTATTCCCTTTCCATATAGGTTTCTGTTCCTGAACTAATCATTTCTTTTTCCTATATTCATTACTTCTATGTATATGACTCCCACACCATAAGTTGAACACTTTACCTAAATAATATTCAGTCTGTGCCCCGTGGCCTAAAATTTTGCTTATGGCTCACAGGTTATCCAAGAAATTTGTGCAGCTCAGCCTTAGGCTCCTAGGACTGTAACCAATACTGCAGCCCCAGGGTAAAATATCTTTGTATGAGCCATGAGATGGGACATGGTAAATAAAGGGAGAAAAGTGAGAACTCTGTTACTCATCGAAAAGACTGCTTCCTTTTAATAGCACCAAATGAGGCCTGAAATAACAGTAATGCAGAAAAGTAAGGGGGGGTAGGTAATCTTAAATTTTAGAAAGTCACTACTTAACAATGCAGTGAAATGCATCAAGTTTTTGGCACTGAAATTCGCTGAAAGTTTACTTTTTAAATGCCGCATCCTGGGGCCCCGTGCTCCAGGAACGGCACCCAAACCAGAAACCACGGATGCGCTTTCACGCCAGCCTTATTGATCCTATGCACCAAAAGGCCAAAGGCAAATAAGCAGTCACAGACCTAAGCGAAACGGGCTGGATCAGACAGCCTCGGCAGCAGTTACCCAAAGTTTAAAAGAGAGGAAAACAGAAAAGTTAACAAAATGCCTAACTTCACGCAAGCAACCATAAAGCAGTTCTCAGGCTGCCTGTGTAAGCTGTGTAAACACACGATGTAACACCAGCCCGCACTCCAGCCTCCCCGCATGGGCAGGAGCGCGCCGGGAGCTCGGCGGGAGCCGCCTGGCCAGCGAGGGAAACCCAAAGAGACTCCCCCCGAGCGGCTCGCTGTGCGCCAGCGACAAAGTGAAGCCTTCTTTTCTGCCTATCTGCCCAGCCCCCCTCTGGGACCCCACTGCCGCGCCCCGGTACCTGCCGAGACTGTCCTGCCAGCGCCAGCAAGTCCGCTCTGCGGCTACCTCACCGTGCCTGCCTATGTGCTGCGCTCACGCCACTACGCATGCTCCGCCGGCACCCGGGCCAGCAAACTCTGAATCCACTGGCCGGGTTTTGGCTTCGGCTCCCAAGGGAAAGGACCCGAGTCCAAGAGCCTGGGTTCTGCGGGTGAGTGGGAGTTTACAGGTGCTGGGAGAGGCGAGGGGGAGAAAGGATGGGCGCTGCGGGAGAAAACACTGGGCGTTTTCCCTACTGCCCAGTTACCTAGGACTTAATGCTCCTCCCAGCCTAAAAGATGACCACATACGCCCATGGAATGAGCTTAGCACAGTGGTCCTCAGACTTGAGGGGGGTCAGAATCACCAGGAGAGCTTGTTAAAACACAGATCCCAGATGCAAAGTTTCAGATTCAGTAGGTCTAGAGCGAGGCCCAACAATTCACATTTCTAACATTTTCTCAGGGGAAACTACTGCTAACTAGTCCCAGTACCACCGTTTGCGAACCGCTGATCAAGAGAAAAGAGGCAAGTTTTCTCTCGCTTTCTCCTTTTGGGATTTCACAAAATATTTCCTCTTCATTTCACAGCCACACCTACTTTAAAAATAAGTAACTACAGCTCACACTCAAAGGTGGGATATTTCCTCCAGCATGTGAGTTAAATAAATGGAATGAAGCCCCAAGAGTTCTCACAGTTTGCAGTAGCAAAATCTGTCATTGTGGTCAGTCCAGCTCTGTCCAGGCAACAAGGAGGGGTCCCTATTTTGCTGTCCCTTTAACTCAAAGTCCTGTGTGTGTCCCCTCAGTGCCTAGCACAGTACTTGGTACAAAATAGATACCCAAGAAATACAGAGATGATATCAATATGATAGGAGAGATGGAGAAGAAAGATGTCAAAATTATTTTAGGAACCCAACGGAGTTGATAAGCAATTAAATATGGAAGCAGGTGGGGGAAAGTTGGGGAGGATAAGGCTTTCTCTCTCCCTTCCACCTAGAGAAATCAATGGATTTAGTATCCTTATCTGAGACCAGGTACACAGAAGGGGGTGAGTATATAAGTTCTCACAAAATGTTTCTTAAAAAGTTAAACACACATCTGCAATACAAGCCAGCCATTCCATTTATGGATTAAAAAGGGGTTCTGTAAAAAAAACTAACAAGTCCAGTGACAGAAACTAACCTCACAGGGTGACCTTATCATAAATTCCTAACTGGGCAGGTCATGGTGGGTAGTCACGCCCCAGGCCTATGACTTCTTTAGTAAAAGGTTTATCTTCACCTTAGGCCAGCCCTGTTTTCTTAGGCATCTAGTTTAACACACTTTTGAAATGCCCGCAAAATCCTCTTTTTGAGACTCCTCAGAGGAGTAACCACTTTCAAGGGAGCACAATCTTGTTAACCATTCTGTACCTTACTTTCTCCCACCTTCATATCATCTTCCTTACATTACCTCCTTAACTCTAAATGCATAAAAGAAATGGCAAAACTGTCACTCTGAAACAATTGAGGCAATTGTCCTTAGTTTGTATAAAACTCTTATAAAAAACTCTTATAAAAAAATTATCTACAGGTTTGGATGTTTCTTACATAAATATTACCCAAAAGAAATTAAAACATGTAGTCAAAAACTTGAACACAAATGTTCATAGCAGCTTTTTTTCAGAATAGCCCCAAACCAGAAGGAACCCAATGTCCACTAACAGATTAATGGATAAACAAATTGTGGTACATCTATGCAATGGAATATGACTCAGCAAAAAAGAAGAAAGAAAATAATTACTCATACAGGCTTCAACATGGATAAATCTCAAAATCATTATGCTGACTGGAAGATGGCAGAGACAAATGTATGATTCCATTTATATAAAGTCCAAAGTAACAGATAGTGACAAAAAGGAGATCAGTAATATTCTGGACGGAGGGATGGGCTGTAAAGGGGCGGTAAAAATATTTTGGGGATGATGGAAATCTTCTGTTGATTGTTGTAGAGATTTTACAGGAGTATACACTGTCAAAACTAAATTGTACACTTTAAATTTACTAAATTTATTTTACATAAATTATTCGCCAATAAAATTGATTTTAAAAATTAATCAAATACTCCTATTAGGTATTGGGGAATACTGACCAAGATAAGTTCATGGGGAAGTGTAGACTCTAAATATGGTTTAATCTGATTTGGAGGGGAGGCAAAAAAAAACTTAAAAAACACCCTCTGTAGAGGAAGCTGAAAATAAACAGTACAAAAAGTCTGGAACAACCCACCTCTAAAAGTAACCAACTCCAAGATGTGATTTATAAATTGCTGATAAAACTAACATATTTCTCAAAAGTACCTCTCAAATATAAAACAGTAATACAGTATATCGTTAGAAATGCACAACCAGTGCTTAACAATTATAAATAAAATTATCTGCTGAACTAATTATATCACTAACAAGAAATAAGACTTTCAAACTGAGTTTCCAGGACCCTGGGGTGTCATGGAGATGATAAATGAGCAGGCTCTGGGTCAAGGACCCCAATCCAGCCAGCACACTGCTACTTCCATACTGCACATCCTCTGAGATTTTATCTGATAAAAGGGTTCCACTGATAACTAAAAGAGCAATAGTTTAAACGCAATGGCATCAGGTGGGAAGAATTCACAGAGAAAATTGCTGTATTTGGTGGGGCACCAGCATTCTGGTCATCAAAAGCATACACTCTACTTATAAGGACCATATGTTCCAGTTTTTCCAGAATAGTCCCAATTTTAAATCTTTCTTTATCATATGAATTTATGTCCTATCATGCTCCAACTGTTGGTTGAAAAAAATAAAATCAACTTAAATTGAAATACAGATAATTTTCTGGCTCTTCTATAGCTTATATAAAATATTAATGATATAATAATAATAATAGTAAATATTAATAACATAACTAATAATTATTGGGCTCTTGCTATGTACAAATAACTGTTTTAAGCACTTTAGAATGTTTTCTCATTAAGTATCCATGGCAACCCTATTAAGTTATCCTCATTTTATAAATAAGTAAAGCGAGGCACAAAATATTATTTTTGTCATAATACAACTAAGTGAAGACTAAAAACTAAATAGAAAACTGTACTTTATATAAATACAATCTTTGCTGATTTCACACTTCCCAAGGAATGATCCTTCTGGATTATGAATTTATCTTCCCAGGCTCATTGAGAGTGGGAAGGGGACCATAAAGAGCAGAACTCCAGTGGTCACCACCATCACCATCTACTCCATCAGCTCTAATGTCTATTCCATATTTCCTGGGTGCTAGCTGCTGCGCCAAGGGCTTCATGTTCTTTATCTTGTTGAATGCTTACAAGGACAAAAGTGGAGATTCAGAAATATTAAGTAACAGAGAAAGTGAATGAATGGTGGAGCCAGGATTCCAACTCAAGTCCAACTCCCAATTTGTGCTATTTATCACATGCAGCCCCTACAAAGTTATGTGTATCCCATACTCGTAACAAACAAATGAAAAAGCATTCTGGGTTATAAAGAGCGTCTCTGTGAATGGTTAGTGATAGTTCCCCAGAGCCTTACAGTTTCTAAAATGCTTATACCACAACTCCCAATTGCCACCCAGCCCTCATCCTTATCCTAATTAGCTGCTACTCACCAAATTTACCTCCCATTTCAGGAAAAGTGGGTAAATTTTGAATGACACTGGGTAACCCAGGAAGTTATGATGGGAATTTATTTACTCTAGCCATTTCTCCAGAATACAGGGAATAGAGAAGGAAATATAGGTGAAAAAGGCTAAGATTTAGTTCAACTCTGACTTTATTTTATTTTATTTACATCATTTGGAAGAGAAAAGAATAATCTGAGAAATGAGAAAACAAAATAAGGCAAAATCTCCGCCTCTCTCTCTGTCTCTGTCTCTGTCTCTCTGTCTCTGTCTCTCGCTCTCTCTCTTTCTCTCTCTCTCTCACACACACACATACACACACACACACACACACACACAATTTAATAGATATTGGATCGAAATAGCTAACCAAGCACATAAACCTATACCCTATCTACCACATAAAATCCCATGAAATGATAGAGAAGATAACTTTTAAAAGTAAAAAAATATCCTAGGAAAACAAGCATAACCACCAACAAACCAGAAATACTGAGAAAAGACAGAATACAGATAGGATCACATCTCAGAAAAACAAAATGGAAGGAAAGTTCAGCTCAAATCACACAGTGGAGGTGGCTAAGGGAAAGGAAGGAGCATTTGGGGAAGGGTGTGCAAACTCACAGTTAACAGACCGAGAAGTGGGCAGCGGGCACTGAGGTGCTGGTCAGAGTACTTGGGGAAAGAGCTTTAGCGTGGCCGGGGCTAGCCAACAACTCTCTCCTTCCCAGCTGGTTCTAAACTGTGGCCCTTTCAAGAATGGCACCTTGAGGATGAGCCTCTAACACACCCTAGACTGTTGGGTGCTGTTACTTACCCCAAAGCGGCAGAGGATGGCTACAGTTAAAACGCAAAGTGAATAGAGATTCTAAAATACAAAATTGAACAGGTAACTAAACATTATCACACATTTGGGGAAAAAAATCACCACAAGAGAGGCACCGTTTCTACAAGTAATGTTAGTAGAGAAAACAGCTAGAGAACAATCAAAAGAAGACATTTAAAAAGTATACGTAATTAATACCTTCAGAGAAACATGGGAAGATATATGTACAGAAAATTTAACTAGATATTTGGGAACTTACAATTTTGATGACTGAGATAAAAAACTAAATGCATGGTCTAGATTTATGTCTGTTCTTAGAGAAAGATGGTGAGCCATTAGGAACTTGCTCACTATTAGGAACTTCATTCCCAGAATGAAGTCAGCCTAACAGGCACTGGGGAGAAAGTGGTCTATAGGGCATTGGAAGGATGATGTGGGGCAACTTACTATATCCTCCACCCTCCCCCTCCCACACCCTTCCCATCCTTATTTAAAAAAAGTAAAATGTGCAACATTAACTGAAACCAATGGGAAGTGGGAAAAGAACTGTAGAGTGAGGCAGAGGCTATTCATTGTCCCTGAATATCTTTTTGTCTATATTATTACAGGTATCCCCCCTTTTGAAAAGTTCACATTATCCCACTTTGCATTTATGGAAGACCTACATTAGTACCTGTTTTCGCTAACTAAAAGAAATCTGAAGAAGAATTTTGTTTTTAGGAAAAAAGATGAAAAGCAAAAGTAGTGTCCAGCGTTTGTTTGGCAGCGAGCCGTTGTACAGGCAATGCTGTTGTACAGGCAATGTACACGCTGAGCAGTGAGGGGCCCTGCCACACTCCTCCCCTGGAAGCACACTCAGCATCTCAGTATCAAGCCGCCAGAGCTCTGAACAACGTCCATGAGCATCTGTGCTTTATCTCAGTTTATTTTCTGCATGATTAGCAAAATTGTTCTAAAGTATCAGAAAAGCCTGAGAGTGTATAAAGGTGTTACATTTAGAGTAAAACTGGATGTAATTCATCATATTTGGTATGATTTGGAAGGTTATTTTTGGGATCTGGGAATGCTCAAAAACATTTTTCCTTATAAACTAGTGGTCTTTGCTTTATGCCATTTTAATTTATGAAAGGTTTCATGGGAAGCCTCTACTTTTGAATAGCAAGGGAAACCTGTATTTATGAAAAATGATGGCATATCCAAATAATGGGAAAATTATGGACTAGTCAGGAACAGATACTACCATGGATGGCCCCATCTCTCTCCTTGGATGCCTTCCTGGAAAGCCAGAAACCGCATTCCTGGATTCACTTGCAGTCATGGTTCCAGATGTGATCTAGGTCCACCAAGTCAGTAAAACTTGGGTGCAAATTGAATTGCATGAGGAAAGAGGCAAGGCATGATCGTCTCTTGGCAGTTTCCTGATTCTTTCAGAGTTAACAATTGCCTTGAGAGAGGTAATTTGGGGAATTCTTGGAAGATCATGATAAAGTCTGTGTCTCCCAATGAGTCTGTATATTATCTGTACCTCTTAAGAAACCTCTTTATTTTTAAACCAGCAAAAGGAACTTTAATCCTGACAAACGCACTATCCATCTGGGAAAGAAATCTCCTTACTCAAAAATGATCAGTAAATAAGAAAATGAATAGTAGCAAACTGCAGTACAAAATTCTTAGTAAAAAGTACAGAAGAACACTTTATTTACTTATTTGTTTTTAGTATGCAAGCATGGTTTATTAGTGATACCCACAGGGAAGAGAATGGGCCTAACCAAGGTGAGGGAGAGAGAGAGAGAGAGAGAGAGAGAGAGAGAGAGAGAGAGAGAGAGAGAGAGAGAGAGAGAGAGAGAGAGAGCCCTTGCCCTGAAGACTTACAGTTTGCTGGCTGGGGTGAGGGAGTTACACATTGATTTGGCAGGAAAAGTGGTGCATGCTCTTCCATGGGATGGTGGGACCTCCTAAGCTGGGTGGAAGTCTGTTGACTCAGATCCTTATCTTGCTCCAGACAACCTCTCAGTTAATCAAAGCTAGTCATGAGATTTTTCTGTAGGCACTATGGGCAACTTCCGGTCCCCCTCCCTCCTATATTTTCTAACTTTTACCTAACATTTTCCCCCTCAAGCATTAGTGAAACCGGGGGCCAAACATGTCTGGGGCCTGTGCTGCCTGCGCAGCTCAGTAAATAGACCGACACAGGAGCCGGGGGGTAGATTAAGTGTTAATTATCAGAGCACCGGTGGTTTGAGCAGGCAGCAGGTTAACACCTCCAATAACTGCCTTCACATTCTCAGACCGGCTTTGTTTTTGTTTTATTTTTTGAGGTTTCTTTCTTTCTTTCTTTTTTTTATTAGTTTCAGGTGTACAAAACAATGTACTAGTTAGACATTTCACCCCTCACAGTGATAACCCCTCTCCCCCAACCTATTGCCCCTCTGACATCGTATACATCTATTCCAAGTCCATTAACTCTATTCCCTATACTATACTCCATATCCTGTGACTATATGTATATTAAATTATAGTTGACATACAATATTATTCAGCTCCAGCTTCAGGTGTACAGCACAGTGGTCAGGCATCTACACCATCCTTGAAGTGATCTCCCTAATAAGATAAGTGCCCATCTGACACCCTACAAAATCTTTACATTATTGATTATATTCCCCAAACTGTCTTTCATATCCCAGGGGCAATCTTGTGATTACCAATTTGTGCTTTCTAATCCCTTCTCCTTCTCCCTCATCCCCACCCACCTCCCTTCTAGCAACCATCAGTTTTTCCTCCATCTCTCTGAGACTATTTCTATTTACTTTGCTCATGTATTCAGTTCTTTAGGTTCCACATATAAGTGAGATCATATGGTATTTGTCTTTCTCCAACTGAATTATTTTTCTTAGCATAACGTTCTCTAGGTCCATCCATACCGTTGCAAATGGTAATATTTCATTCTTCTTTATGGCCAAGTAATACTCCATTGTACAAATGTACCACAGTTTCTTAATCCAGTCGTCTACCGATGAGCATTTCAGTTGTTTCCAAGTCTTGGCTATTGTAAATAGCGCTGAAATAAACATAGGGGCGCATATATTTTTTCAAATTAGCGTCTTGGATTTCTCTGGATAGATACCTAAGAGTGGAATTGCTGGGTCATAAGTTTGGAAGTTCCATTTCCAGTTTTTTGAGATACCTCCATACTGATTTCCATAGTGGCTGCACCAATCTGCAGTCCCACCAACAGTGCACCAGGGATCCCTTTTTCCCACATCCTGGCCAGCACTTGTTGTTTGTTGATTTATTGATGATAGCCATTCTGATTGGGGTGAGGTGGTATCTCCTTGTGGTTTTTATTTGCATTAATCTAATGATTAGTGACAGCCTGGGGATTTTAAGGGAAAATCTGGGTGTTCCTCCGGAGGCTACGTGAGGGTTCCAGGGGTCTTCATGGAGCCTTCTCTGATTGTATGGTGGATTCTATGCCATGTGATTCTATGGAGTCAGCAACCCAGGAACAATGATGGGATTAGCGGTAGACCATTGAGAATATGATCAATAAGCCTAACAGCATTAGTCATAAATTTCAGGGTAATCTTCTAAAACAGGGAACTGGATGGGACGGGACATTTCAAGCTCAAGCCGCAGGGGGATGATCTATTGTTAAGCTATAGGAAGGTCAAGGAAAGATGAGGCCAGGGATGTGGAGAGTCCTCTACTATGGAAGTATCAACCAGGCCCTGTTTCATTAGGAACCCAAATCTTTAGGGATTTTGGGATGATGACCGCTCTGGCTGCTTCCTGCTGTAAAGGGACGTCGAAACATCTCTGGGTTCCATCTGCTTGCTAACTATTGGTTGGAGAAGGCAGAGGGAAGTGTCCATCCATTGGCCCATAAGTGTCTGGAGCTTGGGGTCCCAGGGGTCGATAGTCGTTCTTGACAATCATTTGTAGCTTTGTAGCCTTGTGTTACAAATGGCTGGAGACAAAAAGGGTACAATCCAAGTCATGGCACCAAAATGTTAGGGGAGTCTCGGTTCTTCTTGCGGACACAGTGAAGAATCAAAGGTCAGCAAGCTGATTAGTATGCAAGCAGGGTTTATTAGTGATACATTTTCAGGGAAGAGGTTGGGGAGAGGGAGAAAGAGAGAGAGAAGCCTAGGTCCCCAGTATTAGTGATATGTTCTCAGGGAAGAGAATGGGGACAGCTGAGGTGAGAGAGAGAGAGAGAGAGAAAGAGAGAGAGAGAGAGAGAGCGCGCCAGAAGAACACTTTATTTATTTATTATTAGTAAGCTGTTTTTGTTTTTTAATTGGGGAATAGTGGTGTGTTTTTTCCCAGGACTCTCATCAGCTCCATCCAAATCAAGTTGTTGTCCTTTCAGTCTTAGTTGTGGAGAGCGCAGCTCAGCTCCAGGTGTAGTTGCCGTTGTCAGTTTCAGGAGGCACGGTGGGAGTCGAAACGGCACCCTTAGTGGTTGAGAGTCCGTGCTCCAACCAACTGAGCCATCTGGCCACTCGGGAGCTCAGCGGCAGCTCATTGACTTCATTCTAGTTGCGGAGGGCGCAGCTCACTGGCCCATGTGGGAATCATACAAGCAGCCCTGTTGCCCAGAGCCTGCACTCTAACCAACTGAGCCACCAGTCGGCCCCAAAAGAACACTTTAGACCTTGGGGTTAACTTCCTAAGCAAGACTCAAAACCCAGAAGCCATAAGGAATAGATAGATGGATTTGATATAATAAAAATGAATATTTCTGTGGCACAAGAGCCAAGTGACAGACTAAAGAGAAAATATTCCGAGTATAAATATTCAGAATATAAATTAGAAAATGGTTTCTATCCAAAACATATTAAAATGTCCCTATAATTTAGTAAAAAGATAAAACCAAATTAAAACTGATAGAGTGCTGAATAGGTAGTTTACAGAAAAAGAAATCCAAATGATTAATACACGTATAAGTAGACACTTGAGCTTGTGGGTAAATAGAGAAATGCATATAAATATATATGTGCCTTACCCCCAAATCAATCAAATCAAAATCTCTGGGATTTAAAAGCTTCCCACCCACCTAATTTCAATGTGTAGCTAAGGTTAAGAACCGCTGTTCTAAAACATATTAACTCAAAGTGTGGTCCGTGGACAAGTAACATCAGCATTACTTAGGAACTGGTTAAAAATGCAAATCACTGAGTTCCCTTTCAGACCCATTAAATCAGAATCTCTGGGACAAGAAGCTCAGGAATCTATTTTACTAAGCCCTCCAGGTGATTATGACACACGGTCAAGTTTGAAAACTCAGAACCTCTCTTCCTGACCTTAATTTATATTACAGAGTTACTGGGAGGATAACAGCAGATGAAACAGATAAAAATATTTTCAGGAAAGGAAAAATAGTGATTGCTAATGCAAGTAGTCATTACTATTCAAACAAATTTGATGTACTCCTTGGGCCATATTCAGACCTTAGCAACATAAATGACAATAATTCATTACTGAGATAGATGACATTTCCTGAACATATGGGAAAGTAGTGCATGTCCTTATTTCTGATTCCTCTCCAAATACAGTGCAGTCCTAGTTCTGTAACAGCCTCAGTAGATGTGAAACTGCCCCAGGGATAGGAGGACAAATAGCTTTACTTTTAATTTCCTTAAATATTATGAGAACTAGATGATTTGCAATTTTTTTTTTTTTTTTTTAGTATTTCTACTAAATGGGACAAGTGCATTTGTGCAGTTTGTTTACACAGGATCATTGATTCTGCTTTAAGTTTCAGAATGTTGCCCTGTGGTTGTATTTGTCTCTTATGAGTCTTTATCCAATTGAAACGAACAAAAGATGTGTGCTTTTTTTTACCCATTAATCTGTCTGACAATATTCAATACATAGTCAAGTTACTAAGGCAGGGGAATGGCATAATAATCATATTTGGGTTTTGAAAAGGTCCTGTCTGCTGTATAGAACAATTCCAAAGAACATCAGCATTGCCTAGGAGCAAACTTTTTAAAATTATTAAAAATGCAAAAAAAATAAGTAATAATACTTTTAAAAATTGTTAAAATTATTAAAAATTATTTAAAATGCAAATCATTGAGTGTACCAACGAGGTGTATATTGAAGTCCATTCAAGTCTGGAAATGAACTTGTATGTAATATTGTATTTTTTATCTCATTTTTTAAAGCTATTTTAGTGTATACTTTATGATATTAATTATATAGTAAACTTTTGAAAGAATACCACAAATGGAGTAAGAAAAATCCAGTGCATTATGAAGGAAATTACACAATTAGGCAGCCAAGAGTTTGGGCATCTGAGAACCAGGTGATCTCATTTGAGTTGTAGTGCCACCTCGTGGTCATTCCAACCCTAGTTTAATTAACAGTGGGGACAATTCTATATACAGGCTATATGAAACTTCCAGGAGGACATAGGTTTATGCCCATTTGTCGATTTGATATGGGACACCTCAGTCTCTCTGCTTCCTGCCTCACTCTCCCCCCACACTTCAATCCCTTCCCCCCAAAAGATGAAACGGGGAGGTGAGAGGAAAACAGGAACAAATCAACAGTTGTGTTATGTCCAAATTTACATTATCATGACTTTTATGTTATTAGAATATAGTACTAAATATATGTGGTTAATAAATAAATATGCACATATTAGGGTACATATTTTTAAGATTTCAATATTGTTGAACAATCAAAAAAGTTAGGGGGCTGCCAGATAGCTCAGTTGGTCAGAGCATGAGCTCTGACCAACAGGGTTGCTGGTTCTAGTCCCACATGGGCCAGTGAGCTGCTCCCTCCACAACTAGATTGAAGACAATGAGCTGCCGCTGAGCTTCCGGAGGGGCGGCCGCATGGCTCAGTTGGTTAGAGCGCGAGCTCTCAACGACAGGGTTGCTTGTTCAATTCCAGCATGGGGTGGTGGGCTGCACCCCCTGCAACTAAAGATTGAAAACAGTGACTGGGCTTGGAGCTGAGCTGCACCGTCCGCAACTAGATTGAAGGACAACGACTTGGAGCTGATGGGACCTGGAGAAACACACTGTTCCCCAATAAAAGTTAAAAAAAAAAAAAAGTTGTGAGACTCCCAGTGTAGAGAATGGATTGGAGGGAAAACAAGCCTAAAGGAAGAAAGGCAAGCTAAAACACTACTGAAGTAATTTAGGCAAGAGACAGTGATGGTCTGAAACCAGAAAGATAGTAATGAGATTTGGAGGGAAGTGGATCGGTTTGATATTTAGAAGATAGAATTGAGTCCTTATCTTTAAGAGATACAAACTGAAATAAGTACAGATAAATTGATATGATGTCTGGGATTTTCTTTAAAACAATCCAATTAGGGAGAGGGGAAATGGGGGGGGTTATAGATGAAACAAACACTGGCCATGTGCTGATAACTGCTGAAGTTGGGTGATGGGCATAAGGGGATTCTTTATTCTATTTTCTCTTACTTTTGTGTATATTTGAAACTTTTCATAATAAAAAGTTAAACAAAATTAAAGTGCCTGGGAATAATTCAAGGGCAAAAATTCAATATGAAGGTAGACGTATGAAATATAAAGCTCAGAGAGAAATCTCAGCAAAGAATTTGGGAGTGGTCAGCAGGCAGAAAGTTAACTGAAGCCTTAAGAGTGAACGTGGTCACCTAGGAATAAAAAGAGAAAGGAAGCTAAGTTAGAACCCTGAGGAATACCAACAGTGAATGGGATGGCAAAGGAAGTGTTGCTAATAAGAGAGTAAGTCATGGAGGCCAAAAGAAGAAAGTGTTACAAGAAGCAGGCATTAGTCTATGTTGTCAAATGCTGCTGGGAGGTCAGGAAAAGAAGAGCTGATCAACAGTTTTTTTGGATTCAGCCATATGAAAACCATTGGTGCAACTGGTGAAATTGGTGAGAGGCATTTAAGAGGGCGCGGGCAGGACAAAGAGCATTGTATGTAGGATTGAGACTGAGTGGGAGATGAGGAAATAGAATCAGCTGTATGAAAAACTCAAAAAGTTTGGTGGAGTTGAGAAATATATAGGTACCTGGAGAAAGGATGTCTGCCTGGAATGACATCAACTGCTCCTTTATTGATATATTGCTAACAAGTTTTATTTCTTTAAATGACCTACTACCCCCCTTTTATTCTGTCCTGTACCCTCCTGCTAGATTTGAGTGTAGCTTTGACTGGGTCACTCTTTATATAAGATCTCCCAGTGCCTCTCCATCGCTTACTGAGGTCTTTATCAGTGTCTCAGGCTACTTTTCCTTGACATCAGCCAAAATGAATCACTCATCTCTCCTTCAGTATGCGTTTTGTTCAGATATTTGCCTCTAGCTAGAATATATGCCTCTTCTCCAATCTTTGTCTCTTAAAATCTTGCTCATCTTTCACATCTGGTCTAGCATATGGTGCCACATTCTCCTTGAGCCCTTTCCTGATATACCTCTTCTCCACTGGAGTAGATACGGTCTCTCCCTCCTCTATTTTTCCAATGCATGCTATTTATATCTCCTTATGGCATCCATCGGATTTTGCTTTGCATTTATTTTTCTGGGTTATTACATCGTTTTTACATCCACAGATTGTACATACTTGAAACTGACTTTATTTTCCTCATCTTTATGTCGCAGAAGTACCTAACACAGTATCTTGCACAAAATAACTTTTTGAATTAAATTGGATTCCCAAAGCTCTACTGTTTCTAATGCTTGGGGGTTTACACTGCCTTTTAGAATTACAATGCTATTCAGCTACTGCCTTCCATGTAACGTTGTAATTTTTATAATCTTTCTTCATATGATCCAAAAATAATACCCAACATTTGTTACTTGTTAGTTATAAACTGTTTTTCATATGGGTTATCTCATTTAATCTTTAAAAAGTATATGTATTTCTTTATACATTTTGAGATACAAATAGTTATATAACCTCCATCTAAATATAACAAATGTTTAATTTGTCATGATTAATCAGAACCTATTAAAAGAAAACCCTCAGAGATATGCTGAAGCCTTGTAATTTCATTTCCTTTTTACATTCTCCAGAGGTACAACTCTCCTGGAGTTGATGTATATCCCTCCCAACCATGTTTTTAATCTTTCATCATCTATGTATTTATACTTAACTCACACAAAGTGTTATTTTGTGGTTTAAAAATGGTATGTAAGTGATATAATATTATTATGTATTCCTTTGCGATTGCTTTTATCTCTTGACATCATTTTCGGGATTTATCTTTGTTAGCATGTGTTGCACACTTCATTTTGACTAAGAAATGGTATTCCAGTGAATGACTCTACCACCCCTTACTTAATCTTTACCTTAGTTTTGTGAGGTAGCTATTATTAATCTCATTTTATAGATGAAAAACTGAAGTACAGACAGGTTAAGTAACTTTAGGTAACACAGGTTCTAAAAGATGTAATGAGAACTTGTGCACAGCCTCTTAACTCCTGACACCATCTTCTTTCCACTTTATCATTCAACTATTTAACAAATATTCACAGAATACCAAGTATGTGCCAGGCCCTGTGTTAGGTCCTGGGCATCTAAGCAGTGAATAAAACAGACAGGATTCTGGTCTCAAGGAGCCCACGTTCTAATTGGAGGAGATAGTCAATAAAATAGTATGTAATGTATCGTTTGGTTTTAAGCGTTCTGAAGAAAACTAAAACAGGATGGAGGGGGAAAGAGTGTGAGTTTAAGTGTGTAGTCTATATGATGCTCTCTGGTGACGGTTCAGCAAATACTTGAGGGGTGATGAGAGAAGTGTGGTCCAGGTCAAGGCTAAGGGTACAGCAAATGCAAAATCCCTGAAGCAGGAACATATACGGCTGTCATTCCATCACTTTGATTTTTTAAAAAATACTGTATCAACCATTATCCTTAAGTGCTCAACAACAAATGAAAGCACACTGCATGGCTTTGCCTGATTAAACACCTAATTTTGACATGTTAAGTCTCTTATGATGGCCACCTTTCGAATAAACAAATTAGGTCGAGCCAGAAAATGTCTACAACCAGAATCCACTGATTTAAACATTAAGTCATATGTAGTAGATGCCCATAACAGTGACACACACAGTACTGCTGCTGCTTTGATGAGACACATATAAATACAATTCAGCCCCCTTTTTAAATACGAAAGGTTTAAAGGAAACCTAAGAAGACTTGAAGTTTAAAAAACCTGCTGAAACAGAAAGGAGAGAGAGAAGCCCACCTCTTGCACCGTATTTCTCAGAAAGGATGTCAAGAGTGGTAGGAAAAAGAGGACCTGAGGTCGTTACGCCGTGGGGAGACTTGGGGAGAGCTAGCCTTTACTCGCTGAAGTGCCTCAGTTTTCACATCTGCGATACGAGGCAGTCTGGCCTGGTGCCCTTCAGGCCCCTCTGCTCCTTAGATCCGGCGGTTTTACTTTGCTGAGCCTCCCAGGATAGGAGTAAGAACATGGCCGCTAAGCCCCGAAACTCTCCGCGAGTCTCGCACGGGGCCTTCCGGGCTCAGCGAGAACCCGCCGGGGGCGACTGGGCAGGCGCGGGCCCCGCCTTTTTGTCCCGCCCATTTTGGGCCTCCGGACCTCCCCCAGCCACTGCGCAGAACAGGAAGAAGGCCTAGCGCGCGGGGCAACCGCGGCTTCCGGGAGGAGTTTTGGGCGCCGTGAGGACCCGTCGGGCGCCGCGCGTTTCCAAAACTGTGGAGACGCCGGGAGCCCGCCTCTGCGGCGCCGACGAGCGCAGCGCATTCTCAGCATGGGTGAACATGGTTTGGAGCTGGCGTCTATGATTCCCGCCCTGCGAGAGCTGGGCAGGTAGGGCCAGGCCCGGCCGTCGTGGGCCCCGCGGCCTCCTCCGCTGAGTCCGGCTGGCGTCTCACGTGCTCTCCCCGACCGCACGCGCCCCGGCTTGGATCCCCTGAATCCCGGCCGCGGCTCTTTTGTGGTGGGCTCCGGGCCTGACCAGCGCTTCTCCCTCAGAGGGGCGGTTAGGGCGTCGCTGCAGACCTGAGGGAACAGTCCGAGAGGGAAACGTCTGCCGGCTCCGCTTTACCTCAGCGGTGCCCGGGAGCTCGTCCCCACTGGGTGTTCTCTGCAGCTGGAGGGAAGGGCCACTTCTCGTCACTTTCTTGCACTTATTTGCTTCTCGAAAACCTCTTGCCGTACATGGGAGACTTGACCCATGGACTTTCCCCCCTTTCAATTTATGATCGGTCGTGGACGAATTGGGTTTTTAGCTCCACGTTTTGATCCAGAACAGCTCATGGCAGAAAAATCACTAGTTCTGGTTTTGTGCAAGGAAGGCCAGTTATTAGAAAAGGCAGTTTCTATCTTCGAAGTGAAACCGTAGGCCACTCTGAAGATAGGACCTCTTGCAATCTTCAATCCGTTATTTAGTCAGAAATCCCAGGGATAGGCCACAACGTTCACAAAATATAAATATGCACAGAATGTTGCCAAAACATGAAGATAATATTGTTTTATTTGCAAAAGCTTGTTTTCTGAAAACTCGGGAGTAAAATCATGTAAACCAGTATCCTACCTATGAGAAGGGACAGATGTTGATGGGTGCCTCCTCCCTTCAACACATACGCAACCTTCCCACAACCAGGTCTAAAGACTAGAAGGCAGTGTTTATGTGTGTTTCCTTTTTTAAAAATTGTAACCCACTGCAGACAAGAAGTAAGTGGGCTTGTATACCACTACTGCAGTTGAACTGTCAGAATAATTACCTCCCAATTTCTTAAACTGTTTGACAATTTAGCACACAAAGTCAAAACTAACATTAAGCCCACCAGATATTTAATTTCCTTTTCTTTTTTGCTGTGCAATTGTGTTCATCTCCACTTGTTGGCCATACAAGGATGTTAGTCTTCCTTCATTACATAAATAAGAGGATAAATGAAGGGACCATATTTGTCTTAATCCTATTTTTGTGTGTGTTAATTGTTTTCACTTTGCATTAGGTGCAAACATTTTGTATTAATATTTTGTAAAGTAACATCTACTTTTCTAAAAAGCTGAATACAGGTGCTCATTTCAGGAAGTTGATGTACAGATTTCATCTTTCAGGCTCAGTATGCTTCCCCTATCTTGCTTTAATGGAGAATTAGCTTATTAATACTTTTCTTCCCTCTTTGCTCTTCCTCTATGAGACTTGTTAATAAAAATAGTATCTTAGATTTATTTATAGTCTCTTACATCAACAGAGCTTACTCCTATGTTATCTTTCATTTCATTCATTTGTAATTCTGAGAATGAGTTGAAAAACTGACCCACACAGAATTGTATAATGATAGTTTTTAATTGTCATGACTTTTTCATTGCACTTGCTTCATTCAAGCTTATTCAGTCTTACAGTATCTCTATGATATAGAACATGACAAATATCACTATTAAGAAACTGAGTCACAGAGGTTGAAGAAGCAAAGGCAAAGAGACAGCAGTTATCAGAGCTGTGTTTCAGATGAAGACATCAAGGCATTTTCTCCCATATTTGTTTTTCTTTAATTGTGGCAATTAGATTTGTGAGAAAAAAATGAGATGTCACAGTTCTAATGTGTGGGCTCCCGCTACCTCTATCTCTCAGGGATAAATTTTGTTCCACTTTTTTTTGTCGTTAGCATTCTTTACTTAGCATAGTCTTTCTGGGTGATCTCATTTACTCTCCTGCCTTCAGTTACTGTCTGCTATTTGATGACTCCAGATGTGTTTCACCAAATCGTATTTGTCTCCAATAGAAGTATATGTACTGGATAACAGCAGTTTTACCTGCGTTTCCCATATGCAGTTAAGACTTAACATATCCAATGCAAATTCTCTGCATATTCCAACCTGCTCAAGATTTTTTTTTTAAATTCCTCTCATTCACTGAGGTAGGGATATTTCAGTAAATGATGCCACGTTCACTCATTTTTCCAAACCAGAAATCTGGGAATCATTCCTGGCTCCCTGTGTTTTTGGCTATGTCCTTGGTTCTCTTTTCATCTTCACTCTCTTCCTAAGTTGCTTTATCTAGTCCCATGACTTTACATATTATCTATATGCTGATAACTCCCAAACTTTCTCTAGCGCAGAGATATAAATTAGGTTGCTTACTCAACATCTACACCCAGAAATGAAAATTAACATATCCAAAGCAGACCTTATAATTTACTGTCCTTTAACCTGTTCCTTTTCCAGGTTATTATAAATGTACCAACCAAAAGCCAGGGAGTTTTCCTTGATTTTTTTCCCCTTATCCCTTAATAATCCACCAGCAAGTCCTGTCACGACTGCCTTTGAAATACACTTCTCACCATCTCCACAGCTACCATCACAATTTCTTATCTAGACTATTACAGTAACCTCTCAGTTTATCTCCATTTCCGTTTTTACTCATTTACAATGGATTTCCCACTCAGCACTCAAAGTGACTTTTATAACTACAAATCATACTGTAGATTATATAGCATTACTTCCCTGCTTAAAATCTTCCTTTGGCTTTCTAGCACACTTAGAATAAAATCCAAACTCCTTACCAAGGCCTCTAAATTCCTGCATAATCTGCTCACTGTAGTCCAATAATATTGGTCTATTTTTCGTATACACCAAGGTCCTTCCTGCCTTCAGTCCTTTGCGCTCTTCTCTCTGAACACTGGTTGGTTCCATTAAGATGTCATTTCAGAGGAGCCTTTTCTGACCTTCCTTTTTAGAATTACTTTGTAATCACAAGATATTTTCAGATAGTGACAGTTGTTATTAAAATATTAAACGGGGAGGAAGATAAAGGGTCTGTGGAGCAGCAATAGTCGCCACTAGAGGAGATTTGGATGGTAAGAAGAAGCCAGTCATGTGAAAATGGGAGAAGTGTCTTAGATGGACTAGGATGTACAAAGGCCCCTACGTAGGAGTGATTCTAGTTGTTAAAGAATAGGAAGAAGGCTGGAACATAAGAGAGTAGAGGGGAGTGGTGTTAGTTAAGGATGGAAGAGCAGAAGGGCCAGATCCTTTAGAACCTTATAGGCCAGGATAAGGAGTTGGATTTTATTTTAAATTCAGTGGGAAGCCATTGGAATGTTTTAAACAGAGAATAACACAATTCATGTTTTAAAAACATGTTTAACCTTCATTCCTCTACATATAACACTTCAATGTCTCACTGCCTTCAGTACAAAATCCGAACTCCTTATTTCATCCTTTGACCTTATCTTCCCTCTTCAGCTTCATCTCCAGTTACTGTCTCTCTCTTCTTTAGCCATATAGAGCCTCTTAGAGTTTTTCAAGCAGCTTATGTTCTTGTTCCTGAGCCTTTGTTTCCGCCACTTGGAATACCCTCCTTCTTTCCCTTATTTTATCTGGCAAGCTCCTCAGGGCTCAGCTTTTTGTATCACCTCCTCCAGGGAGCCTTGACTCATAGGCCCTGTTCAGGGCTGAGTTTTTTTGTTTTCAGTCTTGGCTCTATTAATACTTAACCACGGTGTGTTAAAATGATTTGTCCTTTAATTTACAACTACTTTTCTGGCAGGTGCAGGGTATCTTGTTTGCTAAATGGATCAAAGTTTCATGTAATACTTAAATATCCACTCAAATATTACAGTATACTTTTCAAAAAGTACATCCTTTCAGTTCAGTTACAAAACTCAGAGGTTGCAAAATAAGAAATGCTCATTATCCCATGAGTTTATTTTGATAGTACATTCAATGAATGATAATCAATTCACCTTTTTTAAAAACTGATTTTAAAAAATTACACAAATAACACATAAATGCATTATCTTTATACAAAATTAAACTTTATGGGAAACTCTGACTACCACCCACAATCCTGGTTCCTCTCCCCACACACCTCTTCATTCACATTCTTACTGACACTTGCCAAATTACATTTGGTTTATGAAAAACATCTCTTGACTTTGTGTAAAACAATTCATGTTACCTTGTAATTTTAGACTTAAAAAACTTCTGTTTCAAGTTTCAAGTGTGTAATATGTCATCTGTATATTGCATTGTGTGCTCGTCAGCCAAAAGTTTAGTCAAATGAAATATGTGAAATTAATTTTTAATATTTTAACTAAATGATATACCCAGGTAACATTTCAACATGTAATTAACATAAAATAATGAGATACTTTTTGTACTGAATATTCAAAATCCAGTGTGTATTTTATATTTATAGTACTTTGTAATGTGGACTAACCACAGTTCAGGTGCTCAATACTTACTACATGTGGCTACTGGCTACCATATTGGTCAGGGCAGGTCTAGGTTTTGCAGATTGGATGCCTGTAGTATCATTTAGCATGTTCTTTCTTCCCTTTGTAAATTGGTAACACTGGTATTTAGATTTTCTTTTCATTTTTATTTATTTACCTATTTATTTACATTTATTTATTTATGTATTTATTTAAGAAGGGTACAGCTCACAGTAGCCCATGCCCAGATCGAACCGGCGACCTTGGTGCTATCAGCACCAAGCTCCAACCAACTTGAGCTAACCAGCCACCCCCTCTTTTCATGTTTAAGTAGAAAAATACTGTGAATGTTAAAACTAAAAACGTTTGATCATTCAACTTTAGCGAGTTTTTTTACAAATGAAATTGTGACTCCCTTTAAGGGTTAAAAACCTTTTATTTATATTTTAGTGCCAGTCCAGAGGAATATAATATAGTTGTACAGAAGCCAAGACAAATTCTGTGTCAGTTTATTGACCGAATACTTACAGATGTAAATGTTGGTAAGAAATAATTACTTCTTATATAAGCTTTATAAATTAAATTGTTTTCTTTTTCGTATATACCACATTATACAAGCATTTTTCTCCATGTAGTTTTTAGAGTTAGTTTTTATGACAGTTACGTTTTCAAGAAAGTTACTGAAAGTATTATTTGTTACACAATGTGCATTCGGCTTTTAAAGTAATTCTGTTTTCCTATTTGTTATGTAGATTTCTGCTGCTTACTATGAGTTCTTTGATATAAGGTATTATTGTAGATAAAAAATATTTGGCTATTTCCAATGATGTAGACTCTATTTTAGCTAGGTCTTGTGTCAGTGGTTGAGAAAAGGCAAATGCCATAAAAAACTCTTTAAATAAGAGTTGGTGACTTTGTGAGTTGTTGAATCAACTCCTGTTTGTGTTTTCCTTATGTAGCAATCTAAAAGAAATTACAAACTTGGCAAGATGATGTCCCATCTGTCTGGCTAACATATTGTTACCATACCTGTTAAAATTACATTGAAGGAGTAATACAGAGCCATGTGGCTCATGGTTTATAAATTTGATTCCAAATTTGGCACAGATGTTATGACTTGTGATATTTATTTATCCTCTTTTATCATTCAATAAAATTATGAGTTGCTGAAAAATAACAGCTATTGAATACTTGGAAGATGTGTTTTCATACGGTGCTCCTTCTGTTTAGACCGCTAGCCCTTCTCACTGCTTTACCAACTCTTCATCATCTAGGAATCAACTCCTTCACATCTTCCCACACACTTGTTTCCTCTATTCTGGATTAATGTAATTAACATTGTATTATAATTATTACTTTCTTTGTCTGACTCTCTCACCTGTTTGTGAGTTTTTGTTGTTGTTTTTTTTAATCCTCAGATTTAGCACAGTGCCAGGCATACTTTAGGCCTATAGTACATGTGTGGTGCATGTATGCGTAATAGATGAATGAGCATGATTATTAAACATTTAAAATTAGAAAGGTAGGATTGTAGTGTTTAGTCCCATCAATTTAGCATAAGCTAGACATAATTATGGTCACCAAAGTCTAGTTTTTTAACAAAAGAACCGTCTAATTTGGCACAACTCTTTAAAATGAATCTTTTATTTTTAAGTTGCTCTAGAACTTGTAAAGAAAACTGACTCTCAGCCAACCTCTGTGATGCTGCTTGATTTCATCCAGCATATCATGAAGTCCTCCCCACTTATGTTTGTAAATGTGAATGGAAGCCATGGGCAAAATGAAGCCAAAGGTAGTTGTATTGGTAAGTCCTGCTATTTGTACATTCATTTGCAATCTGTTTTATGAAATCTACCGCTTCTGAAATATAACATGTACATTAATAGACATTTTGGTCAAATTTGTTATAAATTGAGGGAGCAAAATGGTAATGGTAGTTTTATTTCATGTATTATTGTTTTCTTGTGTCATGAACTAGATACCCAAAGTGGAACAGAAGTTAATCAGATTTGTTTATTTTCCATTGAATACTTGAGCAACTTTCTTTTTTCTGGTTTTGGTAATCTTTTCCTTCTAGATCAGGCATCAGCAAACTATGGCCCACAGGCTGGCTGCCTGTTTTTGTAAGCAAAGTTTTATTGTAATACAGCTATGGTCATTCATTTACTTATTATTTGTAACCACTGCATAGGAAACATTGAGTAGTTGACGTAGAGACCGGATGGCCCTCAAACCTAAAATATTACCGATCTGGTCTTTTAAGAAGGAGTTCGCTGACTCCTGTTCTAGAGGTTGACTTTTTTCTAGGTTTTATGCTTATTGTTCCCACTACTTTTGTCCCTTTTTTGGCCTCCTCCTAAAGAGATGTAAAGCAAATATCTTTTTCTTCTTTTTATGTACAATTCACAGAGTATTTTGAACTTTTTTGCTTGACTTTCAAGACTCATTTTTGATAACATGTCCCCCAAAGTCTTATCACTACTCCTGACTACATGCCTTAGGACTGGCTTGATTGCTTCTTAATGTTCTGTTAGTACAGAGTGTTCTGCATTTTTTCTATCATAGTGGTTTTTAAACTCTTTTATAAAAAGTACCTGTTGGTCTGTATTCTTTAACACACTGTTTTTTAAACAATAAAATAGTCTAGAAAGTATCATAATACACTGCACATAAGAATAAATACTGTTTCATGAAACTTTTGTTTCGTATATTTGAATAAATATGTATATGTATACTGGGTCATGTTATAAAATATATCCTTAGTTTCTGTCAATAAGTTTAAGAAACTTGAATATAGGATTTATGAGAACAGGACTATGATTTGTTCTTGTGCACTTGGGACAAAGTTGCCACTCAATAAAATACTTGTTGAAGGGGTGGTGATAATAACTACCATTTATTGAGCATTTATTTAACTTCAGGCATTATGCTGACAATTTCACATATATTATCTTACTTGATCATCATGGTAACTGATAAAGTAGATATCATTATTCCCCTTTCATAGTTGAAGTTACAGAGGCTCAGAGAAACAAAAATTCACACAGCTAGTAAGTGGAAAGCTAGGACCTTGTCTGTTTAACTCCAAAATTGGTATTCTAAATTACTATATTTCCATTGTTATAGGGAATGTTTTAGACTATTTTGTTAGTGAACTTTATACTTTAAAAATAGATCATCAAGCATTTAGCAAATTAATTAGTACTTTTTATGTTTATTTCAAAGATTTCAGTAATTGGATCATAACAAGACTTCTGCGGATTGCAGCAACTCCATCCTGTCATATGTTGCACAAGAAAATTTGTGAAGTCATCTGCTCATTATTATTTCTCTTTAAAAGCAAAAGTCCTGCTATTTTTGGAGTACTGACAAAGGAGTTATTACATCTTTTTGAAGACTTGATTTCTTTCCACAGAAGAAATGCAGTGGGACATCTTGTGGAATGGCCCGTGGTAGTTAGCCGATTTTTAAGTCAATTAAATGAACATGTGGGATATTTACAACCAGCTCCTTTGCAGTTCATGAACATGCAAAATTTAGAATATATTGAAGTCACTTTATTAACAGTTCTTATTCGTATTATTGCAGTTGTGTTTTTTAGAAGGCAAGAACTCGTACTTTGGCGAATAGGTTGTGTTTTGTTGGAATATGGTAGTCCAAAAATTAAATCCTTAGCAATTAGCCTTTTAACTGAACTCTTTGAACTCGGAGGACTACCAGCACAACCAGCCAGCCCTTTCTTCAGGTCATTTTTGGAATTAATAGAACACCTTGTAGAAATGGATGCCGATGAACTGAAACTCTATGAAGAGCCATTGTCAAAGCTGATAAAGACACTCTTCCCCTTTGAGGCAGAAGCTTATAGAAATATTGAACCTGTCTATTTAAATATGCTGCTAGAAAAACTCTGTGTCATGTTTGAAGACAGTTTGCTCATGCGGCTTAAGTCTGATTTGCTAAAAGCAGCTTTGTGCCACTTACTGCAGTATTTCCTTAAATACGTGCCAGCTGGGTATGAATCTGCTTTACAAGTCAGGAAGGTTTATGTGAGAAATATTTGTAGAGCTCTTGTGGATGTGCTTGGAGTTCAGGTAAATGCAGAGGTAAGTCATTTTTAAGGTTACTTGTTAAGTATGTAGATTTCCCCCTAATTTAATTGTATGCAAGATGTAACAATGAGAAAATAGAGTATCTTTAATAATACTATACATTCAGAACAGGATGATTTTCATCATCTACTTTGGCTCCCTATAATGGATTTTTACTTTGATTTCAGAAGGATTTGTTCACTAAGGTAATGAACTGCCAATGGAGTAGAATGATTTACAGTAGAATTTGTGAAGTGTAAGCATGTTTGTTGCATTATTAATTAAAAGGGGGCCAGTTATCAACTTAATTGCAAAACCTTTGAACACTCACGTACATTTTATCTTTGACGGGTTATAATCAATCACTTAGAAAACCTATTGGTACATTGTACTAGTCATGCCAGTTATGCTTCTTTTCCTATTTGGACTGTGGGAGATGGGCAGTACAATGAAATAGTCAGATATGCAGCAACTTGATTAAATATTTCATTTTATCTATAAGACTTGCTGGATTTGTAGTGTGAAAGAAGTTAGTAATTCCCTTATAGAATTATTTTGTGGCATTTTGACAGAGGGAAAAACGGGTTATAGGGAGAAGGATTTGTTATATCTTCTAAGACTATAGAACCATAGTTCTAGATATAGAACTATATATATGTCTATAGATAGACTGTGAAATAATATAAATTAACTTAGGTTTTTGTTTTGCCTGATGAGACTCTGAAAATAGTTTACCTTATTAGAAAACTTACAACTAATACCTAATATATTTTTGCTGTCAATGAGTAATAAACATTTTCTAGAGATAGTTTTTGAAATTATTTTTGCTTTCTCAGTATTTGTTGGGCCCACTTTATGCAGCCTTAAAAATGGAAAGTGTGGAAATTATTGAGGAGGTTCAGTGCCAAATTAAACAGGAAAACCTCAGCAGTAATAGTGATGGAATATCACCCAAAAGGCCTCGACTCACCTCATCACTAAACTCTTCCGGAAGAGCACCAAAACAGGCCGATGGGTATGACCTTCATTCAGTTTTTGTTTAGTCATTTAGTAAAAGTTTATTTACTTAAAAAAAAAAAAATCACCTTTAGTTTAGTGCTTTGACTTAAATACACAAAGAACATTTGTTCTTTCTAAAAGTAGACAAAGGAATGCTTAAAATATTTTAATAGTTTTTATGTGAAAGATTTCATGGGTAAATATGGTTATTTAAAAAACTTTTTAAGGTCTTTACTTGCCTGTCTAATTTAACTTTTTAATATATGAAACATCTCAGGCTATATACATCTATCAGCAATTTAAAAAAAATGTGAGCAGGGTGGCAGGTTAGCTCAGTTGGTTAGAGTGTGATGGTAATAACACCAAAGCTGCTGGTTTGATCCCCGCACTGGCCACTGTGAGCTGCATCCTCCTTAAAAGAAAAATGTGAACAAATAAATATTTTTTTGGCATGTGGCCAAAGAATTCCCATATTTCAGTCATCCCTGCGAGTTGTTTTAAATCTTAAGATAAATTTCAGTAGTTGACATTACATGTTGTCTTTTGTTTTAAATACTTTAACATTTGAACCAAAGTTATATTAAGTATGAATATATTTATACTGTGATCGTAATTAATTACAGAATTAAGCATGTGGATATGAACAAAAAGAGCACATTATGGAGTGCACTGAAACAGAAAGCTGAATCCCTTCAGATTTTCCTTGAATACGGTCCTCTAAAGAATACTGTTACTGAGACTTTAGAAGGAGTCGCTGTTGTCCTGCAACTGATGGCTCTGTGTACTGTTCATTGTTCTCACCAAAACATGGACTGGTAAAGCAACTTGTATTTTCTGGGTGGGTTTCTTGCAATACATTTGGATTTATTGTTTAGGAGACCTCATTCAGTTCATTTGTGTGACCTTAGAACGCAAACTTTTTGGTGAAATAGAAATGTTTTTATTGAGCACCTGCTATAAAGGCTAGGAACTGTGATAAGTACTATCCATGACTTATTTAATTTGTACAATAATTCTGTGAGATAAGTGTTATTATGTCCAGTTTACAAATTAGAAATCAAGGATCAGAGAAATTGAGGTTCTTTTTTGTCTGAAACCTAAACTAACTTTCCTGCGCATACGTTTTTAGAAATAGCAGAACACAGCTTTATACAACTCAAAAGCCAATGTTCTTTTAGTTAAACATTTAATTAAAAGAACATTTCCCTTTCATTACAAGAGTAGGAATTTATAGTTTTTACCAGAGGGAACCGGGAGTGGGTAAGGGGGGGATGGAGGTAGAAAAGGGTAAAGGGGGTCAAATATATAGTGACGGACGGAGAACGACTGTGGGTGGTGAACACATCATGTGATGTATAGATGGTGTGTTATAGAATTGTACACTTGAAACCTGTGTAATTTTATTAACCAATATCACCCCAATAAATTTAATAAAAAAATAAAATAAAAAGCATTCTCTGATAAAAAAGATGGAGGAATTTAGTACTTGTTAGAGATATATTTTTGGTTCAGCATTCTTAGTGTAGGTTAAGTATTTTATCAGAAGACCCAAGTAGTGTGAGCACTCTCTAAAGATTTTGTCTTATTTTTAGTGCCACATTATAGACCAACACTCCTTGTTAATTTTTTATGTGAGCATTTGTTCTGTATTTGCTGATTGACTCTTTTAATTAGCCAAAACAAAGTTATGGAGGCGATTTTAAAGAAATTATATTAATTCACATTGCATTAAATTTGGAATTTGAGAAATTTGAAGGAATAACTAATTAGGCTGAGGTCTACCCATGTCCTATTAGTAAGAAAGTGTTTACTAAGCCAGTTAATAATTATGCAGGCATATCTTGTGACATTTTAAAGCCTGGTAATGCCACATTTAAATATTCTAGCTGGAGCATATGGCCAAATCCAACCGTTGATCGCCTGGCTGCAGCCCCAATAAACCTGTTTGCTCTTTGGGGCGACACAAACAAAAAAAATGAGATTAATTTGAATTATCAAGTCCTAAGGGTGATTTAGACAGACATAAAGAGATTTAAAATAATACTGGCATAATAATTTGCATATTTACTTTAAATTGGTTTAAAGTTATAGGTTAGTTTTGTACTCACAATTTCTTTTGCCTTACAATATTAGGTTTGACTAACAAAATTAATTTTAATTCTGTCTTTAAAAATATGTATTGACTGCAGCCATAATTTCAAGGACTGTCAACAGCCATGTAAGAAGAAACCTTCAGTAATGATAACTTGGATGTCTTTGGATTTTTACACAAGAGTGCTTACGAGCTGTAGGAGTTTGTTAGAATCTGTTCAGAAACCTTACCTGGAGGCAATTATTGATAAAGTGATGAAAATATATGATGCTTTGATTTATAGTCAAGGTGAGTATAAATAAGCAGTAGATCAAAATAACCTATAAAGATAGTCAGTATAGAAGTAGGCTTTCTCTTTTGCCTAAGGCCTTAATGAACAAGTGTTTGGAATATACAAAAATTTTCTTGCTTTCAGTTCTCTTATGCTTGTCAGTAATTTCCAAGTTACAAATTCATTTGTGTAACATTTTGATTTATTTTTTTTCAGTCAATAGAAATTATTTATAACTTTAAAATTTTTTGAGTTGAGAATCTAAAGAATGCTGTGATCCTTTTCCTTAAAAATGCATAGATGCATATTTTTATGAAGTAACATTTAAGTTTGGGGGGTTCACAGACCTCAGAACTTCATCTCTATGTTAAGAACACCTGTTATTGAATCTTAGTTCTAATTCCAGTTGATGTTTAGAACATCTGTTTTTATTGAAAAAAAAAAACAGGTAAATATGATTAAGGAAAAGAGAATTAATCGCCTGTTGTGTGTTTCGGTAGTAAAAACATCATTTGAAGATCACATTCTGGAAGATTTATGTGGAATGCTTTCACTTCCATGGATTTATTCCCATTCTGATGATGACTCTTTAAAGTTGACCACGTTTGCCACTAATCTTCTAACATTAAGCCAGAGGATTTCGGATAGCTTCTGTAAGTGGTCACAAAATTCTGTGTGTGTGGTTTGTTTTGTTTTAACACATCTCTAGATGGGACTTGAACACTTGTCATTTCTATTTTTTCAATAATTAGAAGAGGAGGTACATTTCTAATAATTCAAAAAAGAGTTAGACATGTAAAAAAGTTAAAAATTGTAGGATTTGCACATCCTGAACTCTGTTCTGCCACATTATTCTTCAAAAATGTCATTCCAGTTTACATTCCTGTTAGCAGAATATGGGAGTTCCCATTGTTTCACATCCTCACCAACACTTGGCATTGTCATAGTTTAAAAGTTTTGCTATCTAAAAAAACAAAAAGGAATGTCAAGGTAATTATCTAAAAACATTTTTTCTTGTTATCTGATGGGTGTGATTTTCAATTTGCATTTTCCTGATTATGTAATAATGTGCACCGACTTTTTTAAGTGCATATGCTTTATTTTTGAAAAGAGAACTTAAATGAAATATATATATATACAGCCAAAAAAATGTATATGCAGCCAAAAAAATGTATTATAAGAAAGGAAAACTGTATTAAAATTATAATATTCAATATATACCGATAACAAAAGATGAATACAAGTCGTGTTTGACTTCTGCAGTTACAAGAGGGGCTCAAAGTGGTTACCATCAGTGTCCAGACACTTCTGATTACTGCAAAGTATTGCTTGAGCAATGTTGACCAGTGTCCATTTGTAGGGTTTCCAGGCGGGAATTCCCACTTGTTCTCAGGGAAATTTTTTCACTTTCCCCTTCCCGAATCCCAAGTTATAAAGTGTTTTCTGTTCTCCATGATGAATCGTTTTCACAAAGTGATGGCCGATACTACCAACCAGCTGGGTTCAAGGAGCCCATTTTCCCGATTTCCCGACCAACTTTTCTTGGGATTCGGGAACAGGAAAAGGAAAAAAATTCCTGAGAAGGGGCGGGAATTCCCGCCTGGAAACCCTATCCACTTGTATACTTTTTTTTTTGGCACCATTGGTATATTTAGATGTTATTTGACTTTACAGCAAAGAATGAATGTGTGTGTATGTATGTATATGTATATAAAATTAACACTTAGAAACCTTATTTAATAGACTTACTTTTTCAGCACCACAGGCACAGTCACGGTGTGTGTTTCTTCTGACTCTGTTGCCAAGAAGAATATTTCTTGAGTGGAGAACTGCAGTTTACAGCTGGGCCCTGCAGAGTTCCCATGAAGTAATCCGAGCTAGTTGTGTTAATGGATTTTTTATCTTATTGCAGAAGCAGAATTCTTGTCACAGAGTTCCCAAGATTCTTATGTATGTATGACTATTTTAGTTTGAATATATAACCTGATTGGGAAGATCATATTTGTAAATTTTTGTTAAATGCTGGGTATATAGAACAAATATTGCTTTTAGTTTTACAATTTATATTTTTTTCCTCCTAGGCTTTGTCTTACCACTACTTTTGCCCCAAATTAACTAATACTATTAATATTTAGACCACAAAATTAAGCAAATTTTATTACCTTTTTTCCCCCAGAGATAAAGTCAAAGATGATTCTGATATTGTCAAGAAAGAATTTGCCTCTATAATTGGTCAACTTGTCTGTACACTTCATGGCATGTTTTATTTGACAAGTTCTTTAACAGAACCTTTTTCTGAACATGGACATACGGACCTTTTCTGTAAGAGCCTAAAAGTCACTTCTCAATATGAATGTTCATCTTCTCGACTAAAAGCTTCTGTTTGCAAGCCGTTTCTTTTCTTACTGAAAAAAAAAATACCTAGTCCAGTGAAACTTGGTGAGTGATTTATCATTTAATATTTTAAAACTTTCTTAAGCTCTGTTTTAAAAATCAGTGACAGAATTAGCCTGAAGCCTTAAAAAATTAGACTTGCTTGATAGATTCAATGTTCATGTAATTATTGATAAAAAGGAAGTCTGGTATTAGACTGTATCCCAGAACTAATAAGGGAAGTAATTTTTGGGTTTTTAAAATGCTCTTGTGGTTTGACAGCATAATGGGGCACACCTGATTTTTGATTCAATATTCTGAGGTTCAGTATCCTGTCTCGTGAAACCAGGGCCTTCCTAATGTGTCCCCTGTCACTGCCTCAGACCTTCAGAACTTCAAACAGTTAGATACTTGGCCCAGCTGAGTACTATGAATTGTATCTTCTTGACCACTTTCCAGTGGTTCGTTGGGACCATGACATTTTTGCACAATTACAAGGTTGTTTGGGTTCTAAGTTGTAACTTGTTCTCAAGTTTTCAAAACAGTATGTGATAGGTAGTTTCTAGGTCTTCCTAAGTCTTTTAATGTGAGATTAACAGTAAGGCTCAAATTGCCCTTAGTTCTTCGGATTAGTGAAATGTGCTTTTTAAGTCTATCTAGGTAACATACAAAATCTAAATGACTAGTCATTTTATGATTTAAAAATGTCTATAATTTATTTTAGATTTAAATTATTTATAACTTATTAAGTATAAAGTAAATTTAGAATTATAAGTGTTCATTTTAATCCTCCACAATTCTGTGTGCTCTACAAATACTAAATTTTGGAATTAAATACTAAATACTGCATTATAAGGAATCTTAGGATTCTATGTAGTACATTATTTATTGACTATTTTTACAGTAAAACTTTGACATTTAATGTGTTAAAGTGGGTATTATATGCTCTCTCCCTTTAGCTTTCATAGATAATCTATATCATCTTTGTAAGCATCTTGATTTTAGAGAAGATGAATCAGATGTAAAAACAGTTCTTGGAACTTTATTAAATTTAATGGAAGATCCAGACAAGGATGTTAGAGTGGCTTTTAGTGGAAATATCAAGCATATATTGGAATCCTTGGACTCTGAAGATGGATTTATAAAAGAGGTTGAGTTTTTATTTTTAAATATTTGTGTTTTTATAAACCTGGCTCGAAAAATTGAACTAATTAATTAATTTTATTGTTCTAGCTTTTTGTCTTAAGAATGAAGGAGGCGTATACACATGCTCAAATCTCAAGAAATAATGAGTTGAAGGATACTTTGATTCTTACAACAGGGGATATTGGAAGGTATGTTTTGTAGCATTTATATACTTTCTTATTTGTTTTGGCCATTGTCCTTTTTATTTGTCTCGTGTTAGAAATAGTGATATGAGAGATGTGATATTATAGAAAGAAATGTGATATCAGCATGGATTTATTTGTGGATTTCCATTTATTTCTGAGACACTGATGATAAATTTTCTGTTTTAATTTTAGGGCCGCAAAAGGAGATTTAGTACCTTTTGCACTCTTGCACTTACTGCATTGTTTACTATCCAAGTCAGCATCTGTTTCTGGAGCAGCATACACAGAAATTAGGGCTCTGGTTGCAGCTAAAAGTGTTAAGCTGCAAAACTTCTTTAGCCAGTACAAGAAGCCCATCTGTCAGGTGAGTCAGCATTGCCCTTGACTGTGGAAAATAGCAGTACCTTGTAATAGTTAAAAAAAGAACATATGTGTGTTTTATTTTTCTTGCCTTAAAAGATAAGTTTTTAGAAATGATGTATTTAGTTTATTTAAGAGAACCTAAATCTTGCCAGTTTTATATTTTAGCATCTTGGACTAAAGATGTAGATTGTAAATGGGAGATGGGAAAATTATCTTATAATACTATATTGGATAGTCATGCTCTATTGTTAATCTAAAAAGAGATACCTTTCCTTTTCAGCCATTCTTTTAGTGATGATAAACTCCTTTATGCCTTGATATTATGGCTAAGGCACTTTGTTTTAAAAAAGGTTGATTCAATTCATGGCTGAAAAGTTAGGATATACTAAAATACTGGCTTTGCCCTGTGTTGATAAATCCTAAGCAAGATATTCAAGTTTCTTAAGTAAGCCTGGTTAGTTTATCTGTAAAAGGGAGATTATGGATAACGCATTTCATTAAGGTTGTTGTAAAAATTAAATGAATGGTAATTCAGGTAATGTGTTTATAATACTGTCTGATACTGTTGTTTATGTTACCTTAAAAAGTATTAGTTAAATTTTCTTCCTTGTGTGAAAAGTAACAAATCATTTTGCTCCAGTTTTTGGTGGAATCCCTCCACTCCAGTCAGATGACAGCACTTCCTAGTACTCCAAGCCATAGTGCGGAGATGCGAAAACAAGATGTGGCTCACCAGAGAGAAATGGCTTTAAATACCTTGTCTGAAATTGCCAATGTTTTTGATTTTCCTGATCTCAATCGTTTCCTTACTGTAAGTGGCACAGCATAGTCGACTTAATTGAGATTTTTCAATTTAATATTATGTGTGTGTTCTACATTTTTTAAAAGAAAATGTGGCAGGTATATTGAGGAGTGTCTAGACTCTAGATTTTCAAATTCATGTTTTCTTTTGACTGATAGGATAATGTTACCTATGTTATAATATTTAATTTCATGTTGATTTGAGTCATTGCTCTGTATGGTTAGCTATTTTGAAAGGTTAATGCTAATTGGTTAACACTGATTTATTCAGTTGACTGGGCCCTTAAGTCTTTTTTTTTTTTTTTTTGCAGCTCACATTCAATATTATTTTATATTAGTTTTAGTTGTACAGCATAGTAGTTCGACATTTATATAATTTGTGAAGTGATCCCCCCAATAAGTCTACCTACCTGATACTATACATAGTTATTACAATATTATTGACTATATTCCCTTTGCTGTAGTTTACATCCCATGACTGTTTCATAACTACCAATCTGTACTTCTTAATTCCTTCACCTTTTTCACCCAGCTCTCCCACTGGCAACCATCAAAATGTTCTCTGTATCTATGAGTTTGTTTGTTCAGTTATTTTGTTCTTTAGATGCCACATGTAAATGAAATCATATGGTATTTGTGACTTTTTCATTTAATATGATTCCCTCTTTGTCCATCCATGTTATCGCAAATGGTTAAGAGTTCCTCATTTTTTATGGCCAAGTAATATTCCACCATATGTATATGTACCACCTCTTCTTTACCCAGTCTTGTATTGATGGACACTTCGGTTGCTTCCATATCGTGGCTATTACATATATTGCTGCAATGAATATCGGGCTGCATATATCTTTTTGAATTAGTATTTTGGATTTCTTAGCATAAATACCCAAAAGTGGAATTGCTGAGTCATAAGGTTGTTCTATTTTTAATTTTTTGAGGACCCTCCATACTGTTTCCATCGTGGTTGCACTAATTTGCAATCCTACCAACAGTGCACGAGGGATCCCTTTTCTCTACATACTTGCCAATACTTGTTTGTTGCTTTATTGATGATAGCCATTCTGACAGGAGTGAGGTGGTATCTCATTGTGGTTTTTATTTGCATTTCTCTGATGATTAGTGATGTTGAGCATCTATTCATATGTATATTGGCCATTTGTATGTCCTCTTTGGAGAAATGTCTATTCAGGCCCTTTGCCCATTTGTTAATTAGATTTTTTTTTTTTTTTTGGTGTTAAGTTGTATGAGTTCTTCATAAATTTTTCATATTAACCCCTTATCAGATGTATTATTGGTAAATATCTTCTCCCATTAAGTAGGTTATCTTTTTGTTTTGCTGATGGTTTCTTTCATTAGTTTGATTTAGTACTATTAGTACTATTAGTACTATTTAGTACTATTTAGTACTTTCATTAGTTTGATTTAGTAGTCCCATTTGTTTATTTTTTCTTTTGTTTCCCTTGGGTGAGGAGATATATCAGTAAAAATATTACTAAGAGTGATGTAACAGAGTTTACTGCCTATGTTTTCTTCTAGGAGTTTTATGGTTTCAGGTCTTACACTTAAGTCTTTAATTCATTTTGAGTTTATTATTGTATGTGGTATAAAAGGTCGTCTAGTTTCACATTTTTGCATGTATCTGTCCAGGTTTCCCAGCACCATTATTGAATAGACTGTCTTTACCCCATTGTAAATTCTTGCCTCCTTTGTCATAGATTAATTGACCATGTAGGGATGGGTTTATTTCTGGCCTCTCGATTCTATTCCATTGATCTAAGCGTCTGTTTTCAGGCCAGTACTGTGCTATTTTGATTCCTATAGCCTTGTAGTATAGTTTGACATTAGGTACCTTGATACCTCCAACTTTGTTCTTCTTTTCTCAGGATTGTTGTAGCTATTTGGGATCTTCCGTGGTTCCATACAGATTTTAGGGTTATTTATTCTAGTTCTGTGAAAAATGCCATTGGTATTAATCTTTTCATAGGGATTGTTTTGAATCTATAGATTGGGTAGTATGGATATTTTAACGGTGTTATTAATTTCAAATAATGACAGTTTTACTTGCCCTTTCCAGTTCAGATTCCTTTTATTTCTTTTTCTTCCCTGATTGCTGTGGCATGGACTTCCAGTACTATGTTGAATAAAAATGAAAGTAAAAATCCTTGTCTTGTTCCTGATCTTAAAGGAAAAGCTTTCAAGTTTTTACTGTTGAGTGTGATGTTAGCTGTGGGTTTGTCAGATACGGCCTTTATCATGTTGAGGTATGTTACCTCTATTTCCACTTTGCTGAGTTGGTTTTTTTTATTTTTTTTATTTCATTTTTTAAAAATCATAGATGCTAGATTTTGTCAGACATGTTTTCTGCATCTATTAATATGATCAGATGGTTTTTATACTTCATTTTGTTTATGTGGTGTATCACATTAATTAACTTGCAGGTATGGAACCTTGCATCCCAGGAATAAATCCCACTTGATCATGGTGTTTGATGTTTTTAATCTGTTACTGAATTCTGTGTTTCCCCGAAAATAAGACCTACCTGGACAATCAGCTCTAATGTGTCTTTTGGAGCAAAAATTGACATAAGACCCAGTCTTGTTTTACTATAAGACCGGGTCTTGTATAATATAATATAATATGAAACCAGGTCTTATATTAATTTTTGCTCCAAAAGATGCATTAGAGCTGATTGTCCAGCTAGGTCTTATTTTCGGGGAAACAGGGTAGGTTTGCTAAATATTTTATTGAGGATTAATCCCCCCCTTCTGCCGCCTCCCATCCTCCCCCCGACTCTGGTTCAAGCTGTTGTTTCTCAGTCTTGTTGTGTAGGATACAGCTCCCTGGCCCATGCTGGTATTTTGAGCCTTGCACTCCCCTAGCTGAGGCAGTTGGTCACCAGTCATTGGTCGGCCAATCACAGCAGCTCAGGGCAGCTCTCGAGGGCTGCCGGCCGCTCACGCTGGTTGCCAGCCACTCAACACTGGCTGCCTGCCACTCATGCTGGTTGCCGGCTGCTCATGACAGCACACAGTAGCCCATAGAAGCCCACAGCAGCACACTGCAGCCCACGGCAGCTCATGCTGGCTGCTGGCCAGTCATGCTGGCCGCTTATGGTGGCACACAGCAGCACACAGTAGCTATGGCAGCACTCAGCAGCCCACAGCAGCTCATGCCAACCTCCAGCTGCTCACAGCAGCCCAGCTCCAGGGAGAGCTGTTGTTCACAATCTTAGCTGTAGAGGGCGCAGCTCACTGGCCCATGTGGGAATCAAACCGGTGACCTCTGCATTAGCATGGCTCTCCAACCGCCTGAGCTACCAGGCCGGCTCTTGCTGAGGATTTTAGCATCTATGTTCACCTGGTTTTGGAATCGATAATGGTGACCTCATAAAATGAGCTTGGGAGACTTCCTTCCTCTGGAATTTTTTGCAGTAGTTTGAGAAGTATAGGTGTAATTCTTCTTTGAATGTTTGGTAAAATTCATCTGTGAGGCCGTCCAGTCCAGGACTTTTGTTTTTTGGGAGCTTGTTGATTACTGATTTGATTTTATTAGTAGTAATCAATCTGTTTAGATTTTCTGTTTCTTCTTTTTGTAATTTAGTCTTGGAGGATTGTATGTTTTTAGGAGTTTATCCATTTCTTCCAGATTGTCCACTTTTTTGGCATATAATTGTTTGTAGTATTTTATTATAATATTTTGTATTTCTGTGGTGTCATTTGTCACTTCTCTTTCATTTCTGATTTTGTTTATTTGGGTCCTCTTTTTTTTTTTGTTTCTTGATGAGTCTGATTAAAGGTTTACCAATTTTGTTTATCCTTTCAAAGAACCAGCTCTTGTTTTCATTGATCTTTTGTATTGTTATTTTAGACTGTTTCATTTATTTCTGCTCCGATCTTTATTCTTTCCTTCCTTCTACTCACATTGGGCTTTGTTGTCTTTTTCTAGTTCCTTTAGATGTAACATTAGAGTGTTTACTTGAGATTTTTCTTGTTTTTTGAGGTAGGCCTGTATTGCTATAAATTTCCCTCTTAGGACTGCTTTTGCTGTGTCCCATAGATTTTGGGCGTTCTGTTTTCATTTTCATTTGTCTCAGGGTATCTTTTGATTTCTTCCTCGATCTTATTGTTAACCCATTCACAGTTTACTAACTTGTTATAAATAACAAGTTTATAACTTCATGTGTTTATGTGTTTTTCAGTTTTTTTCTTGTAATTGATTTCTAGTTTTTTGCCATTGTGGTTAAAGAAGAATTGATATGATTTCAGTTTTCTTAAATTTGTTGAGACTTAACATATAGTCTTGTGACCTAACATATGGTCTGTCTTGGGAAATGTTCCGTGTGTACTTGAAAAGAGTGTATATTCTGCTGCTTTGGGATGAAATGCTCTAAAAATATCAAATCAATCTGGTCTTAATGTGTAATTTAAGGCTGCTTTTTCTGTGTTGATTTTCTGTCTGGAAGATCTATCCATTGATGTCAATGAGGTATTAAATTCCCCTATGACTGTTTCACTGTTGATCTCCCTTTATGTTCGTCAAAATCTGTTTTATATATTTAGGTGCTCCAATGTTGGGTGCATAAATATTTATAAGGATTATATCCTCTTGTTGGATTGATCTCTTGATCATTATGAAATATCCTAATTTTCTCTTTATTACAGCCTTTGTTTTAAAATTTCTTTTGTCTGATATAAGTATTGCTACCATAACTTTGTTTCCATTTGCATGAAATATCTTTTTCCATCCCTTTACTTGTAGTTTTTGTGTAGATTTGTAGTCTTTCGATCAGAAGTGGGTCTCTTGTAGGTAGCATATGTATGGGTCTTGTTTTCTTATCCATTCAGCCACCCTAAGTCTTTAGATTGGAGCATTTAATCTACGTACATTTAAAGTAGTTATTGATAGGTATGTAGTTATTATCATTTTATTGTTCATACTTTTTACCTTTGTTTTTTTTTCTTTTTAAACAAGTCCCTTTAACATTTCTTGTAATACTGGTTTGGTGGTGATTAACTCCTGTAGCGTGTTTTTTTCTTTTTGTTTGGGAAGCTCTTCATCTCTCCTTCATTTTTAAATGACAGCCTTGCTGGGTAGAGTACCCTTGGTTGTAGGTCCTAACTTTTCATCATGTTGAATATTTTGTGCCAATCCTTTCTGTCTTGCAAAGTTTCTGTTGAGAAATCAGCTGACAATCTTATGGGAGTTCCCTTGTTGGTGACAAACTCCCTTTCTCTTGCTGCTTTTAAGATTCTTTGTCTTTAACCTTTGTCATTATAATTATGATATGTCTTGATGGTGGGCCCCTTTGTTTGTGATTCTCTGTGCTACTTGGGCTTGTATGTCTGTTTCCTTCACTAGTTTAGGGAAGTTTTCAGTCCTTATTTCTTCAAATAGGTTTTCAATTCCTTGCTCTCTCCTCCTTCTAGTAACTCTGTGATGTGAATGTTGTTATGCTTGATGTTGTCTCAGAGGTCCTTTAAAGTATCCTTTTTTTTTCATTCTTTTTTGTTTTTTGTTTTTTTGTTCTGATTGGATGTTTTCTGCTACCTTGATTACTTCTAGTGTATCCCTCATTTCAATTATTGTATTCTTTATTTCTGACTGGTTCTTTTTCATGGTTTCTTTGCCCCTTTTTTTGCTTACTATCTCTTTGTTGAAGTTCTCACTAAGTTCCTTGAGCATCTTTATAATCAGTGTTTTGAACTCTGTATCTGGCAGATTGCTTGCCTGCATTTTGTTTAGCACTTTTCCCAGAGTTTTCTCCTGTTCTTTTCATGTGGGACATGTTTCTTTGTCTCCTCATTTTGACTGCTTCTCTGTGTTTATTTCTATGTATTAGGTAGATCTGATACATGTCCCTGACTTGGCAGGGTGGCCTTATGTAGTATGTGTCTGTGAGGCCCAGTGGTACGTCTTCCTGATCACCTGAGCTGGGTGCTCCAGGAGTGTCTTTTGTGTGGACTGTATGTGCCCTCCTGTTGCAGATGGGCCTTGATTGCTTTTGGTATGTCAGTGGGTGGGATTGACTATAGGCTGACTGGCTGTGAGGATTGGCCATGACGCTGCATATGAGTTGCTGTGTGGGGGCTGACCCCATAGAGCAAGAAAAGCCCCAGAAGGCTCTTGTGCTTGCTGAGACCATCCTTTGGGTGTGCTGCTTGAAGGGCTAGTCGGGTGGTGTTCTTCTGTGTTCTGAAGCTGGCCAGTGGGTATGTTGGTTCTAGGGACTCTTGTAGGGGGTGGTTCTGGTGCAGGCCAACTGCTGCCTATATCCAGCCTGAGACTACCTGGTCGGAGCTAAAAAGTGGTCTGTGTTTGGTAACTGCCTGTGCTGGAACTGGAAGCATATGGGAGAGGCTACACCACGAACCAAATCTGGATGCCACCAGTACCAGGCCTGTGGCAGTTCAGCAAAGGGCACAGGTCACCGTGAAGCCTGCCAATGCTAGCTGCCCATAAGGCTCAGCTGCTGAAAGAACCTTGGGTTGGGTGAGGCTTGGTCTGTCTCTAGGAGTCACCAGAGTGGGGCGAGTGATATTCATGAAGTTAATGCAGATTCAGATACGGTGCCAGTGCTGAGCTGGGTTCCACTCAGCCAAAGGCCCACGGCACACTGAGGACTGCCACCACCTGCCTGGGGCCTAAAGACCTCTGAGAGTTTTTTAAGAAAGACTGCAGCACATGCTAAGGCCTGCTGCCTACTGCTTCAAGTTGGGTGGGGTGGGGTTCCAGGGAGCCATCAGGGTGGAGTGAGCAGATTTCACCAGGCCAGTGCAGATTCAGATTTGGTAATGTCAGGGGAGAGCTCAACACAGTAAAGATGGCACCTGCCTGCTGGCTGCGTGGGAGGAGGGCTCAACACAGAGACAATGGCTACTGTCCCTTTAGCCCTTGTCTTGAAACCATACAACTCAGCTTTTTCCTTTCTGAACTGCTGTTCCTTTGCTGAAGCCCAGGGTGAGTGCCTGGGAGCGAGCGAGTCTGTGTTTGGGCAAGAGGACGCCTGGGCTTCCAGCAGCATTCTATCTCACCCAGTCGGACGGTCTCTCTGCTCATTATCATAACCAGATGTTGAGGCAGCAGCTCTTTTTGGCACTGGTGGTCTGGGTTGGGGAGTCCCTTGTGGGACTGGATCCCTTGCTCCTCGGGGGGTCCTCTGCAGCTGAGATATCACTCCCAATTCTCAAATACCACATGTGCGTGTGGGGCCAGCCTGTTTCACATCTCCACTTCTCTTAACATCCTTGATGTGGCTGCTTCTCTATATCCCTAGTGATAAGACTTCTGTTCAGGTAGTCTTCTGATGGTTCTCCAGGTTGTTACACAGTTTAGTTGTAATTTTGATGTGGTCATAGGAGGAGGCGAGCACAGTGTTTACCTTACTTTGCCATCTTGACTCCGACAGTGCTCGTGTCTTCAGTGCTATGTGCGGTTTTCATTGGTAATGCCAATTCTAATATAATTTCAATCCCTAAGGAGATGGGGTAATATAGTACAAAAGTCGTAGTATAGATAATCTGTAAATTCAAAGGACAGGTGGAAATGTGGAGTCGTTGGGGAAGCCTGTGAAAAGTCATTAGGGCTGAGATTTGAAAGATGATGGAGTAGATTATCTTCTTGTTACCTCTTCCCAAAGTCAAAGTTTATCATTACTCTTAGCTAATAAATTACAATAGTGATTCATACAGAATTTTTCCCTCCACTGTTACTATATTTTAACAAACTTAAACTTCTTGTATAATAAATTGGTCAAACTCTGGAAGGAAATATGACAGTGTATAGTAAGGACCATAAAGATATACTTACCTTTACATTCAGTAATTCCACTCTGGGAACCAAAAAGCAGAGGTGTTTATTGCAGTATTTTCCAAGTAGCAAAACTACACAAAACCGGGGTGGCCGGTTAGCTCAGTTGGTTAGAGCGTGGTGCTGATAACACCAAGGTTGCCGGTTCGATCCCCGCATGGGCCACTGTGAACTGCACCCTCCTTAAAAAAAAAAACACCCAAAAAACTAAACAAAATCTTGAGAAGAAACTAAATGTTTAGGTCATAGAATGTTATGTAAACATTCACATAATAATTACGAATACTTTGTAGAAACTACTTTATGGTGTTATAACAGTGTTATAGGATTAATATTAAACTGAAAGGCATAACACAAGAAGTGTGTAAGTGTCTCTGAGGGCAGGGCCTGAGTCTTGCTCACTGTCACATCTCACTGTCTAAGATAGCGACTGACATGTAGGAGGTGTTTATTAGATACATGTCGAATGAATAAATGAAAGGCAAACAATTTTATGTTGAGAAGTTTGTATACATTATGTGAATATGATCTTAAGGGAAATAGACCAAAATCAAAATAGATTTATTGCCATGGTGGGATGGTGGGTGTATTGAAAAGATTTACTTGAATGCTACAGCATCAACTTTTTAATTTAAAATCTTAAACTATTGTATCTATGATTACTCTTTCTTATTGTCTAAATCCAAGTTGGCTCAAATAATAAATCAGGCTTGGAACTACTGCCTTAGAGCATGAATATATTTTAACAAATACTCATGAAACATTATTTTCTTTACTTATACATTAGCTTATTTCTTGTCTGTCTCTCTCTCTCTACAATGTAAACTCTGTCACTAAAGACCTCGCCTTTTTTCACTACTGTATCTGTAGTGCCTGAATCATAGTAGATGCTCATTAAATATCTGTTGAATGAATAAATGGTAAATCTGAATTCAAGTATGTCATATGTGGGCTTCAGATTTGCGTGTTATTTGAAATTATTTTTGTGCACAGTTTATTTTATCATTTGGACAAATGTACTTTTTGGTAATTGTAGTGTTTCTTTTTCAGAGGACGTTACAAGTTCTGCTACCTGACCTTGCTGCCAAAGCAAGTCCTGCAGCTTCTGCTCTCATTCGGACTTTAGGAAAACAATTAAATGTCAATCGTAGAGAGATCTTAATAAATAACTTCAAATATATTTTTTCTCACTTGGTCTGTTCCTGTTCCAAGGATGAATTACAACGTGCCCTTCATTATCTGAAGGTAATTGAATATTTATATATATTTTTACTCTTGCTTAAATTAGCATTATTGGAAAGCTGTAGTAACATTCTTTAGGAAGAATGGGTAATTTATAGCCTATCCTAGAGTAATATAAGTTCAAATGGTATTATGTAAATAAGCTTTGCCCTGGGCCGAGAGGGATTTATTAAGTAGAATTATTATTTTGTTATTTTCTTGGATCAGTTCACCATAATGCCATGTGATAATCATCCATTCATGGATCAGGTTCTCAGCTAATTTCATTTTAGAATTTTTTAATTGATTAGAACTCTAAGTTGACTAGTGACATGTAAGTAATTATATCTATAGGGAGAGGTGATGTCCTTCAACTGTAGTACAATGTCAGTATTTGGTTTGGGTAATTAGTGCTCTGATTACAATTTGGCCTAGTTTCTCCCTATTTTTTTTTTTTTCTTTTAAGGAGGGCGCAGCTCAACAGTGGCCCATGAGGGGATCGAACTGGCAACTTTGGTGTTAGCACCACGCTCTAACCAACTGAACTAACCGGGCACCCCTCTCGCTAGTTTTTTAATTTTAAATTATAGCCTGCTGCTTCTTTGGTGTCATACTAGCAATATCTTTGAAGAATATGAAACTCTATGGAAACAGGAGACCCTGTCAGATATGCATATGTGACTTTACTATTAGTATTTTCTCTGATGTTAATTTATTTCGTGTGTTTCATGATATGACAGCAATAGATGTCTTTCCATATGAAAGTTACTGAATATTGAACATATTTATTCATTTTGAGAAAAGAAAATCTGTATTGTAGAGGTGGACTGATAATAATACCGTGTGTTTCTCCCAAAATAAGACCTAGCTGGACAATCAGCTCTAATGCATCTTTTGGAGGAATAATTAATATAAGACCCGGTCTTACTTTACTATAATATAAGACCGGGTCTTATATTATTATTATTATAATAATAATAATAATATAATATAATAAGACTGGGTCTTAAATAATACAGTATAAAACCGGGTCTTATATAAGACTGGGTATAATATAATATAATATAATACCAATACCAGGTAATGCAATATAATACTGGGTCTTAATATTAATTTTTGCTCCAAAAGATGCATTAGAGCTGCTTGTCTGGCTAGGTCTTATTTTCAGGGAAATACAGTAAGTTTTTATAGAGTGCTTACATGTCAGAAACTTTATATGGATCATTTCACTCATACTATTATTTTTCCATTTTAAGATGAGAAAACTAAGGCAGCGAGAGGTCAGATTAGATAACTTGTTCATGTCACAACACAACTAACAAGTGACAAAGCTGGAATTTAAATCTCAGCAGTTTGACTAGGAAGACCGTGCTCTAAGCCGCTGTACTATCTTTCTTCTCGGGTTATGGGTATTTGAATAATAAGTTGATGATATTTTAAGACCTCATAGAAAACTAGGACTTCCTTTTTAAATTTTTATTTCACAATAAAATCTAATCATTTCTCTTCGTTATCTATAGCCCATGGGAGACCTATCAGGAGATAACAAGATTAGAATCATTTTCCAATGCCTTTAAAAAATGTCATTAATAAATCTTGTCACCTGATCCAGAGCTTCTGATTTACTATTAGTGTGTCAAAATAAATATACTTATTTCCAGGATGTTGGTATGGAGAAAAAACTTTAATTTTTAAAAAATGTGTCTTTGGATTAGAATGAAACAGAAATTGAACTGGGGAGCCTGTTGAGACAAGATTTCCAAGGACTGCATAATGAGTTATTGCTACGGATTGGAGAACACTATCAACAGGTTTTCAATGGCCTGTCGATCCTTGCCTCGTTTGCATCTAGTGATGATCCATATCAGGGCCCAAGAGATATCATATCACCTGAACTAATGGTAAGGAATATGTTATGTAAGTTTTTTTTCCTTCTTTTTGTAGCTTAATTATGAAATTGGAGAAACAAATGTTTCGTGTATTTTTCAAATGCTAGACATTAGTTTAAATTTTAAATTGGGATTTTTTTTTTGAAAGGTTGATTTAAATTGTGTGGTCACAGCAAGGCATTAACAACGTATTAGCACTGAAAAATACATGTTTTCAAAGGATTTTAGATTTTGTTTTCTCACTGGGTAAAAATGTTTATTTACTTTCCTTCACTACTTTTGAACTGTAGATTGGAATACATTTGTAGGTTGTCACTACTACCCCCCAACTACCCCTTTCTTGGCATAATATACTAACCGTATCAGTTCTAACTATATTTAAATCCATTGTTGGATTTAAGGGAAATTAGAAAATATATTATCCCTTTTGATATTTTCCTATCTTAAATTTGTAATTGAAATCACTTTACTATTTTATTTTTTATCTGAAAAAATAATATAAATCCTCAGGCTTATTACTGTTTTTCCCTTTTGGTTGCCGTCATTCCTTCAAGAAACTCAAAGGACAGTCAGATAAAATATCTCTAGACGTTTCTGTCTTTGCTTTCCCATTTCCCATTCGTTCTTTAGTTTTTTGTACCCTGACTCTGTTCTCACTATTCTACTGAAATTCTTTTTGTCAAGGTCAAAAGTAGTCTTCCTGCTGTAAATCCAGTGGTTACTTCTCTTTCCTGTCTTATTCAACCTTTCAGTAGCGTTCAGTACCACTGACTATCCCGTCCTATTGTGGCTATTGTGGCACCTGTGAGATACCACATTTTTCTCGATTTCCATTTTTGCTTAACTTTGCACTCATTATAGTCTTTATTGGCTCTTTCCTTCTACTTTATCCTCTAAATGTTAGATTGATTTAGGACTATGTAATTGGGTATTTTCCTCTATCATCATTGTCTCCCTAAAGGAAAACAAATCTAGTCCTCTGCTTTAACATGATTTTACAATTTGACAATACACAGTTGAAATTCCAATCCAGACCTCTCCTGAGCTTTGGACTTGTGGCTTTATACAGGTAAGATCCTGGCAGGACCTAACACACAAATGCAGATGGCATACACACAAAAATGTTTAACTAAAAATAGTTTAATAAAGGGGCTATTTTCATTGTCATGGGCAAGGTTAAGAGAATGAGCATGGAATGTTAAGGAACCCAGGGACTAGGAACAGCAAAAAATGTATGCTCCTCTTAGTCCTGGGCAAGGAGGAAAAATGGTGTTACCAGAACCTAGCTGAGAGCTATAATCGTGATGAGGGGGGAGGACTCTCATTGTAAAGGAATGTGGCCATTGCCAGAACCACCTCAAAACCCAGAGGGAGCAGGAAATGTAAATACCATGCTCTTTCCTACTGCCCACTGTTCCCCATCAGTGTTCTCTGTTGACGCAATTCAGTGGGAAGTCAGAGGGTAAGGGCTCTTGAATGATCTCATCTGGTAAGCCCAGGCACAGAGCGGGTCAGAAAAGGGGAGAATGGATCTCAGGGTGAGAGAATGTGGCAGACACAGATCATCCAACTTTCTCTTTGTCATCTCTACTTGCCTGTCTAATAAGCTTCTCAAACAAGTCCAAATATAACATGTTCTTTAGAAATGTTGATTTTCCCTCCCCAACCTATTTACCTCCAAGTCTTCCCTATCTCAGGAAATAGTACCACTACCTACTTAGTTGCACAGATCAAAACCTGGGAGGTATTCATGAGCCCTCCATTTCCTTCATTCTTTATAATTAAGTATCGGTAAGTCCTATCAAATCTGTCTCCCAAATATATCTTTCCATCTCTGCTGCCACTACCATCATACAAATGACCGTCATCTTTCTCCGAGACAACTGCAGAAACCTCCTAACTGTTCTTTCCCTTCACTTTTCCCTCCCTACATCTTTACTCAGTTATTTACACAGCATTCGAAATGCTCTTCTTACAACTTAAACTCAGGTCATCGCTCTGCTGCAGTTCCTTCCATGGTTTTCATTGCTCTCATAATAAAACTTATAAGGCTACATATAACCTGCACACCTTTCCACCCTCATATTGCACAACTCTTTTCTTCGTTTCTCCCTATGTTTCAGCATTGTTTTATTTGTGTTTCTTAAACTTGTGAAACTTTTTCCTGTTTCAGAGCCTTTGCACTAGATAGTCTAGTGCAGGGGTGTCCAAACTTCTTTCAATGGTTTTCACCAAGGGCCATATGCGGTAAAATACACAAACAGCCGGGCCACTCACTCGAGGTGAAGTACGTATTGCCTCACCTGGTTTATTTAAGTAAACTAAACATATTTTTGGAATTTGCTGCAGGCCAAGTAACAATGGATCACTGGCCGCAGTTGGCCCACGGGCCGCAGTTTGGACACCCCTGGTCTAGTGGAATAATAATATTTGGAATAATCTCCTGGATCTTTCTCATTCTTTAGATCTCAAGAGTTTCCTGATTACTCTATGTAAACTCCCTCATCTGTTTTCCTCTATCATGTGATCATGTTTATTTCCTTATGGCACTTATCGCAACCTTATTTGTATATCTACTTATTAAATGTCTTCCACTCATATTAGTCTCCCAAACTAGTAGGGAGAAAGTGACTTTGCTTATCTTGTACACCTGCACCTGGCACAGTATTCTAGGCATAGATAATAAATACTTGGTCAGTGGCAGATGAATGAAATCTTTGTCTAAATGCAAGAGCTTTCAAATTAGGATGTTGACTTAGACTATGTGAATTGCATCTCTATCTGTTTTTATTTAAGAACCGTGGGCTGGAATCATGCAATTAATGAATTACAGATTATTAAACCTAATCTGAAGTTCACAAATGTATTTTTGGGCTAAAAAACACGATTTTCTATGCTCGGCTACGAAAAGTTTATATCAACATCTAATCTGGAGAGACGTGTTGAACACCTATAATAACTTCCTCCGTACGGTGTGTAGTACACACCCTCCTGCCCCACTCAGCCCCCGGCTGTGTGTGTAACCTGGAGATACCAACATCAGGTGCCTCAGCATCAGCAATGCAACTTTCTTCCAGAGTTAGAAAATACTTTAGATTGTTACTCCCCCCAGCTCTTTTTCTTTCGCCTTTCCATGCCTGTACATAAAAATTTTGACAGAGAGGAATATTCTTCATTATTCTTCAATATTCTTCATGCAGATTACTCGCATTCCCAGTGTGTAATGATATTAACAACTTAAATTTATTTAACACTTTATTATATTCTAAGTGCTTGGTGCATCTTATTTAACCTGTACAACAACTCTAGGTAATAGGTGCTTTTGTTGTTCCCATTTTACAGATTCAGAGGAGTTAAGTAATTTGTCCAATATCACACACTAGGAAGTGTCAAAACTGGGGTTCAAACCCAGGTCTGGCTGACTTAAAGCCCATACCTTCTCCTCTAGGACTCTCTTTCAAGAAAGAATTAACCTGAAGTGCCATGGTCAGTGGTACCTAGTCTATGACTGTTGATGTCTGGAGCCTTCCATCCCTCTGTCACTGTTAACTCAGGATGTTGATCCCGTGTCAGACTTTTGTTCTGAGGGTACCTTTTCTTTAATCAAGCGTGTTTTCCCAAGCTTAGCTCTGAATGCTCTAGAATGGCGGTCACTTGTCTTTTTCTATTCTTCTCCTTAATCTCCTTTCCACGCTGGATCCTGACAGGAGTCAGATCCTGAGGACCCCATTGCTGCCCCTTCCATAATCCAAAGCTCATGTTTTCTTATTATACAGGACTGTTTAATCATATTTGTCATAGTGATTAGAAATCAGCTTGACTAGTTTTTTAAAATACTAGATGTGAAAATATATGCATTTGGAGAAATTTAATTCACCACGTGTTTATTTCTGTTATTCTGATAGAGTTAGGTAAAAATAGAAACATTGTTAGTTAAATAATTAAATTGTTGGTTTATGAAATTTGATCTGTGTAAAATTTACGTAACATCTGTTTTATGTGTTTTTGTTTTTCCTTAGGCTGATTATTTGCAACCTAAGTTGTTGGGCATTTTAGCCTTTTTTAACATGCAGTTACTGAGCTCCAGTGTTGGCATTGAAGATAAGAAAATGGTAGGTAGTGATAGTTGAGTTGCAAAGTGCCGGAATAGAATTCGTATAGAATATGCAGATATGATTTCTGCTCCTACCTACAAACATTCAAAGATAAGAAATAATCAAACAGGATATTCTGCATTACTGAACAACTTGTATAAGCTTTTGGGGAGTCAAAAAAGAGAAATTATATCATTTACAGTTCTTTTTTTAGTAAGAAACAGAAAAGCCAACCAAAACTGGTTGAAAGGAATTTGTTGACTCTGTAACTAAAAGTATAACGATAACATAGTTTCAGGCATTGCTTGATTTTGGACACAGTACTCTCCAAATCAATTGCTTAGCTCAGAGTCCCTGGTGATGGTGCTAACAGTTTCAGGCTCACGTCTATCTCAGTGGGAAAAAAAGAGACCAGTAATCCCTGATCGCTCAAAAAAAAAGTTGCATAGTGGAATTCATTGGTCTGATGGGGTCACGGTCCATTGTGTTTTTGAATACCAGAAATGCTAGGTTATACATAGTGAGTAAAGTAACTTCAGTTATTTGTCAGTTTATGTTTAAATATATTTGGCACAGTGAAGTTTCATTATGACTACTGTTGGTCACCGTGGAAATTTTTGTCCATAGATTGGGATAGACGTTTAAATACTAATTTGCTTTCCACCTCTACAGACAGTAAAATTATAGTGAAAATGCATGAGTGGAATTTTATTTCAGTCTGTACTACCCTTCTCTTAATAACCTTAAGGAGCTAAGAAAGATATGATACAATATTAAACTTTACAAACTCATCAACAATACTTGTTGTTTTGGTGTTGACTGTAAATTTAATCCCCCAAACAACTTTTGGTCCATCTACATGGAATCTTTCTTATTGTTGTCCCAAGTGAGAGAATGACTTCAGATCTAAGAAAACTGTAGAGTTTGTCTTAAGTCATAAGGAACTTGCATGTTTTGGCATATAGTTAAAGTTGACTAGAGAGTTTCTTTACCCCTTCATTAGATCTGGAGCTGTTGATACAAGTCTGATTGGGTGTTCCACACACAATAAAATGTGTGTATTATTTCCTGGATATGTCATCAATCACTTGTTTGTTTTACTAAATTCAGAGTACCTTCAGTTTAGTACCATTGGGTTGAAAATGCATGTACTGCTTAGCAGTTTGGATGGATATGAAGAAAATTAAACAATAGATATTATATTCTTAATAAATTTGAAAATCACTGCCCAGAGAACCACCAGTACCAAAATAACAAATCACCTTCAAGGGGGAAAAAATACAAAACAGAACTTGTATTTTTCAAACTCATAATTCTTACGTAAGGTTGGACAAAATGAACTTGCTAGCATGTCTTAGATCTTGTGTTGCCAGAGCATAGATACTACTCTGAGATTCGGGTGGAATGTACTTGTCTTTAGGGCTCACCTCTTGTCAGCTTGCTTATAGGCTTTATTTTAAATCCTGAATTACTTTTTAGGCCTTGAACAGTTTGATGTCCTTGATGAAACTGATGGGACCCAAACATGTCAGTTCTGTGAGGGTGAAGATGATGACCACACTGAGAACAGGCCTTCGATTCAAGGATGAGTTTCCCGAATTGTGTTGCAGGTAAAAGACTGCCTGAGTTATTAGGTTTGTGCATTTCCCAGGAGCACTAACTTGAGTTCTTATCTCTTTGAGGGAAATTGGGTTCTAATGGTAAATAATTAAAATACAAAGCCTATTTGTATTGAAAAGGGATGTTTACTTCTTTCAAAATATTTTACTGTGAAATCTTTTAACAGAATCTTTAAACAGAAATCTTTTAATGGAATAATGTAGTGAACCCCTACATATCCATTTCCTAACCTCAGCAGTTGTCAACATTGCTAATCTTATTTAAATTGTTTGTCTCCACTTTTTTATTTTTTTAATTTTTTTCCCCTTTTCTCCCCCACCGGTACAAGTACAAGCCATTGTTTCTCAGTCTCAGTCTAGTCACCCCGGTTGGCCGCTCACAGGAGCTCACGGGAGCTCTCGGCTGCCGGCCACTCACTGGCTCCTGGCCACCAGCCACAGGCCACTCATGGCAGCGCACGGTAGCCCACAGCAGCACACAGCAGCCTGGCAGCTCATGCCAACCTCCAGCTGCTTCCAGCAGCCCAACTCCAGGGAGAGCTGTTGTTCACAGTCTTAGCTGTAGAAGGCGCAGCTCACTGGCCCATGTAGGAATCGAACCGGCGACCTCAGTGTTAGGAGCACGGCGCTCCAACCACCTGAGCCGGCCCCATTGACCTTGCTTTTTTGACTTAATATATTAAGTCTTTGAGTATACAGTACTGATCTTTATTCCATTTTTACAGCTACCTTGTAATTTTATTGTTTGTGTTATTGTTTATTTACCTAATAACTCATTGATGCGGCTTTACAAATAATAAAAATAATATGACTTTTAACTTTTATTTGTTTTTTCACACAGAGCTTGGGACTGCTTTGTTCGTTGCCTGGATCATGCTTATCTAGGCTCCCTTCTCAGTCACGTAATAGTAGCTTTGCTACCTCTCATACACATCCAACCTAAAGAAACTGCAGCTATATTTCACTACCTCATAATTGAAAACAGGTATTGTAACTGAAATTGAGAATAAAGATAGCAACTTTTTATTACTGTACTTTTATGTCTCAAGATATTAGGCTTACTGTTGGTAATATGGAACTCTTCATGTTCTGTTTAATTTTGAGTCCATCAATAAACAAAAGTAATTGACATGCTTAAATCAATACATATTGAACTGATGCTGTTTTACTTGTGACATGGTTTCCATTATAATTATATTTTAAATTAATTAGTAGGTCAGCAACTCAAAATAATTTTTCATCAGTTTTGAAAGGTTGAGGCTAAATTTGCCTTTCTTTTCACAGTTAAAAGATGGATAGTTGGATAACATGAGAAAGGTTAGGAGGGATATTCACCTACTTTCTATAGCTTACCTTAGTTGAAACATTTATTGTTTCATTAGATTAACCTTTAAACCAGTTTCCCTTTTTTAAAGATTTTATTACGTTTCTTCATACTGTTCATTTTTAAAAGCATTTCTTTAATTTGTATCATTCCAGGATACAGATATTCTGTGGTTGCCTATTTCCTAACTGACCAATTCCAAATATCTTATCTTGGCAAACAAGGCTTTTGAAAATGTAGCCACATCTTAGTTCTTAAAATCCTTTCCTAAGATTTTCCAAAACAGATACCAGGCTGTAACCAATCCAGATTGCTATTGCAAGAACATATATTATTCCTTTCCATTTTTAGTTTTCACTCAGGCTGCTTTTTAGCATGGAATATCTTGCTAGGCATTTTAAATTTTTTTCCATTTTTGCACTTACTGTTGTATTATCATAGTTCATCTGCTTCTCAAAAGTTAGGATTTAAGTACTAATTTATTTCTTGCTCATATGCTATTGCTGTTCCCATTAATTATTTTCAGTAACTTTCTAATCAGGGAGAAAGTATAGAAAAAAGGCTAATGTAGTTTTTTTTCCAATTAAAAAACTTTTATTTTTGATAATTTATACATGAGAGGACAACATAATCACTGATCTAGATCACTTCAAATACTTTTGGATTATCATACAAGTAGATATCTTTGCTGTTTTTTATAAAGCAGTCATTTCTCTACCTTTTTCATATCATTAAAAAATTCTCTTTCACTCTGCTTGAGAAAAGACCTTACGCTCCCTCAGTGAAGGAATTATTTCAGCTTTCTTTATTACATACTCATTGTCTAGCACATAGTAGTTACTTAGTGCATATTTTTTACATGAGTCAATGAAGTCTAGAATTTAGAAGCACTTTATTTGGATCCAGAAATATTACAATATTATATTTGAAGCAAATTAAAAATTGTTGCCTCAATAGGAATTATTTAAATATTTTTCTCTAAAGTACTTTTGAGAATTTGTGTTTTGGGGTTGGGTTGGCTATCTATTGCTGCATTACGTAACACTCCAACACATAGTGTCTTGAAACAATAAGCGTTTTTATTTACTCACAATTTTGCAATCTGGGCTGGGTTCAGCTGGTTGATTCTTTGGCTGGTCTTGCTAATGGTCATTGGTGTTTTTCTGTGTAGTCTCAGAGCCTCTCTTTCCATGTAGCCTGTCCTTGTTGGTGGCCAACCTTCTTATGTGGTGACTCAGGACTCATGAGCACAAATCCAGAAGCTGCCAGACCTTTTTAACAGTTAGGCCCCAAACTGGCTCAGCATCTCTTCTGCCATATTCTGTCTGTTGAAGCAGATCACACAAACTAGCCCAAATTGAAGTGGAAGTGACTGTACGTGGGTGTGTATACCAAGAAGTACACTTTATTCATGACCACCAGTGTAACAGAGTGCCTCAGGGTGATTTTCTTAGTTTTGACTATTTGCCATGTTAATCAGCTGAGCATCCTAGACGGGTAGGAAGAATACTTTGCATGGCAGTAATCACCTGGGACTTTCAGATGTGGATTAAGTTGGCTGTACTTTCAATCTCTGTTTTATATACTTTAAGTATTCGTACTCTTTGCAAATAATTATTTTTTTTCCATCTGACTGTTAGGGATGCTGTACAAGATTTTCTTCATGAAATATATTTTTTACCTGATCATCTAGAATTAAAAAAGATAAAAGCAGTTCTACAGGAATACAGAAAGGTATTTAATTTTTTGTTTATGGTTTAAGAGATCACTGATACAAAATTGTTTCAAAGTTCCAATACATTCAAAGAGATTCTTGAATCCCTACATTCTTCTAGGGATAATATAGTCATATTCTCATGGTTAATCCCTGGTGACTAGATAATCTTATCATGAATCCATGATTTTCAGAGGGAAGTTTTAGCATTTAGATAAAAAATACAATAGCATTTAATAGAACAGAGCAAAAAATACATTTCTTGTGCCTTTACTACCCAGGTCAGTATGCCCCTCAGTATAGTCCCCCCAAAGAAGCTACTATCATAGCTGCATGCCCTGAGTGAAGAAAGAAAAGCTTTGGTAGTATCCTAGTTGTTTTGTGCTACAAACTATGGTAGGGATATTCAGGTCTGACTGAGTCCTGAGCTTTAGAAGGGGAATACTCTGTAGTTCCATCATCTTGAAATCTAATGAACTCTCTGAAATTGTGAAAATATTAATGGTGATTTCATAGAATTTTAGGGCAGAAAGTGAGGTACCCGACCTTGGGTCAGAGTAACAGAGATGTTTACTACAGACCCCAAAATTGGTTCTGAAGACTTTATTTCTCCTTTACTGGGTAAATCATTCTAGTCATAAAAAGTGAATAGTCAAAGTAAGGTGTGAATTATCTGCATAATCTATAGACCTGGTTCAAAGCTGTTATGTAACCCTTTGTAAGTGAAGGGAATCTTGAATTTCTTACCAAGAAGGATTCATTTTAGATAAGTAAATTCTTATTTAGTTGGAAAAAAGTTTTCTCCAGGGCTAAAGATTTTAGAATGAAATCCCTTTCCCTGAGAATTACTAAAAATGACATGCTATATAACAGAAGAAATGGAAATTATTTTTTTAAACTGCTTTTAATAGGGGTCTAGTTTAATAACTCTACAGGGACTCCCAGACTTCCAAAGTGGGTCCTGAAGTGGTTAACTGATAAGTGTCTCTCTGTGCTCTTCACATAGGAAACCTCTGAGAGTACTGACCTTCAGACAACTCTTCAGCTATCCATGAAAGCAGTTCAACATGAAAATGTAGATGTTCGCATTCATGCTCTTACGAGCTTGAAGGAAACCTTGTATAAAAATCAGGTATGCTAAGATATAATTGAAAAGCTATAGAAAGGAGCGTTTGGTAGTTTAAAGAAAAGATGACAGATGACATGTTGACATATTTGCTTGAGATTCAGTAGATTCAATGAAAAAAGTGATTTTTATTTTATCTAGATTATCAGGTCTGCCTCAGAGTTATTAATCCATGACATCCCGTGGAGGCTGAGTATCAGTGATGTGCAGAGTTTTTTGTTGTTGTCTTTGAAGTTATGATTTGACAGTTACATTTTAGGTTACTCCATCTTCCTGAGTAAGGGCGTATGTGTTTGTACAGTAGCAGTTTATGTGAGTCTTATGTAATTTCTTATATATACTTGTCATACAACATTTTGGTAATTCTGTCATTTTACATTTTGACTGAATTTGTTACGATGAAGCTAAATTTTTAAGTTTACTTTTTCATGGGGCCAGTAAACATTATTCTTTACTTTGTTAATATAATGTAGATTGTCCCTAACCTTGATGACAGTGGGAACTGATATTTAAAATACCAGATCAGGGGGCTGGTCCAATGGCTCAGGTGGTTGGAAGCGCTGTGCTCCTAATGCCACGGTCACTGGTTCGATTCCCACATGGGCCAGTGAGCTGCGCCCTCTACAGCTAAGATTGTGAACAACAGCTCTCCCTGGAGCTGGGCTGCCGTGAGCTGCTGGAGTTTGGCTTCCACGTGCTGCTGTGTGCTGCCGTAGGCTTCTGTGTGCTGCCACGGGCTGCCATGGGCTACCGTGTGCTGCTGTGAGCGGCCAGTGTCCAGTGTAAGCTGCCGTGGGCTGCTGTATGCTGCCCTGTGCTGTCGTGAGCGGCCAGCAGCCAGCGAGAGCTGCTGTGAGTGGCCGGCCAACTGGAGACCGACTGCCTCACGGGGGGTGGACGGGTGTGGGGGTGTGCCAGGGAGCTGCGTCCTGCACAACTAGACTGAGAAACAATGGCTTGAACCGGAGTTGTGGGGGGGAGGCGGAAGAAAGGGGGGAAAAGTTTTAAGCCAAATAAAACGGACTAGAGGGGGAAAAACACAGTAATTATAATACATACATTGTTAAAATTAAAAATCAGACAGAATTGAGGCCAGAGAAATCAGTCATATTAGTAAATGTGAAAGACCTTAAAAGAAAAGATTTTACAAAGTGACTTACAAAGCAAGAGACAACTCTATGCTGTATGCAATGCACACATCTAAAAAAAGTGGTATAGAAAGGTTAAAAATAAAGGGATGAACAAATTTATAACAGATAAATTGAAATAATAAGAAAGCAGGAATTCTTATTCTGCCTCTAGACAAAATAGAGTTGAAACCAAAAGCATTAAATATGACCAAAGGGGGCACTTTATAATTAATTCCAAAAGCCATAATTCACAAAGAAGATACATTATGAATATATGTGCTCCTGAATGAGCAAATCCATAGAGACAGAAGGTAGATCAGTGGTTGTCTAGAGCTGGGAGGTTGGAGAAAAAGAGGGGTGACTGCTAATGTGGTATAGTTTCTTTTGGGGGGGTGATAAAAGTGTTCTGGAGTTAAATAGTAGTGGTTGCACTGGTAAATATAGTAAACCTTGCAAATATTCTGAAGATCATTGATTCGCATACTTCAAAAGAGTGAATTTCTAGTATGTGAATTATAATTCAATAAAGCTGTTTAAGGAAAATGGCACAGGAAGAAAGCAGAAAGTGATGTCGAAAACAGAAAAAGAGAACAGATTAATAAATAAAAATTCTGGTTCTCTGAAGAAAATTACCAAACTAGGTGAATCTCAAACCTGAAAAAGAACAAACAGCAGAAAGCACAAATATGCAAATAGAAAATGACAAGCCAGAAATCACCATTGAAACAGAAATTTTTTTTTTTTAATTAGAAACTATTTTGTACTCTTTTGTGCAAACAAATATGTAAACCTGGATATTTTCTCTGGAAAATCAAAATTGACTCCAGTAGAAACAGAAAACTTAAAAGACTAATTTCTGTAAAGAAGTAGAGAGTATTACAAAAGAACTGCCAGTAGAGAAAAGCAACAGGCCCAGTGGCTTGGTAAAGATTTTTACCAAATCTTCAAAAACCAAATAGTCCCAATGTTGTGTAAATTGTTCTGGAGCATAGAAAATGAAGGAAAACTGCCATTTCTTTTTTTTTTTTTTAATTTTATTTTTTATTGGGGAACAGTGTGTACTTCTAGGACTTTCTTCCAAGTCAAGTTGTTGTCCTTTCAGGCTTAGATTTGGAGGGTGCCGTTCAGCTTCAAGTTGTTGTCCTTTCAGTCTTAGTTGTGGAAGGTGCAGCTCTGCTCCAGGTCCAGTTGCCGTTGCAGGGGGCGTAGCCCACCATCCCTTGCGGGACTGGAGGAGTTGAACCGGCAACCTTGTGGTTGAGAGCCCACTGGCCCATTTGGGAATGGAACCGGCAGCTTTCGGAGTTAGGAGCACGGAGCTCCAAACGCCTGAGCCACCAGGCAGGCCCCTGCCAGTTTTTTTAAGGAGTAATATGTAACAGTGTTCACTAAGCTCCATGACGATAATAGCATCAAACAATAAAATTAAGATCATTATTACTTACAGACATCAAAGCAAAATATTTAAGTGAAACATTATCAAACAATTCAGTCTCACATTAAGAAATTAATACCCACAAACAGTTGTGATTTATTCCAGGATTGCATGAATGGTTTATATTTGGCGATCAATAAATGTAATTCACTTATTAATAGATCTAAAGAGAAAAATCATACTGTTATTTCATTATTCCTATTATTCCATAAATGCTGGAACAGCCTTTGACAAACTGTAATATCTACTTCAGATAAAAACACTCGAGAAAGTAGGAATTGATGGACATTGCCTTAATATATTATAAATGTATGTACATACTTAATGGGGAAATACGTGTTTCCACTAAAAGCAAGCTTGCTCATTAACTCCACTACAATTTAACATTCAGTTGGAAGTATTGGCCAATAAATTTAGACGACAGAGGAAAAAGCAGTCAGAAGCATAAGAATTGGAAAACATTTTAAAGTATTTGCAGGTGATATATTAATACATTAAAACTGTAGAGAAGTATCAATAAAACTTACACAACAAACTAAATAAGTAAGGTAGGAGGATATAAAAATCAATAATCATATAACAAGCAATAACCAGGTAGACTTGTTGGAAAATCTAACTTACAATAATAACTGAGAAAGATAATATACTTAGGTTAATTTATAAATTTAATGCCATCACAAAGAAATGCAAAGAAATGTTTCTTTTTTAAACCTTTCTAAAAAGTTCATACTAATGTTCATGTGGAAAAATAAACGTGAAAATAGCTAGGAAAACTCTGGGAAAAAAAAAAGCAACTTTGAGAGCTTAGTAGCCCTTTCAGACATTAACATACTCTATAGCCTCGGTAATTATAACATTGTGATACTAATGTGTGAATAAACAAACAAGTGGGAAAGAATAGAAAGTCCAGAAATAGACCCAAGTGTATATCAACATTTAGGATGATAAAAATAACATTTTCAATAATTGGATTTGTTTTGACAACTTGTTAGGCATTTGGAAAGTGATACAATGGGATCCATAAAAAACCAACTTAAAAAGCCTATTTAAATTGTAGATGCATTGAACATCTACTCACTTAAGTCTGTTGGAATTCAACATTGCTGAAAAATAAAACCCAGTTTAACTAACCCAGTAATGAAGTAAAATGAAAACATTTTTTTTTATTAGTTTCAGGTGCACAAAACAAAGTAATACTTAGACGTTTATCATTTATATCCCTCACACTGTGTCAACCCTCCTCCCCCATCCACTACCCCTCTGACATGGCACAGAGCCATTACATTTCCACTGTCTCTATTCCTAATGCTGTACTCCGCTTCTTGTAAGTGTATACATACATATATATATATGTATGAACTTGTAGTTGACATTCATTATTGTTCAGCTTCAGCTTCAGGTGTACAGTGCAGTGATCAGGCATCAGGCATCTACACCATCCCTGAGGTGGTCTCCCTAATGAGACAAGTGTCCATCGGATACCCTAAAAAATCTTTACAACATTATTGATTACATTCCCCAAATTAACTTTCGTAACCCCATGGCAATCTTGTGGTTACTGACTGTGCTTTCTCATCCCCTCACCCCCCTCCCATCTAGCAACCTTGTTTTTCTTCTTTGTCTCCGAAACTGTTTCTGATTAGTTCATTCACTTATTCTTTTCTTTAGATTCCACATATAAGTGAGATCATATGGTATTTGTCTTTCTCTGTCTGACTTATTTCACTTAACATAATGTTCTCTAGGTCCATCCACGTTGTTGCAAATGGTAAGATTTCATTCTTCTTTATGGCTGCGTAGTACTCCATTGCATAAATGTACCACAGTTTCTTAATCAAGTCGTCTACCGATGGGAATTTCGGTTGTTTCTATGTCTTGGCTATTGTGTATAGTGCTGCAGTAAGTATAGAGGTGCATAAATTTTGAAAACATTTTTAAGCACTCAGGAGGTAAGTATATGTGTATATATATATTTTCCCTCCCCTTTCTCCCACCTCCCCCCACCCCCTGGGTTCAAGCCGTTGTTTCTCAGTCTAGTTGTGTAGGACAAAGCTCCCTGGCCCATTCCAGTATTATGAGCCTTGCTTTCGCCCCGGCTCAGGCAATTGGTAGCCAGTCATGGGCGGCCGGTCACAGCAGCTCACGGCAGCTTTCGCTGGTTGCCAGCCACTCATGCTGGCTGCCAGCTGCTCATGGTGGCACATGGTAGCCCGCGGCAGCACTCAGCAGCCGGAGGCAGCACTCAGCAGCTGATGGCAGCTCACGCCTACCTCCGGCTGCTCATAGCAGCCCAGTTCCAGGGAGAGCTGTTGTTCACAATCTTAGCAGAAGAGGGCGCAGCTCACTGGCCCATGTGGAAATCAAACCTGTGACCTCTTTGTTGGGAGCATGGCGCTCCAATCACCTGAGCCACCAGTCCAGCCTGATAAGTATATTTTTAAATTACCTTTCATTTAGTGTTTTATTATTTGTATTGCCTTGATTTATGACCTACATTTATCTTTGCCAATTAAAGTGTCCTTTTCCTTACTGTTTTATAATTTTAGCAAGTGAATAAGTATGTAATATTTTGTATTAGTTTTGCTATTTATTAGTTACTAGTTTATCCTTTTAGATACTTACATCTGAATTAACCTGTAATTTTATTAAGTGATCGAATATCAAAGATTCTGGATGAGATAAAATGTCTTTATTTTTCTTTTGAAATGTATTACACTACTTTGAATCACAGTTTCTTTTTTTGACAGCATTTTTCCTTTTTTTATTATTTTTTTATTTTTCAATTATAGTTGACATGCAGTTTTTTCTTATATTAGTTTCAGTGTACAGTGTGGTGGTTAGACATTCTTAAACCTTACAATGTGATTACCCCATTAATTCTAGTCTGTAGCTGTAAACTTATCACAATATTATTGACTATATTCCCCTTCTCTTTTTTTAACCCGTCTTCCTACCTCCTCTTTTCTGGTAACCATTTCTTTGGTCTCTGTTTTCGTTTTGTTTTGCTTTTAGATTCCACATATACAGGAAACCATTTGGTATTTGTCTTTCTCTGACTTATTTCACTTAGCCTAATACCCTGTAAATCCATCCATGTTGTCGCAAATGGCAAGATTTCAATCTTTTTTATTGCTGCATAATATTCCATTGTATATACACCAGCCTTTATCCATTCATCTATTGGTGGTCACCTCAGTAAGTTGCTTCCATTATCTTGGCTATTGTAACTAATCCTGCAATGAATAGGAGTGCATATGTCTTTCCAAATTAGTGTTTTCATTTCTTTGCATAAATACCCAGAAGTGGACTTGTTGGCTCATGTTGTATATACATTTTTAGTTTTTTGAGGAACCTCCACGCTGTTTTCCATAGTGGCTGCACCAATTTGCAATCCCAACAGGGTACAAGAGTTCCCTTTTCTCCAACTCCTCACCAACATTTGTTGTTTGTTGATTTATCGATGATAGCCCTTCTGACAGGTGTGAAGTGGTATTTCATTGTGGTTTCAATTTGCAATTCTCTGATAATTAGTTATGTTGAGCATCTTTTCGTATGTGTTTTGGCCATCTGTATATCCTCTTGTGGGAAATGTCTTTTCATGTCCTCTGCCTGGTTTTCAATTGGATTGTTTATTTTTTTGTTACTTAGTTGTAGGAGTTTCTTAGTATTTTGGATATTAATTTCTGATTGCACATGTCATTTGCGGATATCTTCTCCCATTCAGTAGGTTGTCTTTTTGTTTTGTTGAAGGTTTTCTTTGTTGTGCAGAAGCTTTTTCGTTTGATGAAGTCCCATTTGTTTATTTTTGTTTTTGTTTCCCTTGCTTGAGGGAATGGATCCAAAAAGATACTACTCAGACTGATGTCAAATAGCTTACTTCCTGTTTTCTTCTAGGAGTTTTATGGTTTATGGTCTAACATTTAAGTTTTTAAAAACCATTTTGAATTTATTTTTGTATATAGTGTAAGATGGTGGTCCAGTTTAATTTCTTGCATATATCTGTCCAGTTTTCCCAACACCACTTGTTGAAAAGACTGTTGTTGCTCCAGTGTATATTTTTACCTCTTTTTTCATAGATTTGTTGATCATATAACTGAGGGTTTATTTCTGGGCTCTCTGTTCTGTCCCATTGATCTGTGTGTCTGTTTTTGTGGGCGTACCATACTGATTTGATTATTATAACCTTGTAGTATAGTTCAGGGAGCATGATACCTCCAAGTGTGTTGTTCTTTCTCAAGATTGCTTTCGTTGTTCAGGGCCTTTGGTGTTCCATATAAATTTTAGTAATATTTGTCTGGTTCTGAGAAGAGTGACATTGGTATTTTGATAGGAATTGAATTGAATCTGTAAATTGCTTTGGGCAGTATGGTCATTTTAACAATATTAATCCTTCCAATCCATGAGCATGGTATATCCTTCCATTTATTTGTGTCATCTTCAATTTCTTTATTCAGTGTCTTAAAGTTTTCAGAGTACAGGTCTTTCACCTTCTTGGTTAAGTATATTCCTAGGTATTTTATTCTTTTTGATGCAGTTATAAATGGGATTGTTTTCATTTCTCCGCCCAGTTGTTATTAGTGTAATGGAATGTGACATATTTTTGTATATTAATATTGTATCCTGCTACATTACTGAATTCTTTCATTAATTCTGTTAATTTTGGGGTGGATTCTTTAGGAGTTTCTATATATAATATTATGTCATCTGCAAATAGTGACAGTTTTACTTCTTCATTTCCAGCTTGGATGCCTTTTATTTCATTTTCTTGTCTGTTTTCTGTGGCTAGGACTTCCAGTACTGTATTGAATACTAGTGCTGAGAGAGGGCATTCTTGATTGTTCCTTATCTTAGAGGAAAAGCTTTCAGCTTTTCACCATTGTGTAGGATGTTAGCTGTGGTCTTGTCATATATAGCCTCTATCAAGTTGAGGTAGGTTCCTTCTATACCCACTTTATTGTGAGTTTTTATCGTATATCAATGTTGAATTTTGTCAAATGTTTTTTCTGCATCTGTTGAGATAATATGATTTTTACCCTTGGTTTTGTTGATGTGAATCACATTGTTTTGCAGATTTTGAACCATCCTTGGCTTGCATTCTTGGTATAAATTCCAGTTGATCATGGTATATAATTCTTTTAATGTACTGTTGAATTTGGTTTGCTAGTATTTCATTGAGAATTTTGCCATCTATGTTCATCAAGGATATTGGCCTGTAATTCTCTTTTTTTGGAGTGTCTGGTTTTGATATCAGGGTAATGCTAGCCTCATAGAATGAGTTTGGAAGTGTTCCTTATTCTTTTAATTATTTGGAATAGTTAGAGAAGGATAGTTACTACCTGTGAAGCTGTTTAGTCCTAGGCTTTTTGTTTGTTGGAGTCTTTTGATTTCTGCTGCGATTTCATTGCTAGTAATGGTCTGTTCAGATTCTCTGTTTCTATCTGGTTTAGTTTTAGAAGGTTGTATGTTTCTAAAAATTTATCCATTTCTTCTCAGTTATTGAATTTATTGGCATATAAATGTTGATAGTATTCTTTAATGATCTTTTGTATTCCTGTGGTATGGGTTGTAATCTCTCATTTCTGATTTTATTTGTGTTCTGTCTCTTTTCTGCTTGATGAGTCTTGTTAGAGGCTTGTCAGTTTTATTTATCCTTTGAAAGAACCAGCTCTTAGTTTCATTAATCTTTTTTAACTTTTAAAAATTTATTTTCAATTACCATACAATATGGTAGTAGTTTCAGGTGGAAGCTTCACTAATCTTTTCTATTATTTTTCTATTTTCTATTTCACTTATTTCCACTCTTTATTATTTCCTTTTTTCTACTTACTTTGGGGTTTGTTTCTTTGTCTTTTTCTAGTTTGTTAGGTGTAAACTTAGATTGTTTATTTGAGATTTTTCCTACTTCTTCAGATAGGCCTATGTAGCTATAAACTTCCCACTTAACAACTGTTTTTGCTACATCCCATAAATTTTGTAATTTTGAGTGTTTCAATTTTCATTTGTCTGAAGGTAGTTTTTAATGTTCTGTTTCATTTCCTCTATGATCCATTGGTTGTTTAGAAGCATGTTTTTTAATCTCCACAGATTTGTATTTTTTTTCTAGTTGTTTTCCTATAGTTGATTTCTAGTTTCATGTCGTTGTGGTCAGAAAATATGCTTGATATAATTTTAATCTTCTTGAATTTATTGAGGCTTTTTTTGTATGGTCTATCCGGGAAAATGTTCTTGTGCACTTGAGAAAAATGTGTAGCCTGCAGTTTTTGGATGAAATGCTCTTTGTGAAGTCAAACTGGTCAAATAATAGCATTTCAGGCCATTGATTTCCTTACTAAATTTCTGTCTGGGTGATCTATTCATTGAAGTAAGTGGCATATTAAAGTCCCCAATTATTGTAGTAGTATTGTGAATTTCTGCCTTTATGTCCATTAATATTTTGCTTTATACACGTGAGAGCTCTTAATGTTTGGTGTATAGATATTTACAATAGTTATATCCTCTTCTTGGATTGATCCCTTTAAAATTTTGTAATTTCCTTCTTTGTCTCTTTTTACATTCTTTGTTTTGAAGACTATTTTGTCTGATGTGAGTATGCTATTCTAGCTTTCTTTTCATTTCTGTTTCCATGTAATATCTTTTTCTGTCTAATCATTTTCAGTCTGGGTGTGTCTTTCAATCTGAAGTGGTCTCTTGTAAGCAGTTTATAGATGGCTCATGTTTTGTTTAATCGATTCTGCCACCCTGTGTCTTTTGATTGGAGCATTTAACGCATTTACATTTTGAGTAATTATTGGTAGGTATGTGCTCACTGCCATTTTGTTCATTGTTTTTGGTTGTTTTTGTTGTTCTTCTCTGTTCCTTCTCTTGATCTCTTTCCTTTTGGTTATTTGGTTTTCTTTACTGTTTTGATTGAATTCATTTCTCCATTTTTTTGTATATGTTTTGGTTTATGGTTACTATGAGGTTCATATATCCATCTATATCTTTAGTACTATTTTAAGCTGATAGGCATTTAAGTTCAATTTTATTCTAAAAGCACTACATTTTTACTCCTCTCTGTTTATGTCTTTTATATCATGTTTTATATCTTTTTGTTTTGTGTATCTCCTGATTTTTTCTCCCTGTCCCCCTACCTTTCCCTCCCGCGCCCCCAGCTGAGGCAGCTGGTCACCAGTCTTTGGTTGGCGGCTCACAGCAGCTCAGGGCAGCTCTCGTCAGCTGCAGGCCGCTCACAATGGCTGCCAACCACTCATGGCTGCCAGCCAGCGTGGCCAATGGCTGCTCATGGCAGCATACATCAGCACACCGTGGCCCTCGGCAGCACACAGCAGCCCATGGCAGCCCATGCTGACCTCCGGCTGCTCACGGCAGCTCAGCTCTAGGGAGAGCCACTGTTCACAGTCTTCCCTATAGAGGGTGCAGTTCACTGGCCCATGTGGGAATCGAACCGGGGCTTTTGGCTGTGGGAGCACAGCGCTCCAGCCTGAGCCACCGGGCTGGCCCATCTCCTGATTATTGTAGTTATAGATCATTTTGTTAATACTGTCTTTTAACCTTACTGTTGACCTTTTAATTAGTTGATTTACTGTGATTGTTGCATGTATGCTTTTACTAATGAGTTTTTTTTCCCTCTTCCCTTTCCTATTTCTGGTTATGGCCTTTTCTGCATAAAGAAGACCCATTAATATTTCTTATTAGGCTGGTTTAGTGGTGGTTAAGTCCTTTAGTTTTGTTTTAATTTTTATTGGGGAATGTTGGGGAACAGTGTGTTTTTCCCAGAGCCCATCAGCTCAAGTCAAGTCATTGTTCTTCAGTCTAGCTTTGGAGGGCGCAGCTCAGCCCCAAAACCAGTTGCCGTTTCCAATCTTTAGTTGCAGGGGGCACAGCCCACCATCCCATGTGGGAATCGAACTGGCAACCTTGTTGTTAAGAGCTCCCACTCTAACCAACTGAGCCATCCGGCAGCCCTCTTTCTAACATTTAAAAAAAAATTTTTTTTTTTTTCAAGGAGGGCACAGCTCACAGTGGCCCATACGGGGATAGAACCAGCAACCTTGGTGTTATCAGCATCAGGTTCTAACCAACTGTGCTAACCGGCCACCCCTCTTATTGGTTCTTTATTCCATTTTCTGTCTTTGTTGAAGTGTTCTCTGAGTCCTCTAAAGTTTGTTGAGCATCCTTATGACTTTCTTTGAATTCTTTATCAGGCAGATTACTTATCTCAGTTTCATTAGGGTTTTTTTCTCTGGAGTTTTTTCTTACTACTTCATTTGGGGTATAGTCTCTGTCTCCCCACCTTGTTTGACTTGCTGTGTTTATTCCTACCAGTTGGACAGGATAGCTCTCTCCCCTAGTCTTGAAAGAGTGATTTCTGAGTAGGCTGTGTGTTGAATAGTTTTGGCAGGCTTCTTGTAGTAGGAGCTGTGCCTGGTGTGTCACCTGGCCAGGAGTGGGTTCCATGGAGGGTGGCCTCGTGTGTGCGTGCTTCCTTGCACTTCTAGTCTAGGCTACTCTGTGCTTTGGGCTTGCTCTGTTGCTTTAACGCCCTGTGGCCAGAGCTGGGGCTGGGCAGGGTTGCTTTGCATTCTCAGCGCCCCACCTGCTCCTCCCCTTCTCTGTTTGGGGTGGGCCTGTGTGTGGCACCTCAGCACTTTGCTAGTTATGCTCCGGTTCCAGGCAGTACAGGGCCTTGGGCGCTCAGCCTTGCCCCTCCCTACACGCTAGTGCCCCGCTGCAGAAATTATCCTGTCACAGCAGGGTGTGGGCGGCTCCACTCTGCCTGCCTGTTCTCAACGTTCTGTTAGTGCGGCTCTTTCTCTGGTTAGGGCAGCCTTGCGTGCACGTGCACCTCTGTGCTTTGCTATTTCTGCTCCTCTCCCAGTGGAATCGCTCCGCCCCCCCTCCCGCGCCGGTGCCCAATGGAACCCCTCACCCCGGCCTGGCAGCCCTTCCTGTGTGTCCTGCTGCTTTGTCTGCAGTCAGGGTAGGCTCTGAGCGGGGCTCCTCTGTGTGTCTGTCCATCCCCACCCTTTGTGAGGGTGGGCAGCCTCACGTGCGTGCACAGCTGTACTTGGGTAATTCTCAACTCTCCAGGTGGGGCACAGCAGCACCCCATTCACTCCGTACAGGGCAGTCTGGCATGTGGGTGCTGCAGAGTTTTTCTGACTCCGCATTGGCCTTTTTCTGGGCAGCTCCACCTGCGCATGCAGCAGTGCCCCACTATCTCCGCACTTCCTCTGGACCCGCCCGTCCCGTGTGTGGGTACCGCAGTGTTTTGTTAGCTCCCCACTCTTTCTAAGAGGGAGAGTCCCACATGAGCACACAGTAGCACCCCACTGTCTGCACTTCTCTGGACAGGATAGCCCTGCAGGCGGATACTGCGGTGTTTTGTTGGCTCCGCACTCTCTTCAGGTGGCGGAGCCCCATGTGTGCGCAGCCCAGTGGGAGCGGGAAGCAACACCCTGCTGCACCTACTGGATCCGTCTCCAGGTGGAGGGGCCCTGTGTGCACACTCTCCTTTCTGCTGGGTCTGGCTCCAGTAGGGGCAGGTGGAGCAGGCTTCGCGCCCCTGCAGGTGGACCAGAGAACCTGGATGGGGCTCCTGCTCGGGTCCAGGGGCGGGGCAAGTGTAAACAATGGTGCTTACCCATTCCTCCCGTCCTGGGTTGTTCCCTCTGTTCCCGGAGAGCTCTCCTGGTTCCCCAGCCTTCTCTCTATGTGGCCGCTGTCTTGCTTGCTGTGCAGAGGCTGACCAGTTGGCTCAGTTGTCTCTCAGGAGGATTTGCTTTAAGTATAGATGTAGAGTGGATGTATTCTGTGAGGTGCTAGCTCAGCATCACCTGTGCTCCTATATGCTTTACTTTTACTAGAAAGGAAGTTACATAAATGAAGTAGTTCTAAAGTGGTCACACAAGTATAATATCTAAATCTTAACTGGCTTGAGAGTAGTCTTTTTTTTTTTTTTTTTAAAGATTTTATTGGGAAAGGGGAACAGGACTTTATTGGGGAACAGTGTGTACTTCCAGGACTTTTTTCCAAGTCAAGTTGTTGTCCTTTCAGTCTTAGTTGTGGAGGGCGCAGCTCAGCTCCAGGTCCAGTTGCCTTGCTAGTTGCAGGGGACGGAGCCCACCATCCCTTGTGGGAGTCGAACTGGCAACCTTGTGGTTCAGAGCCCACTGGCCCATGTGGGAATGGAAGTGGCAGCTTTCGGAGTTAGGAGCATGGAGCTCTAACTGCCTGAGCCGCCGAGCCAGCCCCAGTAGTCTCTTTCTTAACAGGTTTTCATTACAGCATCCTCAGGAGGCAGATAAAAAAAGATTATTTGAACCACTGTATTTTTCATTAAGGCTACCTCTTTCTTCTTACCTCTTTTATTTTTAAATAATTTCCCTTTCCCCTATCTTTTTCTCCTTCTCTAGTAGTTTTTTATATACTTTTCAGTCTTGTTTTAAGTGATAGCTGTTCCTCCTTGATATATTTACTAAAGTATCTGTTGACTATCCTCAGTTCTTTTTCATCTTCTTCATTGCTTCTTTACCTTGTAAATGTTTTTGTTATTGTACATATTATATGATAATTATTTGTTTACATGTGTATTTTCCCATTAGAATGTGAACTCGTTGGAGTAAGAATTATGTATTACTTCTTTTTGTATGCTGAAGTAATAATACTCTGTACCTGTAGCTGTTTGTTTAAAGAATTAATGATTAAAACTTTCAGACACACTTAAGGATTCTAAGACTATGGAACATTTTGTGAACTCATCAAAAACTAGGTGAACAGAGTGCAGATATGGGAATTTAATTTTGTCATTATTTATGTCAGATATTTCTTAACATTTTTGAGCTTTCTAATTAGGAAAATATACTAGTTTGTAGAAGTTATATATAAACTTTTTCTCTTTTTATTTTAGGAAAAACTGATAAAATATGCAACAGATAGTGAAACAGTGGAACCCATTATCTCACAGTTGGTGACAGTGCTTTTGAAAGGTTGCCAAGATGCAAACTCTCAAGCTCGGCTGCTCTGTGGGGAATGCTTAGGGGAGCTGGGGGCAATAGATCCAGGTCGACTAGATTTCTCAACAACTGAAACCCAAGGAAAAGATTTTACATTTGTGGTAAGTAATGGTAATTTGGAATGACGAGGAGAGTTCTCTGCCCTATTGGGGTTTCTGTTCCATTTATAAAGAGCTATTCAGCTTATCCTTAGTGGAACTTGATCTAAACTAGACAAGATAGGTAATTTCTGAGTTTATTTTTTAATCCTGTTGTAGATATTTTTAGCCTAAAACAGTGAAGTTTGAGCCCAGTCTAGTTTGCTGTGTTCTTTTAAATAAGCTTCCTAACCTATTTTTGACAAATATTTAAAACTTAATTATTTAAATATTACTATTTAAACACTATTGCTAAGTGTTTTCATGGGAAACTAATTTCCCAGGGTGTTTTAATAGTGTGTGTATAAAGTTTCTTTGATCAAATGAGTTTGGAAATCCTGTAAAACAAAATTAAACAGAACTTTTAATGACCGGAGATGCCAAAAAAATGTGTACGCATTTTAAGAGATGTTACTGTATCTATGCTCAAGCAGTAATCAAAAGTGGCTGGATGCTGATGGTAACCACTTGGAGCATCTCTTGTAATTGCAGAAATCAAATGTGACTTGTATTCATCTTTTGTTACCGGTATGCGTTGAGTATTACAATTAATCCAGTTTTTTCCTTTCTTAAAATGTGTATACATTTTTTTTGCATCCTCTGTACTGGTGCACATTATGAATCTCCAAGAGAAGGTTATGTTAAAATTATTTCTCAGAGCTTCTCAAGTGACCAGTGTTCCACAGAATGCTATTTAGGAAATGAGATATATATAATTTTCTAAGAGTTAAAAAACAAAAAATGAAAATTATTGGAGCTATACAAAAGTTGAATGATTCTAATATACTTTATAAATAGCCTTAAAAACCTTAGATTTGGCTTCTTAGCTACAGATTATACTTTAGCCTTGGTACCAAACTTAATTTGAATCTTACTGTCCTTTCCTTTTCTAAGTTAACTTCACTTAGGCAATTAAGTTAAATTCACAATGGAAGGCAGAGTATGGTTTAGAAAAATTTATACAAAGTATCCTTGAATTTTTTTCTTGTTTTTGTTGAGACTGGAGTAGAAGATTCAAGCTTTGCCTATGGATTATTGATGGAACTAACAAGAGCTTACCTTGCATATGCAGATAATAGCCGAGCTCAAGACTCAGCTGCTTATGCCATTCAGGTAAGAGTTCACAGTCATTACTGGCTTTATGTTATCGGGTTCTAGTACGAAAGCTGTAAATTCTATACTTTGGAAACTCTTAGTGTTTTAACTCTCATTTTCATTATCAAAGTAATACAAGTTCATGATAAAAATTTGAGACTTATTATAGGTACTTTGAACATTATTTATGTATATTTAAATATGTATGTTTTCTCCACCAAACAAGGGGATTATATTACTTATGATGTTCTGTAGCTTGATTTTCTTTTGTGTTTCATAGTCTATCTCGGGGAATTTTCCATGTCAGTACAATTCATTTTTTTCAGTAACTTAATATTCAATATAAATATACATTTTATTTAAGAAATTTATTTAACACATTTAGGTTGTGTTTAATTTTCTTTGCTTTTATTAAAAAATGAATTAGAGAACATACTTATATTTCTGAGCACTTGAGTAAATATCAATAGTATAAATACTCAGAAATTAAAATATGTCTCAGAGCACATCAGAGCATACTTTCTTTTTTTTAATTAACATTTATTGGGGTGACGATTGTTAGTAAAGTTACATAGATTTCAGGTGTACAATTCTATATTATGTCATCTATAAATCACATTGTGTGTTCTCCACCCAGAGTCAGTTCTCCTTCCATCACCATATATTTGATCCCCTTTACCCTCATCTCCCACCCCCCACCCCCCATACCCTCTGGTAACCACTGAGCTATTCTCTGTGTCTATGAGTTTTTGTTTCTCATGTTTGTCTTGTTCTTTTGTTGTTTTTGATTTATATACCACATATCAGTGAAATCATATGATTCTCTATTTTTTCTGTCTGGCTTATTTTGCTTAACAGTATAATCTCAAGATCCATCCATGTTGTCACAAATGTTCCTATATCATCTTTTCTTACCGCCGAATAATATTCCATTGTTTATATATACCACAACTTCTTTATCCATTCATCTATCGAAGGACATTTTAGTTGTTTCCATGTCTTGGCCACCGTAAACAAAGCTGCAATGAACATTGGAGCACACGTGTCTTTATCTGTAGATGTTTTCAGATTTTTTGGGTAGATACCCAGGAGAGGGATTGCTGGGTCATATGGTAATTCTATTCGTAATTTTTTGAGGAACCTTCACACTGCCTTCCATAACAGCTGCACCAGTCTGCATTCCCGCCAACAGCGTATGAGGCTTCCTTTTTCTCCACAGTCTCTCCAACACTTGTTACTATTTGTCTTGTTGATGATAGCCATTCTGACTGGGGTGAGGTGATATCTCATTGTGGTTTTTATTTGCATTTCTCTGATGATTAGTGATGTTGAGCATTTTTTCATATGTCTGTTTGCCATTTGTATGTTCTCTTTGGAGAAATGTCTCTTCAGGTTCTCTGCCCATTTTTCAAATGGGTTGCTTTTTTGTTGTTGAGTTGCATGAGTTCCTTGTATATTTTGGATATTAGCCACTTATCGGAGGCGCTGTTTGCAAAACTCTTCTCCCATTCAGTTGGTTGCCTCTTTATTTTGTCGATGGTTTCTTTTGCTGTGCAGAAGCTTTTAAGTTTGATATAGTCCCATTCACTTATTTTAGCTTTTACTTCCCTTGCCTTTGGAGTCAAATTCATAAAATGCTCTTTGAACCCAAGGTCCATAAGTTTAGTACTTATGTTTTCTTCTATGCAGTTTATTGTTTCAGGTCTTCTGCTTAGGTCTTTGATCCATTTTGAATTATTTTTGGTATGTGGTGACAGATAGCAGTCCAGTTTCATTCTTTTGCACGTGGCTTTCCAATTCTGCCAGCACCATTCATTGAAGAGGCTGTCTTTTCTCCATTGTATGTTTTTTGCTTCTTTGTGAAAAATTATCTGTCCATATTTATGTGGTTTTATTTTTGGGTTCTCAATTCTATTCCATTGGTCTATGTGTCTGTTTTTCTGCCAATACCATGCTGTTTTGATTATTGTTGCCCTGTAGTACAAGTAAAAGTCAGGGAGTGTGAAACCACCAGCGTTGTTCTTTTTTCTTAAGATTGCTTTGGCTATTCGGGGTCTTTTGTGGTTCTGTACAAATCTGATGATTTCATGTTCTATTTCTTTAAAAAATGCCGTTGGGATTTTGATGGGGATTGCATTAAATTTGTATATTTCTTTGGGTAATACAGCCATTTTAACTATGTTGATTCTTCCAATGCGTGAGCACGGAATGTCTTTCCATTTCTTTGTGTCTTCAATTTCTTTTAAAAATGTCTTATAGTTTTCAGCATATAGGTCTTTCACATTCTTGGTTAAGTTTATTCCTAGGTATTTTATTCTTTTTGTTGCAATTGCAAAAGGAATTAGTTTTTAAATTTCTTTTTCTGAGATTTCATTGTTAGTATATAGGAATGCAATGGACTTTTGTACGTTGATTTTGTAGCCAGCAACTTTACTGTATTTGTTGATTGTTTCTAATAGTTTTTTAGTGCAGTTTTTAGGGTTTTCTATATATAGCATCATGTCATCTGCAAAGAGTGACAATTTAACTTCTTCATTCCCAATTTGGATTTCTTTGTCTTGCCTGATTGCTCTGGCAAGGACTTCCAACACTATGTTGAAAAGCAGAGGTGATAGGGGACAACCCTGTCGTGTTCCTGAACGTAGAGCAAAGGGCTTCAGTTTTTCACCGTTAATTATGAGATTAGCTGAGGGTTTGTCATATGTGGCCTTTATTATGTTAAGGTATTTTCCTTGTATACCTATTTTATTAAGTGTTTTAATCATAAATGGGTGTTGTATCTTGTCAAACGCCTTTTCTGCATCAATTGATATAATCATATGATTTTTGTCCTTTATTTTGTCTATGTGATGTATCACATTGATGGATTTGCATATGTTGAACCATCCTTGTGCCCCTAGGATGAACCCCACTTGGTCGTGATGAATAATCTTTTTAATGCATTGTTGCATTTGATTTGCTAGAATTTTGTTTAGGATTTTTGCATCTGTATTCATCAGAGATCCACAGCTCCTTCCCCTTTGCTGGAACTAGTTGGGTTGCGAATCTGTGTCTGCAGTCCACAGTTCTCAGAACAGTAAATATTCTGTTCTTTTGATCTGACACTGCAACTGTTCCGCTTCTAGCACCCGGCAGGTGGGGGCGGGGCGAGCTCTGGTAAGGTAGGGAGGGGTCGGCTAGTCTCAGTGCCTAAGGCTTCTTTCTGTTCTCTGCTCTACAGTGAGGGCTTAAATCACTGTTTTCAGCCTTCTTCCCTCAGTCTTTGCTCCGAGGTCTCTGCCGTGAGCGTTGGGTTCAGCCGTGTTATATGCTGTCCCCTCAGCCCTGTGGGCCATAAACAGAGCCCTAGCAGTCCAAGTTCTTCCCTCTCCTGCAGCTGCGGCAGTTCCAGGATGCAGCGAGCTCGGAGCACTGAGCTAGGTTTGTGTCCTGCGCCTGCGCGGGCCCCGTCTTCGCACTTCTCCCTTCACTCCTCCCCCGCTTGTGGAATTTGCCCACCTTTAGGTGAATTCAGTAGTGAACCTCTTCGTCTTGCCTGTCTGCTGCACAGGGAGTCCTTTGTGGAGTTATAGCTGTTCAATTTGTTATAAATTCCAGGGTAGATTTCAAGAGGCTCACCTCACGCCGCCATTGGTGACATCCCAGAGTATACATTTAATAAAAACAAGTTTCACCAGTTTATATGCCCTTAACAAATCTTTCTTTAATCAAAATTTTAAATCTTTGCCAATGTGACAGATGAAAATGGTATTTTATTTTAATGTGCATTTAATTATGAGAGAGGTATAACATCTTTTACATATTTATTGCTTTTTGGTGTGACTTTTCTCTAGATCTTTTCCCATTTTTCTCTTGGTAATGGTCTATTTTTTGTTGCTATTTAAGACCTATTTAGGTATAATGGAAATTAACTCTGTCTATCATGCATGTAATAAATATTTTTCCAGTTTCTCTTTCATCGCTTTCCTTCATGTTGTGGGTTTTTTTTTTGTTTTGTTTTGTTTTTTCATTTAAAAGTTTCTTTGTTTTGTTAGTTGTTCAGGTCTGGCATTCATGGTGATAGGTCTGGGTTACAGATAAATATTTGTAGATTTTTGTTGTTGAGGTGGTGCTTAAAACTTAGTCTGGATGAGACAATCAAGAGAGGGAAGGGAGTATAGGTAAACAGGTTCTAGTAGTTAAGACCTGGACAATGAGCGGTCAGTGGGAAGAGGGAATAAGTAATAAGTATAATAAGTTAAGGGTTGAGAATTGACCATTGGCTGTGGTAATATAAAAGTCCTTGGTGACTTGGACAAGAGCGGTTTCAGTGGCGTATAGGAAGCCTATTAGAATATCTGTAAGAACACATGGGAAGAGAGGAATTAGAAAAATTACAGAAACTCTTGAGGCGTGTTGCCGAAGAATAGAAATGGTAGCTATGGAATAAGGAATAAAGATGGGAAATAAAATGTTGTTTTGGAACAATTCAGCAGAAAGGAGAAAAGTGATGATGTAGGAGAGAAATGATGTAATACTATTTTAAGTTGTAAAGAGATGTAGAATATAGTGTAGAAGTGGAAGGGGTAACCTTAATTAATGGCAAAAAGAATTCATCTGTAGTAACAAGTGAGAAAGCAGAGCATGTGGCCCTGATACCAGTATTGCTGAGCTGGGTAGATAGGAGAATGGAAGCGGTAGAGGTCTCTTCTGATTGCTTCTGTTTTCTCAATGAAATATGAAGCAAGGTCCACATTTGTGAATGTATTAGTGTTTTTAAGAGTGTAAGTGGTCCCGAAACAAAAGTTAGGGAATTGCTGATCAACTGAGTCCGTCTGGAGGTTGATGCAGAGGGCTCCTGTTAAGCGAGAGCAACTTTGCCAAACACCAGACAAGGCTGGCTTCAAGTAACATTTTAATAAGACTTCAAAGTTAATGAGGATGAGTTTGGGATACTTCTGTATTTGAACGTATGATATGCTACCTTACTTTTATTTAAAAATATGAAATACAAGTATGAAGTACATGTTTTGCTAGACAGTGCTTGTATTTTGTAAGTAGGTATCTATTGCATATAGACATTTTCAGTGGAATTGGAAAGAACGATAATAAGTGATGGAATGTGTAACACCCTAACAGGTTATCTTGTTTTGAAAATTAATGTTAAAAACAAACATTTTTTTCTTCATTTATAAAACCCCATTTGTTTTATTTTCAGGAAAGTAAAATAATCATTTAATTCTTGGTCTTGAGTAGTAAATTGGTCTTTAACATTTGCATCTTATTTTCAAAATTTTAAGCTCAGTATCTTATATCTAGAATTGGAGATATCTTGAATTATTGAGCTATTTTGGATTTGTAGTTGCTTTCATTAAAATTCAAAAAAGATCAACTTCTAAGAATTATGCTTCTGCAAATACAGAAAATTTCAATTTTTCTTCCAAATAGCTCTTAATCTTATATTTCGATACATATTACATATAGAACACAAACTGCGTGTTTAGGTACTACGACAGCTTTGTGACCTTGTCACCTAAATGATTCTAAGCATTGAAATAAATGTCCTAAACAAGTTCACAACCCCCAAATTTTAGAATTCTGTTTATTTTTCTATGTATTTTTATAACTATAATGTGTAGAATGTTGATGAATGTTGATGAAAGCTTTACCTACTTCATTGTGGATTTACAAATATGAAATAATGTGTTTGTAGGAATTACTTTCTATTTATGACTGTAGAGAGATGCAGACCGGCAGCCCAGGTCACCAGTTGTGGAGGAGATTCCCTGAGCATGTTCGGGAAATATTGGAACCTCATCTAAATACCAGGTCGGTAGACTTATTAAAACTAGTTTCATAAAATTGTTTTAGCTTTACAAAATTTATTTTATTAAATTTTCTAGCATTCAAAGTATTTTTAGTATGTTCTAATATGTATTTTCCCTGTGATTTATGCTTATAATTTTGTCAAAATGAGAGGTACAGTTTACTCATTGGTTAAATTCTGTAAGTATTTAGACAAATTTATTTGAGGCTAAAAGGATTGACTTTTTTAATTGAACTGTCACTACTTTGAAAGAATCTCCTTTGAGTATGAATTGAAGCTTTTGATAAATGTAATTAACATAGAAATTTAACAATTTCAGGCTAGTTTCAAAGCCTTTAGTAACCCCAGTTGGAGATAAGAGATTTTCAACCTTAGCCAATTTTTCCTCCTGAAGAGATTTTCTTCCTCTACTTCTAAAAAAATATTTTGTAATATTTTTTTCCATTTTGATAACTTAGGACTGATTGAAATACATAAATTATAAAGGATTTCTATTGAGAAACTGTAATTTTAGGTACTCTAGGTCACATGCTGATTAGATATGTGACCTTGGATAAATTTACTTCTTTGAGCCTTAGTACCATGCCTAGACTAGTAGTAACATTCTTTATAAAAGCCCTTAAGTATGCATACTTATTTGTTATCTACCTTTTTATATTTGGAAACCTTTTAAACATCATTTTATTTCTTATGAACAGCATTATTTAAAGACATAATTTATTAATATAAAGTAAAAGTCTATAATTAAAATTTGGTTTTTCTTTTTTGAGGATCCCACTCTTCTTCATTTATTTATATTTTATAGCACCTATGGATTGATGATTAAGAGTTTCTGTGACCTCGTGGAAAGTTCATAGCCTTTGGAGTCACATAGACCTAAATTTGAATCTTGGCTCTGCATTTGCTTGCTCTAAAGACTTGGGCAAGTTACTTAACATTTCCAAGTCTCAAGTTTCTCATCCGGAAAATGTGGATAGCCTTACTTCCCTTGAATGATCATTGTTAGGAATAAAGAAGATAACATTAAAACATACCTAGTAGAGTGCTTACCATTTAATTAATACTCAATAGTAAATAATTATTCAGTTTCAGCTGGTTAAATACATTCTTTGCTTTTTTTTTTTTTATGAGGGGTAGGGTGGCTATTGCCTACTTCATATGAAGTAGAAGCCCACATTTTGGCCTACTTGCTATTCAATTTAACTTTTCATAAGAAGCCAGCATTGTTTGCCTACTTGTTATTCTTTCATAAGAAGCGATATTTAAGTGGTGATTTATTAGAGTAGTCTTAGCAAAGAAATGAGAATTCTTTTTTTTTGTGATTAAAGTTTATTGGGGTGACAGTGGTTAATAAAGTTACATAGGTTTCAGGTGTACAGTTCTGTAATACATCATTTGTATATCACATTGTGTGTTCACCACCCAGAGTCAGTTCTTTCCATCACCATATATTGAATCCTCTTTACTCTCGTCTACCACCCTCCTCCCCTCTTATCCTCTGGTAACCACTGAACTATTGTCTGTGTCTATGAGTTTTTGTTTCTTCATTTTTTTATCTTGTTCTTTTGTTGTTTTCAGTTTTATATACCACATATGAGTGAAATCATATGATTCTCTACTTTTTCTGTCTGACTTATTTCGCTTAGCATTATAATCTCAAGATCCATCCATGTTGTCACAAATGGTACTATTTCATCTTTTGTTATGGCAGAATAGTATTCCATTGTGTATATATACCACAACTTCTTTATCCAGTCGTCTATCGAAGAACACTTTGGTGGTTTCCATGTCTTGGCCACCGTAAATAAAGCTGCAGTGAACATTGGAGCACATACATCTTTATGGATAAATGTTGTCAGATTTTTTTGGTAGATACCCAGAAGAGGGATTGCTGGGTCATAGGTAATTCTATTCGTAATTTTTTGAGGCACCTCCACACTGCCTTCCATAGCGGCTGCACCAATCTGCGTTCCCACCAACAGTGTATGAGGGTTCCTTTTTCTCCACAGCCTCTCCAACACTTGTTACTATTTGTCTTGTTGATGATAGCTTTCCTAACTGGGGTGAGGTGATATGTCACAATGAGAATTCTTATGATTCTTCCACTTTTATATTTGAGAACTTAAAGGAACCTCTCAGATGGTCCCTCAGTGGTGGAAGTTACGAGCTTTATGTGGCTGGGATCTGCTCACTGAAATTGTCGCCTCATAAAAATAAGAGGTCAGGGCCGGTCTGGTGGCTCAGGCGGTTAGAGCTCCGTGCTCCTAACTCCGAAGGCCGCCGGTTCGATCCCCATATGGGCCAGTGGGCTCTCAACCACAAGGTTGCCAGTTGAACTTCTCAAGTCCCACAAGGGATGGTGGGCAGCGCCCCCTGCAACTAGCAATGGCAGCTGGACGTGGAGCTGAGCTGCACCCTCCACAACTAAGACTGAAAGGACAACAACTTGAAGCTGAATGGCACCCTTTACAACTAGGATTGAAAGGACAACAACTTGACTTGGGAAAAAAAAAAAGTCCTGGAAGTACACACTGTTCCCCAGTAAAGTCCTGGTCCCCTTCCCCCCCCCAAAAAAAAACCTTAAAAATAAATAAATAAATAAATAAAAAGAAGAGGTCAATAGATAATATTAATGGAGTTGATGCACTTTTGTTTGAAAGCTTCTGTACGAAACACCAGGATAGCAGGTTAGCCAATAGGTCGGTTTTATAGCTTGGACTGCTTGATATTTGCTTCAGAGGTCCTGGGGGAAATAAAGAATTTTCTAAAAGTATATCTCTGTTTTTGTTGCCTATACTCACCTTTATTTATTTTTTTTCAGTTGGGCTGTTTATATACAATCACAAACTTGGATTAAAGGATGGCTGTGTTTGGGAGATTTGATTTTTAGAACTAGAAAAATTAACTACAATTCAAAGTTGCCATAGAAATAATTTTAGGAAAAAACATTAGGTTGCAGCTAGAAACTGGGTTGTACCATAATATCAACAGTTTTTTAGCTAAGTTCACCATAACACTTGGTAAAATCATCTAGAGAATTATGTTTATAATGATTCAAAAGAGTGATGGTTAGTTGAGAGATTCTTGGGCTTTTCAATTTTTAGAAATTTAGAATGTGGTGAAATACATAATGTTTGCTGAGGTCTCTACTCAGGGCATTTGTTATGTTTGTCATTTTCTAACCTTAATTGGTGATTGACAGGGAACCCACTACCCTCAAAAAAAAAACAACACCGCTACAGACATGTAGTTGTAAAATGAGAGTGATTTGAACATGTTTAAATGTTAGTGCTGAGGAGCAAATGGAAAGGATCATGTTGAAGTTAAGGAAGAGAGAATTGGTGGGTGATGCAGTAGGACCCTGAGGAGCATCCCGAATGGTTGCCATACCCCTAATGGGAGACCCAGAGGGAGTATAGTCCTTTTCTTTGTAGTCGGGGAAGATAAAATGATGAACATAACTCTCAGCTAAGTTTACAGATGTGATTATGGCAAGCAATGGTTTTTGTTTTTTCCCAGGAAATGTGAAATATGGAAAATGAGATTATTGGTGGAAGTGACAATGGAGTTGGGATAGGTGATAGGAGGAAAGTGATGATTTGGAATAGCTGCTGTGGAAACCTGAAGGGAGAAGTAATAAGGAAAGGTCCAGTGGGGTTAAAGACTAAGAATATGTAGTACTGATCTCATAAGCAATTAAGTGATTTTCTGTTGTCAGTGCAATGGCCTGGATATCATTTCAGTGAAGGCAAACTTTTTTTTTTTTTACTTAAAATTTATTGGGGTGACAATTGTTAGTAGTTACATAGATTTCAGGTGTACAATTCTGTATTACATCATCTACATATCACATCGTGTGTTCGCCAGCCAGAGTCAGTTCTCTTTCCATCACCATATATTTATTTATTTATTTATTTATTTATTTATTTATTTATTTATTTATTTATTTATTTATTTTTTACACCAACTTTTTTTGTATTTCAATGTTGTTTATTGAGGAGTGAATGAGACTACTGCCAGACATGCCAACGACATTTCACATTCACATTCACATTCAAGAGACTACTGCCAGACATGCCAACGACATTTCACATTCAAGGGCTGGAAGCTGAAAAGCTTTCCAAACTAAGTCACCACATAAGCCTTCTGGGTAAAAGAACCGAAAGTGACATCAAATATGACATCATGCTTGTATTTTTGTCTTCAGCTTTTTTTCAATTTTTGGATCTACTAGTTTGCTGGGTAGGCTTCCTTCTACCCTACAAAAAAACTCACACTCCAATGGAATTAACACTAGGTCCATCACCATATATTTAGAAGGCAGACTTTTCAGATGAATCCAAGGTGGGGAGGTTGGCACATTGGTACAGCTGGTAAAGACAGTGGCAATGGAATGGGTAGAGGATATCACCAAGAGAGTGATTAAAGTGAAGGACCGTGGAGACCAAGCTGGTTAGGGAAAGAGCTAATGAAAGGAAGGTATTATAAATCGGGAGAGTTTAGCAGGGTCAAAAGATGAGAGAGAACAGATGCGTTAGAGTAACTGGGAGAAAGAAATATAAATTTGGGAAACTACGGATGGCCCTATATAGAGTAAGTTTTCTAAATAGTTCACTTTGGAAGTGACAAAGTTTCTTTGTATTGTCAAGGGGAGTCCTGGTAAAGAAGTAGAAGAGAAAGTCATTGAGAAGTTTTGAATTAGATTAGATGGTCCAGCCAGACATTGAAGTCACTCAAGATGATAAGACTCAGGGAAGAAAGAAAACACTGGGTCATATACTAAAGTTATAAATGAGTTTGGTAATCAGTGAGTTTGATAGATGCCAATAATGAGGAGTAGAGAACACTATACATGGGTGGCTTGAAGCACAAAGGAAAGTTCGAAGAAGGGAGTTTGAAGGATCTGAAAGGAGCGTTGAGGAGGCAGCAGATGCAGATCCTTGGAAGTACTTGGCACGTGTAAGAATGACCTCTCACCCTGCCATTAAGAAGGATATAGGAAAAGTAGTATCTTTAACCAGATTTCAGTAAAGGCAAACCAGTAGTGGGGTAGTCAGTGAAAGAGTTGATACTGTTTCTTAAATTTTCTTTGCTAAAGTTCTTAACAGATAGACATATTTTTATATATTTTTTAATACACACATTTTCAAAATTACAGGTACAAGAGTTCTCAGAAGTCAACAGATTGGTCTGGAGTAAAGAAGCCAATTTACTTAAGTAAATTAGGTAATAACTTTGCAGAATGGTCAGCATCTTGGGCTGGTTATCTTATAACAAAGGTGAGAGAATTCTGTTGAGAATTTGTTAACTGAACAGAAATTCTAAAGGAAATAACATTTATTTGAATGCATAGCACGCTCAGCAGGGATTGAAATATTTGTGCTGATAATGATAGAAATTTTTGTAGAAAATGTTTACTAATAGAGAGTAACAATTCCTCTATTGATACTAGTATGTTTCTTAGTAAGAAGGTAATTGTTTTGTCAAGCAAATTACTATTGTTTTAATGTGTTTGTAAAATGTCCATTACATTATTTCCGTTCGTTTTACGTTTTTAAGTAACACTGTTTAAAAGGAAGTAAATGCTTTATCAGAGTTTATTACATAATAAAAAGATTTATTAAGTAATTAAAAGATATATTATGCTTTAGTAACTACTTCTAAAAAAGGGTACATCATCTGAGCTTACTCTAGAATAAAAATATTTTTTTAAAAATAAAATTTCATGGTAAAATAGAGGTGTATTTCTGATATTTTTCTAATATGAAATTTTTATATGCCTGGCAAACAAAAAGATACTTTGTGTTCCAAGAAAATGTTTAAGGCGTATTTAAAATTCACAGCCTTTGCTTTTAACTCATATTTCTGTTAATTAGTATTTAAAAATAAAATAATTTATATCTGATAATTTTAAGAAAGTTTATCTCAGTTTTTATAAATATATTAAAAATGTATTATGTGAAATGTAGACTGTTAATTACTTCCAGCTCTGGAATTTTTTGTTTGTTTTCTTATTTTTTCAGTTAGTGTGATATAATTGACATATAACATTGTGCAAGTTTCAGTTGTCCAACATAGTGTTTTGATATGTGTATGTATTGCAAAATGATTACCGCAGTAAGTTTGGATAACATCGGTCACCTCACATACATTTTTTCCCTTCTGATGAGAACTTTAAGAACTAATCTTAGCCAGTTTCTTTCTTTTTGTATTTTGAATTTAAGTACAGAAGTATAGGTGGTATACAATCTTACACTGTTTATATTAGTGTCAGGTGTACACTATAGTGATTCAACATTCTGATATGATCACCCCACTAATTCTAGTAATCATCTGTCACTGTAAACTTATCACAATATTATTGACTATATTCATCTTCCCCTTTTCTCCCATCCCTACACCCCCTCCCTTCTGGTAACTGTCTCTTTGGTCTCTGTTTCTGAGTCTGTTTTTGTTTTTTTGCTTTTAGATTCACATATAAGCGAAACCATTCTCTATTTCTCTTTCTCTGTCTGACTTATTTTACTTAGCATAATACCATGTTGTCACAAATGACAAAATTTCATTCTTTTTTTATTGTTGCATAATATTCCATTCTATATACAAAGATGAATGGATAGATCTTTATCCATTCATCTATTGATGGACACCTAGGTTGCTTCCATATCTTGGCTATTGTAACTAATCCTGCAATGAACAAAGGGGTGCATATATCTTTTCGAACTAGTGTTTTCATTTTCTCGGATAACTACCTGGAAGTGGAATTGCTGGGTCATAATGTAGTTCCATTTTTAGTTTTTTGAGGGATCTCCATACTGTTTTCCATAGCGGCTGCACCAGATTGCAGGCCCACCAACAGTGCACGAGGGTTCCCTTTTTTCCACATTCTCACCAACTCGTGTTTGTTGACTTTTTGATAATAACCATTCTGACTGGAGTGAGGTGGTATCTCATTGTGGTTTTTTATTTGCATTTCTCTGATGATTAGTGACACTGACCATCTTTTCATATGTCTATTGGCCATCTGTATGTCCTCTTTGGAGAAATGTCTATTCAGGTCCTCTGCCCATTTTTCAATTGGATTGTTTATTTTTTTTGTATTGAGTTGTTAAAACACTATATTTAATGTTAGCTAAGTAAAATATACTGTAATTAGGGAAATTAATCTGTAACAAAGCATGATGCATTTAAAAATGAACTGCAAGAGAGGAAGCGAATTTAAGCTGAGGTAGTTGGCAGCCCAGGTAACTGTTTTGCCTGTAGAGGTCTCAGCCGTCGAGGAAGCTTGGTGATACTGAGTTACCAGAGAGGCAGCGATCTGAAACCTTCCTGCTGTGTGCACATGCCTCTGTAACAGAGTGCCCACTGCAGCGGTAAATTAGCTCATGTGTTGTTCTTTGGTATTAATCAATAGAATAAAATGTATAAAACTGCTTACTCTCCCTAAACCATTTGAGTTTACAGGTTCGGCATGATCTTGCCAGTAAAATCTTCACCTGCTGTAGCATTATGATGAAGCATGACTTCAAGGTGACCATCTATCTTCTTCCGCATATTCTAGTGTATGTCCTGTTGGGTTGTAATCAGGAAGATCAGCAGGAGGTGAGAAGAGCATTTTACTTGATATTAGTGGGAAATGTGGACCAGTGTATGCTATGTATGTGCATGTCTAAGTGCTTACAATATCCTCTTTAACTTTTTATTTACCAAAAAATGATACAATGCTTAGTGTAGAAAGTTAGAAAACGCGTATTATATATGCCCAAATATGCACTTTTGAGAAAGATATATAAGAACTTTTGAGAAAGATATATAAGTAAGTGTTGATAGGGGTTTTTCCTGGGGAATGGTACTGTGGATTAAGGTAGGAGAATATTTTTATTATTCATTTTATAGTATTTCGTAGGTTTAATTTTGTAACCACATACATATAACACTTTAAAATGATTATTTTAATAGCATAATAGCATATTACTATGTTCTTAATGTAAAAATGCAAATTATACAAGTAAATCAAAGTGTACCCTTTGACTTCCATTTCTAATCTCATATCCTCAGAGGTCATCACTCTTACTAATTTGATGTATATTTTTCCAGACCTTTTTTTAAATGCACTTGGTTCTGTTTTATTCTATGTGATGATATCCTGTTGTAGGTATTGTTCTGCAACTTGCTTTCTTTAATTAATTAATAGAGAGAGAGAGACAGTGTACCACAGTTTTATTAATGCGGCATAATATAATCCTTGCATTTTATAGTTGTACCATATTTTATGTAACTATTGCCATAATAATGATTATTTCCAATGTTTTGCTTTTACAAATCATGGTAAGCATCATGGCAGTTCTTACTTATGATAGTGTGTATGTGTATCTAGAGTAAATTCCAAAAAGCAAAACTGTTGGGTTATATGGTATATAATTTAAAATCAATGACTGCAAAATTGGCTATACTGATTTATAGTCCTACCAGCAGTTCACAAGTGTATCCATTTCCCATACACTTGCCAGCACTTGATATTTTAAAACATTTAAATTTTAGGCAACTTGGTGGATTAAAAAAAAAAAAAAGGACATTTTATTTTTAATTTTCATCTTCATTATTACTAGTAATGTTCATTGGCCATTTTGATTAGTTTTCTGTAAATCATCTGTTCACATCGTCTACTTATTTAGTATGTGTGTGTGTGTGTGTGTGGGGGGGGTGTCCCTTTTAATTATTTGGTAGCATTTCTGCATATATTCTGAATACCAGTTTGTGCCAGTTATATCTTGCAAAAATCTTTCCTAGTTAGTAGTTTTCTTTTTAACTTTTGTTTATGCCTTTTACCATGGAGAGATTCTAAATGTAAATTCCAAATTTATAAATCTTTTATAACTTGGGAATTTTAAGCATTTTTGTTTTGCCTTCTCTTAATCCTATGTCATGAACATACTTCCTACATTTTCTTTTAATCCTTTTGATTTTTCATTTAGCCCTTCAATTATTCTGAAATTGATTTCTTTGGATAGTGTGAGATATTGTTTTAAGTTGTTTTACTAGTAGTTAACAATAGTTTCATTTTCATTTATTGAATAATCGAGAAGAATTTTAAAATATTTTTGTACTTCCTTTTATGACTTTTCTTTTTTAGGGTAACCTTTTATTGGCTTAATAAGAAAGATAATTTATTATTAATCCATTGTGGGTTTTTTCTTTTCAAAATTGTTGCCTAAGAATGGTTAGTCTTATATGTTAGATAGTAGTAAAATGACATTATATAGACATATTACTAACCATAAAATGAATTCTTAGGTTTATGCAGAAATTATGGCAGTTCTAAAGCATGATGATCAACATACCATAAGTACCCAAGACAGTGCATCTGATCTCTGTCAACTCAGCACACAGACTGTGTTCTCCATGCTTGACCATCTCACACAGTGGGCGAGGCACAAATTTCAGGCACTGAATGCTGAGAAATTTCCACAGAGCAAATCAAACAGAGATAAGGTAGACTCATTGGGTGAGTCATAACTTCTCTCTATTTTCTTAATTATTAACCAATTAACTCCTTTCTGTATCAATTCTATAATTTAAGGTTTAGCTTTTAAAAGACCTGTTTTCTTGTATACCATTCTTTTTCTTAAGGTGGCCGTTTCACTGAGAAAAAGCAGTGATTTATAGATAGAAAACCTCTCTAAATTCTCGGTCTCATTCATTGCTTTAGGCAAGACACAACCTAATTTTTCTTCTCTCTTAGAAGATTGAGTATTAAAGAAGATGATGAATATATGAATTGTAAAGTGTGAAATAAATGCGCTGTTACTATTGTTACTAACCTACCCCTAACTGTTGATATTTACTTTGTGTCACCTCAGTGTATTGTGTGCATTTACTCTATGTCCCCTCAGTATGTGTGTGTGTGTGTGTGTACATGTACATACTCATACATATACATGTAGTGAACTGTTCCTTATCCTTTTTCACTTGTGAAATACTCTGCAATCTTTTTCACATTTAAGTTTTAAATTTCAAAGATTTTAATTTCATGGCCTCCTCCTCCTCCCGGCTCCCCACATACATTTTTTATTCATTTTCTGACCTGTTTCGGGTAGTTTTTTTTTATCCAGTAGCTCTCCAGAAAATGCCTAATACGTGTTACTACACTATACCCTGCTGCACCTACTGTTGTGCTCTTTTTCCCTGTGATATCACAATTCCCACTAAGGTGATTAAAAGGGAAATCTTATTAGCCGTTAAAAATGACATCTGCCCCTATGGTATAAGTATTTGGTGAGAAGAATAAAAATAGTAATGGATTCTCTTTAACATTTTTGAAACTTTTTTTTTTTTTTCATTCTTGCAGCAAGTAGATGAAGTATATTATCTGTCTGCTTCTGTATACCTCAGCCATTTTAATGGACATTATATGTTTTCCCCCCAAGGCTTTGAGGTTAATTGAAAAAATTGACTAACAGTTCTTAAAGAGGTCTCCACTTACACAGTTCTCAGTTTCTGAGCATCTCTCTCTTGTTCTTATACCTGTGAAAGCACATACTTTCCTCTTGGTAAGCACAATAGTTTATTTTTCTAAAAAATTTTGAGCTTGCACTAATTATCTGTTTGGGGAATGTTTTTTTTCCTGGAATATGGCTAATATATTTTTCCATTAATTTAACATTTAAATGTTTGTTCCTGTTTCTGCAAGTGAAAATGTTATTATAAAACCAAGTATGAACTCTGTTATCACCATTTCTACTAACATTGCAATGAAAATTCTAGCATTTAAGAATGTTTGCTATGGTTCAAAAGTACAAACCTTTAACATTCCTCAATATAATTTGAAATGGTCTACAAATTTTGATGGAAGTAAGGGACTTATTTTAAATATAATTTATTTTAAATTTACTATCTTGATTGTTTAAATTTTGGAGAAATTTATATTTCCTGTTTGCTACATACTGTTATGAATCATTATTAAAATTAATATGCTTTAAATAAGAATTCACAAATTGGACTGTCCTCATTTAGAAGTTTCCAAATTACGTCTTTTCTTAGACTCTTGAAAAAAATTACCCTTTTAAAATATTTGTGATTTTACCTCAAAGGTACTTTTACTTTCAGTTTCCATTGTAATAGTTGATATTGTATATGTGGCAATGCAGCAAAAACATAGATTGTTAAAGAATTCTAAACTTTAAAATGAAAAAGAAGTCTATTTCCATAATTCTGTTTTTTTTCCTACCAAAAGCTGTACTCTATCGGTGTTTTTTATGGTTATCAATATAATTAACTAATCTTTATATCTATTCTATCATGTTTCTGTCTTTTCAATATTTGCTAAAATTTACATTTAATCCTCACTACAACATTGTAGGGAAGGCCAGGCAGATACTAACACTTCCCTTTTATTTATGAGGAAACAGAAACTCAAATGAATGTCCGAGATAAGTAATAATGGTGAAGTTGGAGCAAGAATCCTCTGATCAAGCAGCTTGTTGATAGCTACATTCTAAATATGATACCCTAAAACGTTTAGATTAATTCAGCTAGTGAAATCAATTGAATTGAAAATAAATATGTTGAAATTAAAACCGACACTTCAAATTTCATCCTCTAAGTCTTTAATTACTGAATTATCTTTTTATAACCTAGTGTCCAGTGTGGATTATGAAGACTATCAGAGTGTAAGCCGTTTTCTAGACCTCATACCTCAAGACACTCTGGCCGTGGCTTCCTTTCGCTCCAAAGCCTACACACGAGCTGTCATGCACTTTGAATCATTTATTACAGAAAAGAGACAAGATATTCAAGAGCACCTCGGATTTTTACAGGTTTGAAATTAATATAGTGAACTTAATAATGGTATTTATCGCCAGTGTAATACGTTTTTATTGTTCATTTTACCAAGTGTTTTAGATGCTGTGCTAGGCACTAGATATTTTTGTAATAGAAGCTTATAGATTGGTGGAGAGAGATAAGCATCAGTTGGGTGTAATGTCTTAAGTACAGGGACGTAGATATGCCCTGAGGAAGGCCAGTTCACTCATCTTATATGTGGGGTGTGGTGAGAGATGGGAGTGGGGAGCAGGGGTCAGTAAGGGCTTCTTGAAGATGCTGTCTGAGCTGGATCTTCAAAAATGAATGAATGATAGGCAGGTAAAAGGAGGATAAAAGGTATCCCACTCAGAGGCATCCCTGTGGATTTGGGAGAGAGTGGATATGTGCTAAAGAGGAAAGTGTTAGTTTTGGAGTGGCAGAGGAAAGATAGAGCTTCCGGCAGAGTATAGGGAAATCACAGAGGACTTTTAAGTTGCCCAAGATTCTTAGAGGATTTGAATCAGGGAAGTGCTTTAGTCAGATGACACTTCAGCTGACTGCCTGTGGCAGTCATGGAGGAAGGGTTTGAAAGGGCTGTGCTTTAAGGCAAGCAGGCCATTACTAGTGTCATGAGAAATGGGGGCCTGCATTTGGGGGTAGGTGAATAGAGGGATGGACTCGTTAGAACAGGAGTCAACCATGACAACGCTGGTGAAGTAACGGTTTAGGTGATAATATTGTGACTGTGGGGAAGACAGGAAACTAGGGGTAGGTGGGGCTAATACACTGGGATTAAATAAGAGGTCAAAATTGGTGGGCTTTTTTCGGGTCAAAAAGCAAAGTGTAGTGGGAAAATGGAAAAATGAGTACTTGTATTCTGGATAAATATTAGCCTTTTCCTGTTTTGGCTTTCCTCCTTATCCAGTTGTGAGTCTGTTTGTTCATTGTTCAATCATTCCCTTTACAAGGACATTCAAGTCCCTTGTCGTTCTCCCTCTGTTGTAACTCACTTTGTAAAACTCGAGCCCTGGCTACACTCACCTTCTTTCTTCCTAGTGTCTGCATGTAAGCAGCTGAACATTCTAGAGAAAAATCACACAATCACAGATGGGGTTTTTAAGTGCTTTTCAGTTCATAATCTCAGACATCAGCAGGACTCTAACATGCCTTCAGTCCTTCTAGGTTTCTCTAGTAAGCCCCTCGCCCACTCTTCAAGATGGCTCTTACCTTACCTTAGAACATTTCTCACCTCCACCTCACTGACTCTCAACTGATGGTCTTACTCCATTGGTCGTTAGGAAAATAGAAGCCAAATGTCTGCCAAATCTGAAAACACACTGGCTTCTACGCCGTATTCTTTTTCTTCTCTTCTGTTGTTCCTAAGGAAGTATCCCTTCCTGTCAAAAAGTCCTACTTGTATATTCAATTTCAAGGATTTCACTCCTTGAAATATTCCTGCTTTCTTTAGTACCATTAATTTCTCTTTCTTAACCAGAGTATACAGAGTACACAGACATGCTCTGGTATCTCTTTTTTAAATTTTTAAAATTTCATTGATCTTAGGTTTTCCTTCGGGTACTTCCCACCTCTCTGTTTCCCTTCACAGCAGTTTTTAAAAGAATTGTCTGTCTTCCCTATTTTCACTTCCCATTTACTCTTCCCATTCCAACAAGCCTTCTTTCTCCATTCCACTGACACTGCTCTTGCCAAAAAAGTCAGCTGCCTCATGTTATCAGATCCACACAGTGTTTCCCAGTCCTTATTTTCTTAACCTCACAGCACCATCTGACCACTCCTTTCTTAGTAAGACATTTGCTTTTCTCCCACGGCTCCTGTGATACCACGTTCTCCAGGTTTCTTCAGACTAGTCTGGTTTCTCCTCTCACTCCTTTGTTAGTTCTTCCTTATCTATAAATACAGAGTAAAAACACTCTGCTTTCCCTCCCTCTCTGGCCTCTCTCTCTCTCTCTCTCTCTCTCCCCCCCCTTCCCCCTTCCCCCCCCCCCGTCCCTCCCTCTTCTCATTTCCTAAATCATGCCAGCCTTTCCCCTGTCATCTTTGAAGTTTTTGTCTTAAGCCTGAATATTTCCTTTGAATCCAAATTTGATGTCTTGGGTTTTTTGAAGGCATCTAAATATCAATATATTAAAATGGTTGTTTAATTTTTTTTTTGTTTTAAAATTTAGTGAAACACTTATAAATTACACTTAACAGAATTTTTTATAAATTGGGTTTGAAGAGAGTTCAGAACCTTGAGATTCTTTATTGCTCTTATTATCAATAACAGTTACTAATGTAGGTTTGTATTTAAGTGGAATAAGTGTTGTGGTAATGGAATGGCTGGGAATAAAGTTGTAATTTTATTGTGAGTCTGCCTTGAAAGAAAAACTTATTATTGCTTTGAGAAAAATATTATCATGTGCCCTTTTCACATAAACTGGTGGTTTTATAGTTTTATTTCAGTTGTATTTTTCCCTTCATGTGATTGTTTTTTAATGGTGAACAAAGAAATTATATGCTGCTATGCATGAACCCGATGGAGTGGCTGGAGTGAGTGCAATTCGAAAAGCAGAACCATCTCTGAAAGAACAGATCCTTGAACATGAAAGCATTGGCTTACTGAGGGATGCCACTGCTTGTTATGACAGGGCTATTCAGCTAGAACCAGACCAGGTAAGATAATAAATAAAGGCAATGTAATGAAGAGCCCTAAACTAGGAACTCTGGAAAACTTCATTTCAATACCGTCTCTCCCAGTGTCCCAGTGTGTCCGGAAAATACTGAACTGTGTCTGAGCTGGAGTTTCCTGATTGATAAAATAAAAGACTTGTGCTAGATGATCTCAAAGATCCTTTCCACTGCCAAATTTCTGTGACCTTAGAAATCCCCCAAGTGAATAAGATTTATTGTGGAGTATGTTTGTAGTAAACTGTGTGTCCAATTACTCTAAACTTTATATAATTTTAGTTTGCTAGTAGAAGTATAAGACATACATGAATTTTTAATAATAATAATGATTCTCTATAGTCTAAGAAACTTCTTCAGATTTCACATGCCTCCTACCAACATATGGGAATATATATCTGAAATAATCCCATAGAATCAGTGAGTTACAGTTACCAGTGGGGTTATGTTACATATCTTATGTTTATTGGGACAGGAAAGGGGCTTAGAATCATCCATTCATAATTGTTGGTTTAGATTCTCTCTAATCTTGGGGTGGTGCTTTTTGTCATATTTGACATGTTCATTTCTCAGAAGCTCAGTGTCCAGGGCCTTTATTTTTCACAATCTTGTTTTCAATTTTAAAGAATACTGCTAAATAATCCTATTTAACTTTTTAGTTTCTAAAGCTCCAAATCCACACTAACATTGTAACCTTGAGTATTCCTTTTTAATGTGACAAATAATCTTTAAATAAAATATATTTGATCTGAACGAAAAATTAGACCAAATCTAGAAAAAAATACAATTAATCTGCGATTTTTAAGGTTGTCTGTATTTAAAAAAAAAAAAAAAAACTCAGATGTGTGGTACGGGTCTCTGTTATCTAGCCAAGGAAATCTATTGGCCAAACTAAGAAGGGCAGGCTCAGTGAGATAAATTGTTTTGGTTTTTTTAAAAATAAATATTGGTTAAGCTGTTACTGGTTCCCAAGATATATTTGAGTGACAATTGTTATTTTAAATATTTTTAAAACTTTAGATCATTCATTATCATGGTGTAGTGAAGTCCATGTTGGGTCTTGGTCAGCTGTCTACTGTAATCACCCAGGTTAATGGAGTTCATGCTAACAGGTAATATTTTTTAAAAGAACGATTTTCTTTTGTTATTGTATCTTAATGGGGAATTTATAAATTAATGAATTGGGTTGACATAATGTTTACTGAAGTAATGAAATTTTTTTTATGTTTTCAAGCATTGGAGATAAGCACCAAAAAATAGTTTTTCCTATTTTCTTGTAAGTTGATCTGACACTTAAAAACTTACCTTCTGTCCAAAGAGTCATCCTTGAATTAGATCTGCTTTAAGACCAAAGCTCACTTACTCTTGATGAGGCTCACAGAGGCACTTCCAAAGGGGATCTAAGCTCTAATGATGCCTAGGTTATCAGCATTAGTTATTTTCTGTTTTGGGGAGGGAGAAACTTTGTGACTCCATATGGAATATCACCAGATTCTGTGTTTTTTATTTTTCCCTAATGAAAGCAGTCTTCCTTTAATAAAGAAAATGGGTTTGTTATAGCAAACCAAATGATACCCCCCGACCCCTGCCCCCAGATAGCACTTACATGTGGCAAATATTAAGGCCACACGTTTCTAATTTGGAAACTGATTGTGGAGGTTGGCTCTGCTCTTGAAATGCCTTGCTCTGAGAACTGAAAGCCGTATTGCTTAATGTATTTACCAGACCCCAACTGACGTTTCTGGCCAGTGAGAGCTGGTCGAAAGGGATGGGATCTTAGTTAACCACAGAGCACACAGGCCACTGTTTTCAGTTAGATGACTCTGAGAAAGCTCTTTTAAGTATAGCTAGTTTCTATCAATTCCAAACTGTGATTTCTAAAGACCACCATTCTGGAATGTCTCAGAGCAGAAGAGCTCACTGTTGGCTAGATGGTTTCGTAGTAGTGGAATTTATGAAACGATGGAGGAAACTTTATAGAAGCAGGGAAAGAATGGTTATATGTTTTAACTATGTTTCTCCAGAACATATTAGTTGAGAGGCCTTATGAATAAAGGGATTGCAGGGAATGGGACTGTTTCTCTTGGCTGAAGCCAAGGTGTCAGATTTCCTGATGATGCTCACTGGACAGTCAGACTCCTCTTGTCTTCCCTTTGCATTTGGGATGCCTACAACCTCCTGATCTGTGTGAAAAGGCAAGTGTCAGTATTCAAGGAATGCCGCTGTACCACATGGGAGCAAATGGTCATTGAGGGGGCATGTTTTCCTTGGGCAGGTATTTGCATTTAAACAAATATTTTCCCAAAATTATTGACTGTGCTTGACCTAGACAGTCATTCTTTTTAATGCTCCCATTTATGGGGCCAAGTCCTCACAGCCTGGTCCCCTTTGCCACTTCGTACTTTTTGGTATAATGCTTGGTATGACACATTCCTCTGGATAGCAAATCCTGCTAATGCTACTCAAAGATTTTTATCCTAAAACCTTGATATTCTGGCATCTGGTGATAAACTTGTAAAGTTATTAAAAATTGTACTTTTGAAAATTATATTTCTATTGAATTTCTTTTAGCCTTGTTCTAAATTGTTTTTAGTGGTATTTCATGTTTAGGAATTAGGTAATATTAAATATTTATGATATTTTAGATTTTTTAAAATAAAAATTGACTAATTTATTACATTGTCTTTATGTATTTTTACTACAGAAGAGCAAGGTGGGCATTTATCCCAGCCTCTCTGAGTCTGTTATTTATAATATGGGGATATGTGTGCCTTTCATTGTTATTAGTTAATTAAATGGCAAAATGTGCCTAGCCCAGGGTGTAGCGTATATAGCAGGTACTCATTGAAATGGTATAATTAATAAAGAGGAAACATGGGGAAAATCTAGCTGCTTTTATGCAGTCATGATCCAAAATGTCACTAGCCATCTTAGTGTCTTAGAAGTAGAATACTTAGGAAAAATAATTACTTATGTCATTTTGGTTTTACAAACCCAAATTTTAAAGTAACTGAAGATGGTTTCAGAGTAGGTATATATTTTAGGTAGCTAATTTTGTATCCTTTGTTATGCCATTGACACATCATTTGTGTTTCTTATGCCCTTATTATTGAGTGTTCTATGCACTCCCTAACTGCCTCTGACCACCCCAACAGCTCTTATATTTTTATCTTACATTTAATTCAAAATCCAAAGTTACTGGAATTGCTTACTTCTGAATGCTTGTATGGTCAGTTCGCTATTTTCCTCCTTTCCCTTTGTTCAAGTTAAGCATAGCGCTGATCTTAACAACTACACTTCGTAATTGTCCAGGCATTAGTTTTGCTCTAATATGTGGCACAATTTAATTCATCAAGGAATGGCATTTTTAAATAGCTCTATCAGAAGTAGTTATTGAAGAAATGTTTTCAGGAAATGCAAAGATTAAAATTTGAGAGGTTCTTTTGGATAGAGATAATTATTTTGTATCTGTGTACAAAATACAATACAAATACAATAAATAGAGCAATAAATAAATACATTAAATAGAGTATTTAAACCAATGAAAAAAATCTTTAAATGCCACTTTAAATAAAAAGAAGATTGCTTGATATGGGTTTCTTTTAATAGGTCTGAATGGACAGATGAATTAAACACATACAGAGTAGAAGCAGCTTGGAAATTGTCACAGTGGGATTTGGTGGAAAACTATTTGGCAGCAGGTAAAATTACTTCTTGAAATATAAGCAGTTTTAATATGCCATATATATTCAGACTTAAGTATCTAAGGAACAGTCATAAACTTAGCCTGTTTTATGATAACCTTGTTTAGTTGTTCCAAGTAGAATGAAACCATCTGTTCACTATTTCTCCTGACCATTTTACCAAATGAAATGAAGCTTGTTCTTGGACCAGCTACCGTGGTCCTTGACTCTTCATTTGTTTTTCAGATGGGAAATCTACAACATGGAGTGTCAGACTGGGTCAGCTATTGCTCTCAGCCAAAAAGAGAGATGTCATAGCTTTTTATGACACACTGAAACTAGTGAGAGCAGAACAAATTGTACCTCTTTCAGCTGCAAGCTTTGAAAGAGGCTCTTACCAACGAGGATATGAGTATATTGTGAGGTATTTTGAAGTTTCTATTTTTATATTTCTGGTCTATAAGTGTCATTTGACAGGCTTAGAATTTTTTGATTTGTGAATAACTGACAGTATGTTTGGTATCATGCATAGCTAGACAAAATGGCTCTCATTCTTTAACTCACAATCACCCTATAGTTTTTTAAAAAATGTTCTAACATATGTCCTGTTAGTTAGAAAGGCAATTATGAGACTTCTAAAAAATAACAAAAAAAGATTTGACTTGGTGTAATCCATAGTTTATTTTCTATACAACTAATCTAAATAATCTAGATATCTATTGTACTCAGCACAGCGGTTCTTGGTGGTGGTGGTTCCTTTCCCTCTTCTCATTTAGAAATACATTACATTACTAGAAAGGAATATTAAATTTTAGGGGTAAGAAAGAACATGATGGAAAACATTTTAGATCTGTTAATTCATTCTCTGAAGAAAATAAACAAATGTTTTAATGAACTATAATAAATTAAAAAGATAAGTATGCAATATTTTTAGAAGAATTTACTATATTTTGTATCAGCTTATTTGGTAACAGCTTAATGAAACCAGAGATTGAACGACAGAGATTAATTCTGTTCTGTAGCTACTCAGCTGCATTCTTGAACATTGAGTGATGTTGGTGATTATACATGGAAAAAGCTAGTATGAATGTATCACGAGTGTTTCCATCACTCTTAGAGAAAAAAGCAATTAAAATTGCATTCAAAAAAAAATTGCATTCATTTCACAATTTTTTACTGGCATCTACTATGCCAGGTCTTCTTACAGTAGTACCAGCAATATATGCAAATATTTATGTTGATTTATAATGGATCCATATTTTTTTATCTTCATATAGGTGGTAAAGTTTGATTTTCATACAATTGAATTTAGTTGTATATACCCTTCTCTAATTTAATTAATACAATTTGGGGGCCATAGCAAAGCACTAAATATTTAAATCAACGTAAATTGGTATTTATACCCAATTTGAAAAGATATAAATGTTACTGTTTATATATACCATGAATATATATTGGTTAAAGGTCTTCCAAAGAAAACTGCACATTTCAGATTGTTCATGGCTAATTTAAAGTACATGCTTTATATGTGAGATTAACAAGGCTAAAAATTATAATATTTTAACATAGTCTCTATCTATCTTCAGACTGCACATGTTATGTGAATTGGAGCACAGCATCAAACCACTTTTTCACCAGTCTCCAGGTGACAGTTTTCAAGAAGATTCTCTAAACTGGGTGGCTCGACTAGAAATGACCCAGAATTCCTACAGAGCCAAAGAGCCTATTCTGGCTCTCAGGAGAGCTTTGTTAAGCCTCAACAAAAGGTTATTCCACTTGTTTTTAAAATGTCAATTATCGTGAATTTTGTATTATATTTACATATTATTTGGGAGCATTTATTTTTCCTGATTTTCTTCCTGAATCTATTTTCCTATTTTCAATTGTCAAGGCTACTCTATATAGTTGAAATGAACTTAGAACTTAAGGATTACGTGTATATGCAGTATATCTTTTCTAAATGTTAAAAAACTATCTGGGGGAGGTACAGATACAAGCCAATAATAAGGTCTTCATAGACTCATAATAAAAATGGAGCACTCTAAGAAAGTTAAAATTAGTTTTGAACAAATTAGTCTTTGATTCCTTTGAACTGGTATATTGAGAGTTCCGTGTTGGGAAGAGATATTTTAATTAATTAATTTTTTTGGAGATAGTTTAATTGTTGTTAAATACACTTAAAATGCTCTTTCGCCCCGTTTTGTCACATTTCTTCAGACCAGATTACAATGAAATGGTTGGAGAATGCTGGCTACAGAGTGCCAGAGTAGCTAGAAAGGCTGGTCATCACCAGACAGCCTACAATGCTCTGCTTAATGCTGGAGACTCACGTCTTGCTGAGCTGTGTGTGGAAAGGGCGAAGTGGCTGTGGTCCAAGGTAAGGGCCAAGGGGAGGTCTCACAGGTATGTACTGTGTTACAGGTGGTGTGCTTCCTACAGAGGCCTGAGTGAGAGACCACTGGTAATCTAAATTCAGAACCTCCCTTTTTCTGTCACCCTTCTCCTTCATTTATCTACCATAACTGGGAAGAAACTGTTCCTTCTATCCTGAAGTTCCCAAATATTTTTCCATTTCAAGATTGAAAGTGTAGTTCATTCAATTTTCATCTGTTTTTCATTTTTTCCTTGAGGGAAGTGATCAATTTTTGCTTTGTTTTTATCTTGTATACATATAAAGGGTTCATGTAGTAAGCAATCAAAAAATATCTGTTAAATGAACACAAAACTATCCTTACCTACATCGTTGGCAATAATTAGTTTTGTGTGAACTTGCCAGTAGAACTGTCAAGATTCACTTCCAATTAATCCAGTCTGCTAGGAAGGGCTTAGTTTTGGAACACAAGTGCCCAGCAATCCTCAGATTAAAGCCACAGTGATGATAAAAGGGCTTTTTAAATATCTAAACTATTTGCAAACCTTATGCCTCAGATTTAAATGGCTGTTACTTTAATATCTCATGCTTGGCATCAGTCTAGAATTGGTAGGCATAGCGTGTTCTGAAATTGACCTTTACCAACTTTATAGGTGGCTGGAAAAGGACAGGAGGAGATGTTTCCTGGACAGGAAGTGAAAGTAATAATTCAGCCTACCTGAGTCACTATCTCCTCCTTTTTTGAGCTCGTACTAATCTATATATTGTAATACATACCTTAAACTCAGTATGTTAAAAATGGAATTCATCATCTAATACTCAATACCTATTTCTCCTCCCATATTCTTTATTTTTCTAAGTAGGGCTCTATTGCCTTCTCTCATCCAAAACAGAAATCTGGGCATCATCCTGAACTTCTTCCTCTCCCTCACTTTCCACATCCAGTTGGAGACTAACTCTACCTTAGAAAAGTCTTTTGACTCTTCACCCTTTATTTATCTCTGCTGCTTTCATTCATGGCCTTAGAATTTACAGCCTATAATAATACTGACAGCCTTTTTGGGGGTCTCACCATTTTTCTGTATACATGACTGCAGTCTGTGGTCTTTCTGGAATGTACGTTAAATCATGTTGTTGCCCTTATTAAAATCCTTCAAAGTATTCTTTATGAGTTTCGGATTAAGTCTGAACTTTAGGAAGTACACAAGGCCCTTTGTGATTGAGTCCCAGTCTGCCTCTTCAGTTTCATTTGTCACTATCTCACAAAACCTTAGGCTTCAACTAAAACTAGATTACTTTCTCCCAATTAAAATAACTTCTTCTACCAAGAATGTCTTTCACTGAATTCTCTGCCACGAAAATTTATACTCCTTCTTTCAGACCTAAGTCAGATTTTTTTCATTTGGTAACTTTCCTGACTGCTGCTCTTCCATTTTCCCATTTTTTTCAGGTAGACATAGGGGACTCTCTTTTCTTTCCCCTTTATACCAATGTGTATTCCTCTATTACTAGCACTTAGCACTTTGTGTTGTTAATTTATATAGTCTATTTTCTCAGTTGACTGTGAGCTTTTTTAAGCCAGAGATTTTGATTTATTCATGTTTGTTTATCCCCAGTCATAACACATATCTTCAGTTCCCTGCACTTTGATTAACTATAAAATGAATGAGTAAATGAATGAATAAATATAAGAGTTCTACAGGAAATGCAGCAATGCTTTCTTTTTAGGATTTTCCTTTCATAGGATTGAAATAAGAGTTAAACATGAAATTACAATTGGACTTATACATAAAATGTCTAATGAACTTTAAATCCTAGCAATTTTATTTGTCTTTCAGAAAATGGTAATATGTTCTTAAATTAAAAAACTTGTTGTTGCTTTTTTTTTCAGGGTGATGTTCACCAGGCACTAATTGTTCTTCAAAAGGGTGTTGAGTTATGTTTTCCTGAAAATAAAACCCCAGCTGAGAGTAAGAACAAGTTAATCCATGGTCGAGCTATGCTACTAGTTGGCCGATTTATGGAAGAAACAGCTAACTTTGAAAGCAATGCCATTATGAAAAAATATAAGGCAAGTGTATATGTGTAATGCAAATTTCAGTTAGAAACTCTTTTTTTTTTTTTGAAAATGGATAAAGTGATTTTAAAGTCCATATGGAAGAATGTATGTATAAAAATAGCCAGGAAACTTTTTTGACTTTTTTGACTTTTTAGTAAGTATATAGCATAAGTATATAGCTGAAGGAATTTTTATAAAGTAAATACATTCATGAAACCACCACCCAGGTCAAGAAGTAGAATATTATTAGTACTTCACAACCCACCCTTCACCCTCACTCCACAAAGTTAACTGCACTCTAGCCTGAAATTTTTTTTTTAGCCTGAAAATTTTTGAACAAACACAATATATATCTTCCTTACTAGTTATTAAGCTTTATATAGATGGTATTATAAGACAGATACTTCTCAGTAACCTTGGGTCAAATTAAAAATTGCAGTGGGAATTTAAAAATACTTTGAACTGAATGATAATAAAAATAAGACAAATCAAAACGTGGAATGCAGCTAAAGCCATTCTTTAAATGAATTTTATTTTCTCTGCATATATTAGAAGAAAATAAAGGCTCCAAAGTTAATGAGCTAAGTATCCACCTCAAAAAGTTAGAAAAGGAACTGAAAAAAAAAAAGAATGTAAAAGATAGGAAATAATAAAGTAAGAGCTGGGGCTAGAATTTGTGAGGCAGATTGATTTAGAGAAATTAAACAGGCCAAAAGTTCTAGATCTGTGTAGGAACCCTCTGAGGCTTTGACATGCTAACTCAACTGAGACCCCACTGCAAACAATTGCTGAGGAAAGAACAGTATTCAGAGGGCAGATAGGTCCATTGATGTGTCCATCAGTGTCAATCTTTTGGGAAAGAGCAGGATAGAAAAAAGTAAAATGTGACAAGTATATCTGGAGCGGCAAACTGAAAATAACAAACATACGTATCAAAATTTATTGTAAAGGTATAGTAATTAAGATGATTTTGTATTTATGTAAGATTAGACAAATAAGCTAATCAAACGGAACAGAGATACTGGAAAAGCATTCCCAATAATACTGTAGAATAGCGAGGAACAGTCTTTTCAATAAATGGTGTTGTGTCATTTGGATATCTTATAGGGGGAAAAGATCAAACTTGAGCCCTTCTTCACTTCGTAAACAAAAATAAACTTCAGGTAGATTGTAGCTCTAATTGTGAAAAACAAAACTATTAAAGCTTCCAAAATACAAAAGAGTATCTTCAAACCTAGAGGTAAGTAAGGACTTCTTCAGCAGACCAAAAAGAACTGTAAAAGAAACAATAAAAGAAACTGTAAAAGAAACAATAAAAGAAACTGTAAAAGAAACAATTAATAAATTTGACTAAATTAAAATTATGAATTTCTGCTCGTCAAAAGATACTATTAAGAATGTATAGGCAAGCCATAGATTACAAGTGTTTATAATACGTGAGTTATAGGGGGCTCATGTCCAGAATATAATAAGAACTCTTAAAAGTCAATAAGAAAAATACAGATAACTCAGTTTTAAAGTAGGATAGAAGACTTCACAGAAATATGTAAATGACCCCCAAAAAGAAAAAAACATGTTGAATGTAGTAGACAGGAATAGATGCAAATGAACAGTTTTATGAGATAATGCTATATACCTACCAGAATGGCTAAAATTTAAAAGATTGACAATTCCAAATGTTAGAAAGGCTATAGAGCATTTAGACTCTCATAAAATGCTGCTGGAAGTATAAATTGGTACAGTCATTTTGGAAAACAGTTTGGCATTTTATACTAAAGGTGATAATCCTATGATCCAGCCACTGTACCAGTACTCAACATGTCTCCATTGGACATGTACAAAAATGTTTTTACTAACATTATTTATAGTTTTAAACTGGAAGTAACTCAAATGTCAACTGGTTATAGAATGGATAAATTAATTGTAGTACATTCTTACACTGTAGTAATATACATATATGGCAATGAAAACCAACAAACCAAAGTTACATGTAACAACGTGGATTGAGCTCACATACATAATGTCGAATGAAAAAAGCCAGATACAAAATACTACATGTAGTATGATTCCATTTTTAAAGTTGGGCAAAACAAAATTATAGTATTAGAAATAGAGACAGTGGTTGTCTTAGTCCACTTGGGCTGTTGTAACAAACATACTGGGTGGCTTAAACAACAAAGATTTATTTCTCACAGTTCTGGAGACTGGGAAGTCCAAGATCAAGGCACTGGTCAGTTTGGTGCCTGGTGAGGGGCTGCTTCCTGAGTCATAGACTACCATCTTCTCATTATAACCTAACATGGCGGAAGGGGCAAGGGAGCTCTCTGGGGCCTCTTTTCTAAGGGCACAGTGGGCCATCACCAGGCTCCACCCTCATGACCTAATCACCTCCCAAAGGCCCCACCTCCTAAGACCATCACATTAGAGATTAAGCGTCAGCATATGAATTGGAACACAACATTCAAATAATAGTGGTTATTTTTGGAGGGAAAAAGGAAAGAGGGAGGGAATGGGGAGACTCATGTTTCTTGAGTTCTTGTATGGGTGTCATCAATTTGTGATAATTGATCCAGTTTACATGTAATATTTATGTGTTTTTCTGTATGTAAATTTTATTTTCCAAAATATAATAAATTTTGAAAACTTAAACCGAAAGAAAGGAGGGAAAGAAGAAGAGAGGAAAGAAGATGGAAAGATGATAAAACTAGATTGAAATATACCTTTTTTGAAGAAATCTTAATTAGTATTTTCCTTCGTTCCCTTTGCTACTCTGTGGCGAAATGGGAGAGGCGCAATGGCTGCCTTGTCTCTGTGGCTAGTTAGGCACCTGAATCCAGCCTCTGTTCCATACATCTGGTCGTGCATTCCTCTCCACAGGCAGCTTTGCATCTGTATGTTTTCATGATTAGAGTCAGGAAACTCAAGATCTCATTTAAGGTTCCTTGTCTAAACTATGTTCCCAAACTTGCTTGGATTAAGAGTGGAAATTGATTTTTAAAAAATTGTTTTTAGTCAGCCATTCTATGTATTTTCCATCATATTTCACATATTACTAAAAAATTAATAAACCCCACAAACATTTAAAGGGCAAGGAAACAGAGAGGAAATGACAAAGGAGACTGAGTAGGAGTGGCCAGTAAAGTAGGAGAAAATTTGGAAGGTTATGACCTCACAGAAGCCCAGGTAATAAAGTATTTCAAAGAGAAAATTGGGGGTAGGTCGGGGTGGGAGAGACAACAGAAACAAGTGCCAAAGAGAGTTCAAATGAGACCAGAATGGGAAAATATCTCTTGGAATTAAGGATCTGCTTTAGTGCAGTGGTGAAAACTAAAGCCCAAAAGAAATAGTTTGAGGAATGAATGTAAGATGGAGAATTCTTTTTAGAAGCCTGATTACGAGGGAGTTAAGAGAGAGCAATAGGTGAGAGATCTTGAAGAAAAGATATGTGATGTTTTTAAAATGACATTTTTATGCTTTTAAAGTCCTATCCTTTTCAGAGGTTTGATATTACCTCTCCTTCCTTTGAGGGTTTTTTTCCTTAACTGTAAATATATACATATACACACATACATAAAATAGTCCACCTGGAAATTATTTTGATATATCATATAAAGTGGCAATGTAAATGGAGTGTTCTTCTCCTGTGTAGCAAATTATCACGAGATATTGCACAGTGGGCCATCACCAGAACCAACCAGCTATCCCGAGAAAACTTTGTAAGAAATTAGCTGTTCCTTCTCCACATCAGAGTCAGCCAGCTTTGACTTTGCTCTGCCGAGATGTGACCCCTAGTCATCTATTCATATTTTCCTTCCCAGCATAGTGTGAGGTTTTCTTAAGTGAGCACCCTATATTCTCTCTTACAGGACGTGACCTTGTTCCTGCCGGAGTGGGAAGATGGGCATTTCTACCTCGCCAAGTACTACGACAAATTGATGCCCATGGTCACAGACAACAAGATGGAAAAGCAAGGTGACCTCATTCGGTACATAGTCCTTCATTTCGGAAGGTGAGTGGGAGTATGCAGGTTTACTGACTCAATGTATCAGGTGACTGTTGATAGGAACTGTTATCACAGACCGTAGCATATTTAGTGTTCTCTGCTTTACCACTGATCCAACCTATCACCTTAGATGAGACGATTTTTTCTTTATACAGTTTTTTTCCCTTTTAAAAATAACTTCTAATGGAATAAGTAATGTGTACATATTTTTAAAAAATTCAGTAGTGTCCAGAATAGACAATGAAAATTAAGTGTCCTTCCCATTTCAGACTCTCATTCCCTGAGCCACCCTCCCTAGAATTCCAGAAGACCCTGAATCTAATATAATTAAGGGTTGTATTTAATTTCTGGTGAAATCTTTCCTTCCAGCCCATTCTGCTAAGTAGTATGTATGAAAATGACTTTAACATTACACTTGTGGAAGGAACTTATCTCTTAAACTAGATAACGGTTGAAATATAACTTAATTTCATATGTTAGTGTATTATCGTCAAATAATATATTGGCTGTGCCTACTGTTAATATTGTCACAAATTATTAATTCCTAAGAAATACTAGTGACATTCCACTCATTCTTATCATACTCACATACTATTGCTTTACATTGAAAAGGAACTTACTTCATCAGTGATGGTAGGATTGCAAGATTTGCCCAAGCCTTTCTTCCTGCAATGGAATTCAAGTTTTACAAAATCCAAACGTAATTTTATTAATTAATGATTGTTAGTTGTTTATTGTTGAGGCAAAATTCCTGGCATGTTGATGTTCTGAAATGGCAGCAGAGGCAGAGAACAGTTATTAAATGCATTTTCTTTTCTAAAACTAGTGATAGCTTTCATTTGCTCTTTAGTGTTAGCATATATCATGTGAGTTAGTATACAGAATTGATTTAATACATTTCTTCTAAAATGGAGTTACTTAGAGTCTTTAACGTACATAGTACTGTTAGGTATAGTGTGAGATTTTTAAAAGTACTGCTTAAAGTGAGACTATTTTAGAACATTTTATCCAGTAGTTAAAGTAAAGCATTTTCATACTTAAAGGAGTAAACTCACCTGGCTAGTAAACTCTCGAGACTTATCTCCTGAGTGATTGAATGACTGTGTTATTACTAATAAAGCATCAGTATTAGCTGTCAAAGACCTACAATCCAATTATTAGGTTGGTGCAAAAGTAATTTCGGTTTTTGCAATTATTTTTAACCTTTTAAACCACAATTAGTTTTGCACCAACCTAATAGAGAAGCCTTAAGCTCATAAAACATTTAAATAATGGTACATAATAGAATGTATGATCAGATATCGAAATAAATGGTATAAATATCAGAAATATCTTTTTGATATTAGCAAGATACTAAAAATGAGCCAAACAAGTCCAGAAGTCAGTGATTTTGGGCAAATCTGAAGTCAAAACGCAAGCCACTGGCTTTATGATTTCCAAAGCATACCTCTTTGCACTGCGTTGCTACAGAAGTCCAGTAGGCCTCATGAAGAAGGTAGGATTTGAAAGATGATTCAATTCAAGAAGGAGAGGACATTACACTAAGTTTTCACAGGTTTGGCAGAGAAACAGGGTTAGACTGGTTTGTTCAGAGGATGGTGAGGAAATTAGCCTTGATGGAGGATGTATACTGGTGAGTAGTGAGTGACTAAAATTGGCAAGTTATAAAGAAACAAGATTGTAAATATTTGAATCCCAGGCAGAGCCATTCATGTAGTCTTAATATATAGGTAGTTGATTCTTATTTTTGAATGGAGGGAGAGCATGATAAAACTAGAATTTAAGGAATATTAGTCTGGAATTTATTGAAGGGAAGTAATGTAGAATTAGGGAGACTAAGTTATTGTAATTTCCCAGAAATTGAGTGATTGGGCCTGACCTAGGCTTATGGTTGTAGAATGCAAATGAAGGCACAGATCCTAAGGGTTATTTGAAAGAAGTATTGACAGGACTTGAATAGGTCATAACTTGTATTAATTTTGGAGCAGGCAATATAGGGCTTAGTGAGGAATATATGTAGTAAGAAAAAAAGAAGAGAGGAGTCAAAGTAAACCTCTGCTAGGAAGAAATACTGATACCATAATTTTTGTCAGAGGGCTATATATTACTCAAGTAGCAGTTTAAATCTTAAAATTTTAATTTATATAACATAAACAAAGAACACTATTAATAATATCTTTGTATAATTGCAGATCTCTACAGTATGGAAATCAATTCATATATCAGTCAATGCCACGGATGTTATCACTATGGCTTGATTTTGGTGCTAAGGCCTATGAATGGGAAAAAGGTATATTAATTTTGTGTGTAAGAATTTAAGGAACTGAGAAGAATTATAATTTTGGTATGAAGTCAGATTTGGCTTGACAGTCTAACTTGTTAAAAGCTAGGAATGAATTTGATAATTAAGATTTTATAAATTTAAAAAAATCAGCTGTAATTGAAAAATAAATTTAAAAGATTTTATATAAGTGAGCCTGAAACTAAATATTAAAAAGGGGAAAGAGCTCTTCCCTTTTGCGGCCATCGCTGAAGCGCCAGCGGCCAAAATGAAGTTCAACCCCTTTGTGAATTCTGACCGGAGCAAGAACTGTAAAAGACATTTCAATGCACCTTCCCACATTCGCAGGAAGATTATGTCTTCTCCTCTTTCCAAAGAGCTGAGACAGAAGTACAATGTTCAATCCATGCCCATCCGAAAGGATGATGAAGTTCAGGTTGTCCGAGGACACTACAAAGGGCAGCAAATTGGCAAAGTAGTCCAGGTTTACAGAAAGAAGTATGTCATCTACATTGAACGAGTGCAGCGGGAGAAGGCTAATGGCACGACAGTTCATGTGGGCATTCACCCCAGCAAGGTGGTTATCACTAGACTAAAGCTGGACAAAGACTGCAAAAAGATCCTTGAACGGAAAGCCAAATCTCGCCAAGTAGGAAAGGAAAAGGGCAAATATGAGGAAGAAACAATTGAGAAGATGCAGGAATAAAGTAATCTTATATGCAGCTTTCATTAAAAACTGTTAAAACGAAAAAATAAATAAATAAATAAAAAGGGGAAAGACTAAACAGACTTTTTAATTAAAGTACAGTTAATGTATATTAGTTTCAGGTGTATTATGTTTAGTTTCAGGTGTACAGCATAGTTATTCAATATTTACATACCTCACAAAGTGATCACAGTAAGTCTAGTAACTGTCACGGTACAAAGTTATTACTATGTTATTGACTATATTCCCCATTCTGTACAGTACATCACCATGACTTATTTATTTTATAATTGGAAATTTGGACCTCTTATTATTCCCTTTCCCCCTTTTCAGCCTTCTTCCACTTCCTTCCCTTCCAGCGGCCATCAGTTTGTTGTCTGTATCTGAGTTGGTTTCTGTGTGGTTTGTTGGTTTATTTTGTTTTTTAGATACCAAACATAGACTTTTTAAGTAGTTGTAGTTCAGGGCCTGCAAATGAAAATCTGCTCATTCCTTGATGAACCTAACACATACTGAGAAATATTAGTTTAAGCCAAATAATTTATTATAAAATTACAAGGTATTGTGGCTTGTTCTGTTTGTTTCTAGTGAAAATTAATGGCCCTTGAATTTTTCAATGGCTCTACATATTTTGTCTTACTTGGACAGAAAAAACTATCTTTTCACAAATTGGCAAGTGATCTGGCTTTGTACACAGGAATAACATACAGTAGTCCCCCCTTGTCCACAGGGGACATGTTGCAAGACCCCCAGTGGATGCCTGAATCTGTAGATAGTTTCAGACCCTAATAAGCTTCTTCAACTCTGATGGAAATGTGGCAGAAGGTTCTTCATCAGCAGGTGTAGCCTCTCCAGTAACATTTATATTTTTTAGTCCAAACCTATTCCTGAATCTGTGTAACTGTTCCCTTACTTGAGTCAATGGCTTGGCGTCACTTGTTTCAGGGGATCCCTTGCTGAAGTCTTCCTATAAGCTCAGTGCTTGCTGGCGCGTTGCTGTCAATTGGAACACGTTTTCTGTTTATGTCTGCCACCCACTAATGTAATGCCTTTTCCATCTTAAATAAGCATACTGTGGCTGTAACTTTTGCAGCTTGAGGTGCAACAGCAAAACTACCACGAATTTCTATTTCCTTCACGGATTTCACGGATAGAAGTCGTTCTTACTGTAGATCTTAGCAACCTCAGCATATGATTTTTTTTCTTTCCATATTGTTGAGAACTTGCACCTTTTCACTGAAAGGAAGCACTTTATCGCTTCTCTTTGGCATATCTGAATTGCCAGCATCACTATTCTAGCATTTTGGGACCATTACTGAATAAAATAAAGGTTACTTGAACACAAACAGTGTGATAACCTCCAAAAGTGGATCTGATAGACAAGGTGGCTACTAAGTGACTAACAGGTGGGGAGCATGTACAGCGTGGAGACACTGGACAAAGGGATGATTCAGCGGGGCCAGCTTGAGGTTTCGTCATGCTACTCAGAATGGCGCGTAATTTAAAACTTATGAATTGTTTATTTCTGAAATTTTTCATGTAATGTTTTCAGACAACAGTTGATTGCAGGTAACTGAAACTGGAAAGCAAAACTGGGGATGGGGAGACTACTCTATATCTTAAAGCTATTTTTAAAACAAAATTTTTCTTCTGTGAAATGAACTGATATACTGTTTTATTCTTTACTATTTTTCTAACTTTGATTTTTCTTCCAGCTGCCCGCTGTGATCGTGTACAAATGAGAAATGATTTAGCTAAAATAAACAAAGTTATCACAGAGCACAAAAATCACTTAGCTCCATATCAGTTTTTGACTGCTTTTTCACAATTGATCTCCCGAATTTGTCATTCTCATGATGAAGTTTTTGTTGTCTTAATGGAAATTATAGCCAAAGTGTTTCTGGCTTATCCTCAGCAAGCAATGTGGATGATGACAGCTGTGTCAAAGGTAATATATTAGTCACAACAGTGTTTTTATCCATTTTATATGGCATTGATTATTTAATGCTGATATGATGATGAAAGTTTTAGGGTTTCTCTCTACAAATCTCATTAGATTTGTAGCAAAACATAAATTTTAAATACTTTAAAAAGAGGTATAGCATTCTGTCTCATTTTAAAATTTAGAAAATTTACCATATCAAATGAAGTGACTACCATGTTTAAGATAAAAAAATTCAACATGCCTTTTCTTTATGAAGTCTGTAAACTGTTAGTGTTTGCTATAAAATGGCAACCTATATTTTTTTCAAGTGTTTTAATCCAAAGTACTTGAATTATTAATACTAGAAAAATTTTGTTGCATTATTAATGGAACTTTACAAGTTTGTAGTACATATTTAATTAATAAATAGTTTTGAGAATTTCAAAAATACACAGATACAATAAAGAAAAAATTCACTCTACTATTCATTAATATTTTGGTGTGTATATATATATATATATATATATATTTAAATTTATTGGGGTGACAATTGTTAGTAAAATTACATAGATTTCAGGTGTACAATTCTGTATTACATCATCTATAAATTACATTGTGTGTTCATCACCCAGAGTCAGTTCTCCTTCCATCACCATATATTTGATCCCCTTTACCCTCATCTCCTACCCCCCACCCCCCTTACCCTCTGGTAACCACTAAACTATTGTCTGTGTCTATGAGTTTTTTTTTGTTTTTTTTTTTACTTAGACGTTTATCATTTATATCCCTCACACTGTGGACCCCCCTCCCCCATCCACTATCTCTCTAACATCACACCGAGCCATCCCATTTCCACTATCTCCACTCCCAATGCTGTACTCTGCCTCTTGTAAATATATACATACCTATATATACGTGTATATATATATATATATATATATATATATATACACATATATATATATAATATTATAGTTGGCATTCATTATTGTTCAGCTTCAGGTGTACAGTGCAGTGATCAGGCATCTACATCTTCCCTGAGATGGTCTCCCAAATGGGACACGTGTCTATTGGATACCCTACAAAATCTTTACAACATTATTGATTACGTTCCCCAGATTAATTTTCAAAACCCCGTGGCCATCTTGTGGTTACTGATTGTTTTCTAATCCCCTCACCTTCCCCCTTATGGTGTATTTTTGTATGTTTATTTTCTATGTGTATTTTAGCCCTAATTGGATCACATAGATATATAATTTCATATTTTTTACTTTAGCTTGTTACTATAAGCATGTTCCCATGTTATTAAATATTCTTTGAAGACACAATTTTAATAACTACATAAAATTCTATAGTAGTTAGCCTTCTATAATTTATATACTGTTGTTAATCATTAAGGTTGTTTACAGTTTTTTTGCTGTTGTAATACATGTAGACACATCTATATTTATTCTCATTTCTAATTATTTCTTCCAGGTAGAGCCTAAGAAGGGAATTCATCAGGTCATAAGATAGCAGCATTTTTATGGCTATTGATAGTGTTGCCAAATTGATTTCTAGAAAATTTGTATCAGTATAAACTCTCATCATAAATACTTTTTAAGTTGATTTTTGTTAAAAGTTCTGTTGTTACCTTTTTAAAATCTTGTATAAAGTTATGTGTTTTTTTTTTGACAGTCTTCTTATCCCATGCGTGTGAACAGATGCAAGGAAATCCTAAATAAAGCTATTCATATGAAAAACTCATTAGAAAAGTTTGTTGGAGATGCGACTCGCCTAACAGATAAGCTTCTAGAATTGTGCAATAAACCGGTATTGTCATAAATCTTACTACTTATAAATCAATGTTGGATAGTCTTGTACAAAACTTCTATATGATTTTAGCTGGTTTTCTTTCATTTAATTAAAATTCTAACACACATGGGTGTATACATATATCAAAAGTTATCACATGGTATACTTTAAATGTGCAGTTTAATAAAGCTCTTTAAAATTTCTAACATGGCCCTCTCTCAGCTATCCTCCAAATTTCTAAAAGTTCCTCTTAATGTAAACTTTTCAGAGAATAAATTATATTTATTAAAAAAATAATTTTAAGTAGAGGATATGAAATAAGACATAAAAATATAAGTATGTAAAATACTCAGTTAATTCAACTTTTCTCTATGATTGTTTTCTGTAATATCTTTAAACTTTCAAAACTTATACACATTAATCTACATTCATGAGAAGAAAGACGATTGGAGTTTTGGTTTTCATTCATTCAGTACACATTTCAGTATCTACCAGGAGACAAGCACTTTGCTAAGGGAAACACAGATGAATAAGATATGTTCTCCTGCCCTTAAGTGCTCATAGTGTCGTAGGAAACTAAGCAGATGGTTATTATCTAGTAAAATAACTACTTTTTTTCAGTAGACTTGTGACTAGAATATGGACATGGTTATTGGAGTGACCCCTATTCTACCTAAGGAATTAGAAGGGGAAAAAAAGCCCTGAAGAATGTCTAGGAAAGGTAAAGGTGGGGCTAGGGTAGGTGTAAGGAGGGAGAGACTCTTTATAAGATAAATAGTTAGATTTCACTTTGCAAATATTCATTCTATTAACTGTTGGTGAGAAAATACAGACCATTCTATTTCTCACTTTTCCTTCATCAGTAAACATCTTGAAAGAGTGATCTGTTTCTTGCTGTCTGCATTACCGTATTTTGCTGTGTATAATGCACACTTTTTTGCCCAAATTTGTGAGGGAAAAATAAAGATGCACATTATACATGGGTAGTACTAATTCTGTATCTATATGCATGTTATTAATTCTTTTATTTATGCTTATATGAGTTAAAAGTGTAACTCTAGAAATCAATAACGGTATCCATATGAAAAATAATACCCTGGAATGTGATGTGGTTTTGTTGACCTTACCACGAACTTGAAACAACGAGTTCTAGGCCTTCTGTGATGTGTAAATATGGTAAATTTGTTACCGGTACATAAACTTTTTTATACCTTGTATCTGTTCTTGTGTTTTATAATTACTTGTTACATAAAATTTCCTGTACCATAATATGTTAGAAAGTAAAAGCTAAAATTCCTTTATAATACAAAAAATAAGTACCTAAATGTAAATAAATATTAAGATTTGAATTAAAAAAATAAAACGAAAGAGTTTTTTCCCCTGAAAGTTTGAGCCAAAAACGTGGGTGCGCATTATACACAGGAGCACATTATACACAGCAAAATACGGTAATTCTATTTGACTTCTAATGCACTTAGCATTGTAAAAAACAATGTTCTGATAATGGTCAACATTTATTAAACACTGGCACTTTTCTAAGTGCTTTACATGACAAGTTTCCAATTCTTTATCTGTTTCCAAAGTTTCCAAAACTTTGTGGTCAGCTACATTTAGGAATTCAGAATTTTGCAGATTTTTAAAGGTAATATAGTACATATACTTTATATTGAGTTTTGTAATCCGATATCTAAGTATTTCTGTAGTGAAACCTATTAATCTTTGCACTGAGAAATTTAGATATCATTTTGCTGCCAAATGAGATGGGGTACCAAACAAAGTTTGATTTACAGAGCTCTTTGGGTTTTGTAATGTCTGATGGATTATAGGTTCTGTTATCTCCTTAGTCATTTAACAATACTATGATGTAGGTATTATTATTGATAAGGTGAAAGACTACCGAGAGGTTAAAATGAGATGGTGTGTAAAAATTACTTAGAAAACTAAGGGTTCTGTAATTCAACATTTGGGTGAAACTAAGGGTTCTATAACAGAAATTAAAATGTACTTTCCTCCCTCCCCTCCCCCAGGTGAACGGAAGTAGTTCCACATTAAGCATGAGCACTCATTTTAAAATGCTTAAAAAGCTGGTAGAAGAAGCAACATTTAGTGAAATCCTCATTCCGTTACAATCAGTCATGATACCTACTCTTCCATCAATTCCAGGTGCCCATGCTAACCATGATCCATTTCCGGGGCATTGGGCCTATATTTCAAGCTTTGATGATACGGTAAACTTCAGTTTTATATAACCGTTGTTTTTTTTTAAATTATTATTAAGTTAAAATTTTCAGATTAAGTTTAGAAGTGTTTTTCTCAGAGACTAAATGAATTTTATTGCAAAGGAAAAAACGATTGTAAGTTCAGAAAAGTAAAACTAGTACTGGTGAAGCAAAATTAAGTGATAAAAAATCCCATGTTGATTTTCATATGCTCATATTTGTTTTAGTCCTAAAAACTTTTTTTCACAATTTTTTCATACTCTTCGTTTGTCTTAAATAGGGAGAACAGAAAGAGAACAAAATACAGTCTTTTCTTGGTATTTTGGAACGAGGTGAAATTCATCTAGAAAGAACTTGATTCTGTTTTTGAAGTATGATATGTAACTATTTTAAAGAAATGGTACTAGAGCACTTCTAAGTAAACACTTTTAAAAACTATATTCTAATACTTCTGTGACTCAAAACATTTGTTTAACTGCTTCAGAGCCAGCTACTAAACCACATAATGAAATCAGTCTTATCACTTAGTCATGCTTTGTTTTTTTTTGTTTTTTTTATTTCATTGGGGTGACAATTGTTAGTAAAATTACATAGATTTCAGGTGTACAATTCTGTATTACATCATCTATAAATCCCATTGTGTGTTCACCACCCAGAGTCAGTTCTCCTTCCATCACCATATATTTGATCCCCCTTACCCTCATTTGATCCCCCTTACCCCCTCATGCTTTGTTTTTAATGTGATATTATTCAGCTTATTTACTCACCTCATTAGGTAGACTTGATTTTAGAGGAATTTCTTTTTTCAAAAATCAAGTTACTTTCAATTGATAAACATTTCTTACTATTAAAGACATTTAAAAATAGTGTCTCAGGCTTTGAAGAAAGGTCCTAAAAATACTTCAAAAATCTCTTTAACATTGTGACTGTTTTAAGAAGTTGCCTGAATTTGGATGTGTACGTACTTACAGTGCTGCTAAAATAATCCTTTTACTTCATAGCCATTCTTTGTGGGTGAAAATGTGTCTCTACTCATGGGCAACTATTATTTTCATAGATCATAGATAATTAAAAGAAATTGTTAAAATAGTAAATTTACTGCATAAGTTATTGTATTCTCCTTTTTATTATATTAGGTAACACAATATTTATAATACATATAGAAATTTAAACAAAGAATTTTGACCTTAATTTATGTATAACTCATCTTTTAGGTGGAAATTCTTGCTTCTCTTCAGAAACCAAAGAAGATCTCTTTAAAAGGATCAGATGGGAAGTTCTACATCATGATGTGTAAGCCAAAAGATGACCTGAGAAAGGACTGTAGACTAATGGAATTCAATTCCTTGATTAATAAGGTTTGGGATAGTTTGCTTTTTAGAATTACCATAATTACTATCAATGTGATATGGGCTTTCCAGGATGCAAATAGATCAGTCTTAGAATGAAATGTACTGCCTTTCATTTTCGATTAATTTTTTTAATTGGGATAAATTCCACATAACAAAATTGAACATCTTAACCATTTTTAACTGTCCAGTCCAGTTTAGTGGCATTAAGGACCTTCACATTGTTGTACAACAGTCACCACCATCTCACTCCAGAAATTTTTTCATCTTCTCAAACTGCAACTCTGTATCCATTAAACACTAACTCCCTATTCCCCTTCCACCCAGGGTCTGGTAATCACCATTCTACTTTCTGTCTCTATGAATTTTAGTACTCTAGATACCTCATATTGGTGGAATCATACAGTATTTGTCCTTTTTTACTGGCTTATTTCACTTAGCATTATGTCTTCAAGGTTCATCCATGGTATAGTATCTGTCAGAATTTCTTTCCTTTATAAAACTGAATAGTATACCACTGTATGTGTAGACCACATTTTGTTTATCTGTTCACCCCAGTGGACACTTGGGTTGCTTCCACCTTTTGGCTATTGTGCATAGTACTGCTATGAACATGGGTGTACAAATATTTGTTTGAGTCCCTGCTTTCAATCTTTTGAGTATGTACCCAGAAGTAGAATTGCTGGTTTTACTTAATTTTTTAAAAATAAAATACTATTATTATATTGAGAAAAATGTATAAGACATATTAATGAGGGAAAATATTTTCTATTTAATGTTTAAATTATCTATAATACATTTTTTTCTATCAGATTTATTTATATTTTATGTTTCAGTGCTAGAAAGATAGTGCTAGGTTCTATTTTAATCAACACATTGTTTTAAGGTGATTATTAGTATTTTTGGGGGTTCTGTTGGTAAGTACTTGATTTCTATCTCGGAAATGATGTAAGAAATCCCATTAAAGGGTTATTATAAATGTGTGGTCTTGGATATTTTGAGTTATTCTGTAGCCAGGTATTTATAAATGCATAGCACCTGTTTTTCTATTTGTAAAAATAAATCATACTGTAAATCATACTGTTAAAAACCTTATTGTTTTTCTGTTAGCTTTTTGTCCCTCCTTTCCATCCCTTCCCTCATTTTACCAGTACCTCTTTTGTTAGCAGGAAAAGCTTTTGACCTTTAACAAAGAAAAGATATAGCAGCAAATGAGTTCATTTTTAAAAACAGACAATTATGGTTTGTGCTTAGTTTAACCAAAAGTAATTAAAAATTAATACCACATTAAAAATCCATTTCAAAGGCATTATGAAGGAAAGGAATATATTTTATTTAAAATGTTGTTTGGTAATTTGGCAACTTAATTTACTGACTATTAAACTATTAGTATGTTGATCCCAAGCTCCCTGAGTGTCTTTCTGGTTGGAAGTATCAAGGGGCCTCGCTTTAGTTTATAAATGTATCTTAATTAGCTTTGTTACTGATTAAATTATTGCATTACTATTCCCCCACATTAGCATGGTCAAATTAAGTAGCCTGATTATGGAAAACCAGAGTCTCTCTATGTTGGTCTAGGAGGCCACATACTGATCTTTACATGTGATTCTCATGCCATACTGTCTTGCTGACATTTGTGTAGTCTACTTATTCTTAAAGTGTAAAGTGTGTTTTTGGATTGGACAGGATACAATTACAGATGTGTGCATAGTATATTTCATGCAGTTAAAGAATTAAACAAAATACTGTTTATTCTTACGTAATATATACCAGGATTAATCAGAAGAGATGTGAAAAGCTTTCTTATGCTAGAAGAGAATTTTTCAAATGAAGCTGTAATATTAAACTGCAAGAGTGAGAAATATATTTTGGGGATATCATAAAATTCATACTTTTTTGTTCATGCATTTTTGAGATAATCAAAATTAATCAGCAGTCTCTGTACCTAAGTACCTAATGTTTGAGTAATATTTTTGAAGGAATAAAATATAAGAGTATTTTGTCATTGTTTAATGTACAGCTATCATATTTTTAAACACAATATTGTTGTCACATTAATAGTTTATAATTAAAAGGAAGGACTTACCCAAGGCATTTTTAATGATTTGGAACTAGATTAGGGATACTGTTTCTAGCCTTTCATTCTGAAGAATTATTCATCTACATTGCATAGTAAGCTTTCATTGACCTTCTTTTGTTATGAAATGAACAATCGTTAGATATATTTGGCATAACATTTAGAAAATTTAAATTTTTAATTTTTTGTGTTTTTTTTCTTAATAGTGCTTAAGAAAAGATGCAGAATCTCGTAGAAGAGAACTTCACATCCGAACATATGCAGTTATTCCACTGAATGATGAATGTGGGATTATTGAATGGGTTAACAACACTGCTGGCTTGAGACCAATTCTGACCAAACTATATAAGGAAAAGGGTACCAAAATTAATTCTTACAATATAAATATAATATGGCAATAATAGCTGCTAACATATAATATGTATATAATTCTTATTAACGTATGTCATTATACATATTTTTGGTATAAGCCATGATGAAATATCCAGTCAAATGAGAACCAATACACAGAAGTACTGAAGTATTTTCTTTCCTTGTATCTTAATTCCTTCTCTATCTTCATCTCAAAAGGATTGAGGTAGTTTACAAAAATGTATATGAAAATTTGTTTTTCACAAACTTACTGGTTAGCCATCCTGAAACTACTTCATGTGCTTACTAGACTTTAGCAAATAAGTAAATATATCATGGCTAAATGAGAGCTGGGTTTTCACTGTCCAAGGAAGAAAAGGAAAGGAAAGACTAGTATGAAGGTGAAAGTATTAGATTAGAAGTAGAGCTGCCCACTGGCCAAACCTGGGATGATTTGAGCACCAGAATAAATAATGATAGTGTTGAATTATAACCCACGGAATAAAATGATAATAATAAATACACATGAGTCCACACTGATGTAAACAAATATGTGAATAAATAAGTAAATAGGGAAGTAGGAGCAGTTCTTCCGTACAGTAAATTGAAATGAATAAATGTAGAAGAAATGATGGAAATAGAATATCAATAGTTAACAAATACCATAGTAATAATTGTTGCAGGCAATGAATATCAGTGGATGCTTAAATTAGTAGGAAAAGTATGATAGGAAACAGGTTATTTACAGAGTCTCAAAATATATCCTTACACAATAACTTATTAATTACAGACAGAAAAAATAGTAACTTTACAATGGAGAAACAAAAACATAACTGCTCAGAACTCTTAAAAAATGTCAGCATAATGAAAGACAAAGACAAATTTCCCAGATTTGAGGACATTATGGAGACATGATAGTTGTATGCAATACGGGATCCTGGATTGGATCCTCACCTTGAAAAAAGGCAATAGTGTGGGACGTTTGGTGAAATTTGGATAAGATCTGAATGTTAGTTAATAATATAACAAAATTTCCTAGTTTAGATAATTACACTACTGTTATAAAAAAGATGAACAGTAAGAAAATCTGGGTGATGAATATATGGGAATTCTTTGTATCATTTATGTAATTTGCAGTACATTACAAATATATGAAGTTATTAGAGTGAAGTAGAAAATAGTGTATTAATTTCCTAGGGCTGCTGTAACAAAAATACCACAAACTGGTTACAAACAATGGAAATGTAATCTCTCACAGTTCTGGAGGCTAGGAGTCCAAAATCATGGTGTCAGTAAGGCCACGGTATCTCTGAAGGCGCCAGGGGAGAATCAGTTCCAGTCTTTTCTTTTTTAAACTTTTTTTTTTTTAATTTATTTTATTTTAAGTGTGTTTTTTCCAGGACCCATCAGTTGCAAGTCAAGTAGTTGTTTCAATCTGGTTGTGGAGGGCGCAGCTCACAGTGACCCATGCGGGGATCGAACCAGCAACCTTGTTGTTAAGAGCATCTTGCTCTAAGCAACTGAGCTAACTGGCCGCCCCAGTTCCAGTCTTTTCTCTTAGCTCTGGTGTTGCCAGCCATCCTTGACATTTCTGGGCTTATAGATGCATCACTCCATTCTCTGTCTCAATCGTCACATAGTATTCTCCCTAAGGCTGTGTCTCTGTTTTCTTAAAAGGACACCAGTCATATTATATGAAGGGCCCACCCTAATGACTTCATCTTAACCTGATTCCTATTTCCAAATAAGGTCACATTCATAGGTACCAGGCAATAGGACTTCAGCAAATTTTTTGCAGGATATAATTCAACTTATAAAACATTAAGTAATATTGATGAATTACTGTATTATGGGTATTGTGGTATTTACATACATTTTTTTATTTATTGTTAACAAGCCTATTTATCCCTATTTTATGAACAGTGCCAAGAGGTTCAGTAACTTGTCCAAGTTCACATAGCTAATGTATTGCAGAGCTGAAACTCAGACACATTAGAATCTGACTGTAAGGAACTTGCTGTTGACTATTTTATTTAGAAAGATGAAATATTATATAAGTTTTAGTCATTGCTATTGGATTTTTAAAAATACATATTTTCTACCTTGTCATGAGCACAGTTGAACTATACAACATTTGAGTCTAAAAATCTCAAATTGCAAACTTGTCCATAAAACTTGCAGCTTGCTTTTGGTCCAAAAAGCACCAAACCAAGGTGGGCCTAAAAGCCACTCTATAGACCGGAGTCATACCAACCATCTAATATGGGATCAGAAATATATCAGAAGGGAAAGTTCTGCTTCTCCAGATGATTTGCATTGTACAGGATTAGTTACAAATCAGATATACTATCAGTCTTCCAGGCTGGCCTTCACACAGAGTAGATTATTTCAGAGTTCTATAGTAGGTTTCTTAGTAATGAATGGTTCAGTGTGGACCATTACTACATGCTAATTAACAGAGAGATCACTGTAATTTCAGTGAGGGCTGCAGCAGTTTTACAATTTCAGGGGCACTATTCGCATTCTGAGTGGTATCTTCTGGTATTATTTGATTCCACAACATTGGTTTTAGTTGACATTAATTATCATCAACAAGAAAATAAATTTACCTATGCGTAGTTGAAAATTTTCCATTCATGCTTTTGAATAACAATTTGAATACGGGTTGATATTCAAAACCCTGTCCTATTTTAACAACAACAACAAAAATGCCCCTTTTCTCGTTTGGCTTATGTGTTAATGGAGATCACTCGACCTTGCAGGAGTTTATATGACGGGGAAGGAACTTCGCCAGTGTATGCTACCGAAAGCAGCAGCTCTGTCTGAGAAACTCAAAGTATTCCGAGAATTTCTCCTTCCCAGGCATCCTCCTGTTTTTCATGAGTGGTTTCTGAGAACATTCCCTGATCCTACATCATGGTAAGTTACCAAGAATATATATTATCATGGCTGGATTTTTAAAACTATTTTAGATTTATGCTGCCTCACATGCCTGAGGAGATTTGGTAGGCATCTGTGTGTTTTCTGTAGGTACAGCAGCAGGTCGGCATATTGCCGCTCCACAGCCGTCATGTCAATGGTTGGGTACATCCTGGGCCTTGGAGACCGTCATGGTGAAAACATTCTCTTTGATTCTCTAACTGGTGAATGTGTCCATGTGGATTTCAACTGTCTCTTTAATAAGGTATGTGATGTGATTTACTCTAGTTAATTGTATGTTTTCTTCTAATTTTCTTTCCTCAACAACTGTTCTTCCTAGACATACTCTTTGGTAGCAGTTACAATCAGCAGTTGAATCACATTGAGAGTTTGTTGACTCGTTTTGATCAGTGAGTCCTGTAGCCCTCAGTAAAGCAACTCAGAATGCAGAGAACTCAAAGGAGTGATGTAATAAAGCTAGCACTGTACCTGAAGTCCAAAAGCATAGTTTCAAGTTCTGACTCAGTTCTTAGTTATATGGACAAGTTCATTTTCCTGAGACTCACTTTTGGAGAAACAGAGTAATTTAATGTTTGGATATTTCCAAACCTGTCAGCATATCAGAATCATCTAAGAGTTTAGTTTGTTTGTTTTAATGTAGACACCTAGGAAATATCCCAGGAGGTTCAGATTCTGTAGGCCCAGAGTGGGGCCTGGGAGTAAATTAAGGTGTTAGACTCTCGCTGAGGCCTCCTCCAATTTTCCAGTGTTATGATCCTGGAAGGCAGACTTGTAGGTAGACCCACTTTTTCTTCATCCCCATTCTCTGTGGGTTGCCTTTTGTTGTCACAGGAAACCAAGAAAGATCACAGACCAAACTGAGAACAAATCAGAGATAAAGTACTTGTATAAGTTCAATCATACCAGAGAGGAATTGAGGGAAGCTGATTGGAGGGATTAAAAAGCCCTAAGAAAGGCAGGTTAGAGAATGACAAAAAATAAATGCATTGGACTTCATTATATTAGTAAGTTGGTGCAAAAGTTATTGCGGTTTAAAAGGTTAAAAATAATTGCAAAAACCGCGATTACTTTTGCACCAACCTAATACATGTTACATTTCCTGTCTGAGGGATATGAGCATCTAACACTTAGCATATCTTTTTCCCTCCTGTTTTAAAGTAAAAGTCTTAAAGAAAAGAAGAAAGATATGAGACTATTTGTATGTACTTTATATTATTCAAGAAGGACATTAAGGAAGTTAATATAAGACTAAATATTGAATGCATAAAAATTTCTGTATGCTATTTATCATAGTAATTCAGCAAAAGGTGAGTACATCATCCATCCTCTAGATTTTATCCATGGGGTTGCATTCAAGTCCCAAAAGGCAAAGGTAGAGCCATATGGATGTTTTATGATATAGCTTCTAATGGTTTTTATTAGTAGTTACAGACATAAGTATTTTGAGGGTATGTTTGCTCTTTGCCAAGAGAGAGTAGATATGAAGTTCTAAATTTTTGGCATTAAGATTTTAAAATTCTAACATTGCTTTTTGATAAAATGCATTTTTTTAAGGGAGAAACCTTTGAAGTTCCAGAAATTGTTCCATTTCGCCTGACACATAATATGGTTAATGGAATGGGTCCTATGGGAACAGAAGGTCTTTTTCGAAGAGCTTGTGAAGTTACAATGAGGCTGATGCGAGATCAGAGAGAGCCTTTAATGAGGTAATCATCTATATTTTGTAAATAATTTAACAGTAACTTTGAATACAATTATTGGTTTCTGAGTATGTTTTCTTTATATAGAATCTACTTTGCGTTGGTTGAAGTAGATTTTTTTAAATAATAGCTTTATTAACATATAATTTACATACCATAAAATTCACTCTTAAAGTATACACTACAGTGGTTTTTAGTATATTCACAAGATTGTGCAACCATCACCGTTGTCTAATTATAAAACATTTTCATCACTCCCAAAAGAAATTAACAGCTACTCCCCATCCCTACTCCCCATGCTTACTCCCCCACCATCCCCTAGTAACCGCTAATCTACTTGATGTCTCTATGGATTTGCCTATTCTGAACATTTCATGTATAGATGGGATCATACAACATGTGGCTGTTTGTGTCTGTCTTCTTTCACTTATTATAATGTTTTTGAGGTTTATCCAGGCTGTAGCATGTATCAATACTTTATTCTTTTTTATTGCCAAATAATATTCCATTGTATGGATACCAAATTTTGTTTATCAATTAATGGACACTTGGATTTTTTCCACCTTTTGGTTATTGTGACTAGTGTGGCTGTGAACTTTGCGTATAAGTTTTATGTGGATACGTGTTTTCAGTTCTTTGGGGGTATACCTAGGAGGAGAATTGCTGGCTCATACCTTAACTCTAAGCTTAACATTTTGAGGAATTTTTAAGCTGTTTTCCAAAGCAGTTGTGATACTTTACAATCCCATTAGTAATGTGTAAGGGCTCCAATTCCTCCACATCCTTATCAACACTTGTGATTGTATATCTTTGTAATTTTACCCATCCTATTGAGTGTCAAGTGGTATCTCGTGGTTTTAATTTGCATTTCCTTAATGACCAATGATGTGAACATCTTTTCATGTGTTTATTGGTCAGTTGTATATCTTCTTTGAACAAATGTCTATTCAAATCCCATTTTTAAATTGGAGTATTTGTCATTTTTGTTGACTTGTAAGAGTTCTTTACATAATCTGGATATTAGACCCTTATGAGATATGATTCGCAAATATTTTTCTCTCATATATGTAGGTTGTCTTTTCCCTTTCTTGATGATGCTCTTTGAAGCACAAAAGTTTTTACTTTTGATAAATTCCAGTTTATCTATTTTTGTTGTTATTTATGCTTTTGGTGTCATTATTTAAAAACTATTGCATAATCCTAAGTCATGAATAGTTACACCTGTGTTTTCTTCTAAGTGTTTTATAGTTTTAACTCCCATATTTAGATCTTTGATCATTTTCAGTTATTTTTTGTATCTAGTGTGAGGTGTAGGGATCCATATTTATTCTTTTGAATATGCATATTCAAATGTCCCAGCACCATTTTTAAAAGGATTATTTTTCTCCATTTAATTGTCGTGGCACTTTTTTTTTTTAAACATTTTTTAAATTAGTTTCAGGTGCACCAAACAATGTAATAGTTAGACATTTATCATTTATATCCTTCACACAGTCACAACCCCTTCCCCCCATCCACTACCCTTCTCACATCGCACACAGCCATTACATTTCCACTGTCACTATTCCTAATTCTGTACTCCACTTCTTGTAACTATGTATATATATATAAACTTGTAGTTGACATTCATTATTGTTTAGCTTCAGCTTCAGGTGTACAGTGCAGTGATCAGGCATCTACATCATCCCTGAGGTGGTCTCCCTAATGAGACAAGTGTCCATCGAATACCCTACAAAATCTTTACAACAGTATTGATTAGATTCCCCAAATTGACTTTCGTATCCCCATGGCAATCTTATGGTTACTGACTGCTTTCTAATCCCCTCATCTACCCCCTTATTCCCCCCCCCCCTCCCATCTAGCAACCCTCAGTTTTTCCTCTATGTCTCCGAGACTGTTTCTGATTAGTTTATTTGTCTTGGCACTTTTGTTGAAATCAATTTACCATATACATAAGGGTTTATTTCTGTGCTCTCAGTTTTATTCCATTGATCTTTATTTCTAACGAATGCCAAGAACACACACTGGATCACTGTAGCTTTGTAGTCAGTTTTTAAATCAGGAAGTGTGAGTGCTCAACATTTTCATCTTTTGCAAGATTGTTTGGCTGTTACGGGTCCCTTGCATTTCCATCTGAATTTTAAGATCAACTTGTCAATCTCTGCAAAAAGACAGCCTGGATTTGATAGGAATGACATTGAATCTAAATCAATTTGAGAAGTATTGCAGTCTTACCAGTATTAAGTCTTGTGATCTGTGCATGTGAGATTGCTTTCTATTTAAGTCTTCTTTAATTTCTTTCAACATTTTGTAGTTTTTGGTTTGCAAGTTTTTAAGTATTTTATTCCTTTTAATGCTATTCTAGTGGGATATTCTTAGTTTCATTTTTGAATTGTTGATTGCTAGTATATAGAAATATAACTGATATTTGTAGATTGATCTTGTATCCTGCAACCTCACTGAACTTGTTTATTACTTCTTATAGTTATTTTTGTAGACACGTTAAATTTTTCTCTCTACAACAGCACATCATCTGCAGATACAGTTTTACTCCTTCCTTTCTAATCTCAATGCCTTTTCTTTTTCTTGCCCAATTGCCCTAGCTAGATCAATGTTAAGTAGACATGGAGAGAATCTACATTCTTGTCTTGTCCTGATTTCAGTGGTAAAGAAGTCCATCTTTCACTATTAAATATTATGTTAGCTGTTGGAGGTACAGTTGACCCTTGAACATTATGGGGATTAGGGGCACTGACCCCCTGCACAGTTGAAAATCTGCATGTAACTCCCCAAAAACATAACTACTAATAGCCTACAGTTGTCTGGAAGTCTTACTCGTAAACAGTTGATTAACACATAATTTGTATGTTTCGTGTTTTTTATGTACTGTATTCTTACAATAAAAAGTAAACCAGAAAAAAGCTAATGTTATTAAGAAAATTGTAATTATAGTACGGTACATATTTATTGAAAAAATCTACATATAAGTGGACCTGCACAGTTCAAACCTGTATCGTTCAAAGCTCAACAGTAGTTTTTTTTAAGGACAGATGAGCAGAGCTAGATTCTGAAAAGTCCACATGAGGCCAGTTTACACATTCAAACTTTGCCCTGAGAACAACCAGAAATCATTGGAGGATACTAAGAAGAAAATAAAAAAAGAAGAGAAAATGAGATCATCAGATTTGTACTGTAGAAAAATTATAGTTCCAGTTTGCACTAGAGTCCAGAAAGCTAGTTAAAGGACTGTTGCATTAACCCAAGAAAAAAATGATGGTGCACTGAATGAGGTAGTGACAGTAAAGATGGAGATAAGTAGAGAGACTCTAAAGAGATTTAGGAGGTAGAATTGAGGAAGCCAGGATGATTCCTAGATTTTTGTTTAGGGCCAATGGGTGAATAATGTCGTTCTTTACTGATTTGAGGAATACAGGAGATATAGTTTGGGAAAGAGTCATGAGTTTTGTTTTGAAAACATTGAATTTGATGTGCCTACAAGATACCCATTTGGTTTTCCCACAGGGAATTGGATTTGACTTTTAGAGCATAGTAGAAGAATCTGGGTAGGTCTGTATCACGGGTGTCCAAACTGCGGCCCGCGGGCCAACTGTGGTCCGCAATCCATTTTTAATTGGCCCGCAGCAAATTCCAAAAATATATTTAGTTTACTTAAATAAACCCGGTGAGGCAGTATGTACTTCACCTCGAGTGAGTGGCCCGGCTGTTTGTGTATTTTACTGCATATGGCCCTTGGTGAAAACCGTTGAAAAAAGTTTGGACACCCCTGGTCTACATGGAAAGCTATAGATGTTTTATGGTCATTGTGGAGACATGGCAGGGGATGAAATTCACTCATTTAATAAATATTCGTTAACCAGTTTACATGATGCATTTAGAGACAGCACACAGAACTCATCTTTCTTTACTCTCTAAGAATACCTCTGACCCTGTCTTTTGTCTTCCCCTTCCCTCCATACCCCAAAAGAATAATTTCATATATTTTACTGAAACAGTAATTGTGTAAGAGCATTACCATTAGCTTTTCATCCTTCACTTATTTTTCACCTAAGTATTGACTTTATCAAGATTTCTTTTTGCAAAGATAACACTGTATTATTACCATAATATTTTTGTTTCCATTTCAGTGTCTTAAAGACTTTTCTACATGATCCTCTTGTGGAATGGAGTAAACCGGTGAAAGGCCATTCCAAAGCGCCACCAAATGAAACTGGGGAAGTCGTCAATGAAAAGGTTTGTAGAAGGTGTAGCTTGATTTGATATTGTGTATCTCTACAAACGCAAGCTGATTCTAAATACTGTCAGTGACTGACCATGGAGTACTCTGAAATCCAGTTCTGTAGTATGTCAATACCCTAAGTTTTCTTTATTGTCATTACTAATGTTAACATTATCTTTGTATAATAAAAGCAGAGTTCAGGTCACACTTGTTTAGCCATAGACAATTCACAATTATGAGATAGAGTGGGAAAAACTTGAAGACAAATTGCGTGGACTTACACAGTAACAGGTCTCAGCTTTAATATGTAGAATTCACTCCTTACTAATATTAGTTGAAGCATCCAAGTTTGCAGATAGTTATTTTTATAAGTTAGAATAGATGGAAGATTGTTTTTCTAACATCATTCTCACTTTTGCATTCTGATATGCTTTTTCGATTGAGAGAAATGTGTAAATTCTAACTAGCTCACTTAGCACTTCTATTTGCATATACTAACATAATCTAAATATTAGGCATTAAAGTATTGTTGTTATTATTAGAATATTCATCCAAATATTTAAGTCCTAAACAGATTCAGGATAGATTTTTTAAAGTTACTATTTTTCTAGAATTATAATGTGGAAGAGATATCCCTGGTTTTCACATACTACAGAAAAATGTCTAAGCAGTTGATGTTGGATCAACATTGCAAGCCTTAAAGTCAGTTATTGTAGGTTGTCGTTCTTGTTTCATTTCTTCTCTCTTTTGTATTTGCTCTTACATAAGGGGTAAAATGGCATTAACATTTGTTAAATAACAGAAAGGTAGTAATTCCAAAATCAACATGCACATGTCATTGAGTTTTTATTTTAGCCTTTATGATTTTCAATTTCTTCCTTTTAGGCCAAGACTCATGTTCTTGACATTGAGCAGAGACTGCAAGGTGTAATCAAGACCCGAAATAGAGTGACTGGGCTGCCATTATCTATTGAAGGACATGTGCATTACCTTATACAAGAAGCTACTGATGAAAATTTACTATGCCAAATGTACCTTGGTTGGACCCCATATATGTGAAATGAAATTACTTCAAAGAATATGTTAATAACCTAAAATTAATGCACTTGGTATTAATTTGTGGTTGTATTTGTTCAATTCCAAAGTTCAACATAAGCTGCTTTATGTTCTCAGAGCAACTGGTATTATTTCTCCTTGATTGTTAATAATATTTAAAATAATATATGTTATTAAGAAATAAATTGCTTTCTTAATATATAGTGTGTATTATAACCAGAGAAATGGAACATCCTATGTTTTGATGCTCTAAAAATATGTATTTGCAAGAAAAAATCTAGCCTAATTTCATTTTACAACTTTTATTTTTAAGTACTCAATAGCATAAGGATTCATTTGAACACAAAAATATGTTAATAAATTCTGTGCACCAAGCACGGTGCTAGATTTGTGCTCAGAGCTTATGTATTCTGCCCTCTAGAAACTGACAGTCTAGTAAATCAGAGATACAAACATAAATAGCACATCACATAAGTTCACTTAATAAACTCTTTTTTGTGTATGGCTGAAAATGTGATAGAGAAAAAAAACAAGCCACGAAGCACGAATATGAAAACTATAGAAACATTCTGTAATTTTGAAGATGCTGCCATACTGAAACACCCAAATACAGAATCCAGTGGTCTTGGAAGGCAGCAACACTTGAAATTTCATGAGATTTTAAAACTACAAAAAAAATTTTTTAATTTTTTCAGGTTTTCCTGCAGAAGACCTAACATAATTCATAATAATTACAAAGCAGTGAGGTTATTACATTAAAATAAATGGAAAACTTTGTAACATGATTTCACGTAAGTTCACTTGAGAGAATTCTGCATTTTTTTGCATGGTTGAAAGTGAGATGGGGAAAACACTATAAGCCAGGAGGTATGAATGTGAAAACTAAACACAGAATTTCGTATCTAAGGCCTAATATTAATAGTTGAGGAGGAAGCTGGGCGGGGATGGGAGGTGGAGGGAGTTAGGACATTTTTTTCCAACAAATAACTTGTTAAAGAATGTTTTTAAAAGAAACTTTGCCGAAAAAAACTCCCCCTCACCAAACAAAACTAAACCAAATAAATCACCAGACCTTTCCAAATCTGTGTTGAAAATACCGAGATGAGCATCACGGGCGACTCAAGCAGCCAGGACAAAAATCAGTGTTCAGTATTCTCTCTCCAGCAATCAGGTGAGTGTTTCGCAGCACTTGCAAATCCCCTTATGGCCTGTAAACAGGCATTTTCAGAACTGAGTTGAACACTCACCTCGCAAACGCCTCGGGCTCTTAGACGTGCCCTGCAGCGAGCACACGCGGTGAGCTGGGGCCGGGATCGGAGCCCCGCCCCGGGGATGTGGCCTCGAAGCCGGCCGCTCTAGGCCCGGCGGCGCTCTCTATGATCCGGCGGGCGGTGTGTTGTCATCGGCGGAGCGACGGCCGGAGGCCCCGGAGTGTAGGCCCCGGCGGGGCGTTTGGTTTCGGTTTGTCCCTGGTGAGTTAGTGTTGACAGTCGAAATGGGAGTCCCCAAGTTCTACCGATGGATCTCGGAGCGGTATCCCTGCCTCAGCGAAGTGGTGAAAGAGCATCAGGTGGGTGAGCGAGGGGCAGCGGCTCCGCAGGCCGAGGACCCGGGGCCCCGCGGCCCGCTCCCCCCGGGGACGGGGGCTCTCCAGTCCCCCTTTCTGCTCGTCGTCTGCCGGCTGGGTGGCGAGGCGAGGGCAGCAGAAGGGCTGCGGACGCCCGGATGACCCGAATGGGGCGACGACAGGCTGCGTTTCTGTGCGCGCAGCCTCGGGGGCGCCGCAGTTCTGACAGCTCCCTGCCTGGCAGGCCCTTCCGCGATTCCGAAAGCGGGTGCTGGGCCAGTGCGCCGTACTGAGCGCCTCTTCCCTGTGCTCCCCGGAGCTGCAGGGTGCGTTTCCCAGCGCAGAGCCGAGGGCGTCCGCCCGGGACCTCCCGGCCCCGCCCAAGGCCACGGACCCACGGACCCACGGACGGGCGATTCCTGCCGCCTCCGCGACGCAATCCCCTTGTTTACTCTCCTCTAGAGGAGGCTGCGTCCCGCCCCACCCGGCGCCGAGGCTCCCCGCATGCCCATTCCCCCCCAAAACAAAACACACTTGGACGGGGAAGGGGCATCATGCGGAGGTGTGTGTGTCAGGGAGAGACACTACTTACAGCAATATTTGGTATATAACGAGCCCAGGGTGACGTTTATGTGTACATTCCAAAAATGAAGTGTATATATCGCAACTGTGAAGGAATAGAAAGCAGTCATTTAGACTGCTAGACTTTCGGTGATACGTGTTTGTCACATTTAATGATTTTAGTAGACCTCTTGTCTGCTTTACAGAAAAAAAATAGTTTTGAAATGTGTATAGGTAATTGAATTGATTGTGATAGGTAGCATTGTATTCGTAGTCGGGGGTGTTCATCCATCCAACACCAACCATCATGCTGTTAAATTATGGTTTAATCTTTTTTAAAAATACACCATAGCATGAAGGTAGGGCTAAATTTCCAGAAAGGATTCCTTGTTGTTGGATCACCATCAGATTTGGTAAATGAGGAAAAGCTTACAAAAAATTCCAAAATGGTAGTCTGCCTTTAATTTGTTTGAAACATGGGTTGAGTTAGATTTAGGCAGACATTTCTTTCCAGAGAAGAGGGTAAAAAAGGTTACCAGTATATTGCAGAAATAGAGACGACAAACTGACTTTTCCTGGTCCTTCATTCAAAAAAGGTTTGAGTATCTGTAATACATCATTCATTTTCTCTCTCTCAAGTGGAAAAAAATGTGATTGTTATTGAAGCTGACTTGATAATACATAGTTTGTTCAGTGATATTTTTGCTCTGTACTCTTTGGCACAGAATTTGGTTTGGAGAGAATAAGTATCCCTTATTCTCTCCATGCTGAGGAGTTTGTTACTGAAGAACAAAAACAGTCTCTTCAAGGCAGTTTTATGACGTGAACACTAAGGGTAGATTTAAACTGGGTTCATCAAAATGATGTGTTTCAAAAATTTTTGATTCTGGTTGTTAACAACAACCACAAAAGCAAATGTTAGAAAGGGTTACCATGCTACTCTCTCAAGCAGTACATAAAAGATGCGAATGCCTGAATCACAATGGTTCAAAAGCTAGTTCTGGGGGGAGGGGGTTGGAAAAAGGTTGGGAGGAGGGGTGGGTTCTGGAAAGAGGATGGGTGGTGGTGGTGATACTAGCATAGGTTTTGGTCTCTGAATCCTTACATAAAAACAGAAAGAGCAATTAGATAGCAAAACTTAAAATCCATAGAACAATTACAACAAAACCACATAACAGGGTATCCCCACGAATATAAGGAGTTGAGGACAAATTACCAATAGCTTCTAGACCCAATCAGTATTGGCATTTCTGCAAGAGAAAGGAAGAAGCAATGGGGAAATATCTGTGGACCTGAGAACAAGAGAACTCCAGAATATTCCCTAAAAGACTCTGAGGGCCAGTTAGATAACTAGCTGTAAATAAGGCGTTTTAAAGGGCAGGAGCAGTCTACCTCCTGTGGACTCTCCAAACTGACTTACCAAGGCCCCATTCTAAGGCAGAGCCCACACTAAGGAGAAACTGCTGGAAGTAAAATGAAATTTTATCAGAAAAGGGACAATAGAGAAAAGAGAAGAGGAAGGTCCAGATAAAAGTGGGGGGAGGTTACAAAGTCAAGAAATCTTAGAAAACAACCACCAACCAAACCACCCAATTTTTAACACTACCCCAAAACAGCAGAAGAGGGAGCTTGTGAAGTTATGGCTTTCCTGAACCCTTCCTCATTCTAAAAGTTCAGGAAAATTAAATTTACATAAAAATGAGCAACAGAAAAGTATCAAGGTGAAAATAACATGCAAAGTTATTACAGGGAAAAAAAGGAACAAAATAGTACACCCCCAGACAATAAAAGCTTGCGATAAAAATATGCACACAAAACAGACCACAACTATAACTTACTATTTCAGAATGAGCTAAAAGACACTAAGAAAATGATATAAGACGTGAAAGAACATTTATCAATTATGGAAATTCAGAAGTAAGGGACAGAACCTAGGGAAAATTAAACATACATGAAAAAATCATTTCAGAAATGGAACCTAAAGTAGTAGCAAGGCAAAAGCAAATGATGCCACGAGGTAAAAAAAAAGGTGAGGAAAAAAAGGTAGAAGAGGAAATTTTAAAAGATAAAGGTTTAAGAGAAAGTAACTAAAAAGATAGGCAAAGAAAACAAATAATGGGTTCCTGAAAAACGAAATCAAAGCAATTAAAACAAATACTAGAATTAAAGAAAATTTTCCTGAAATTAAAAAAATATATATTTGAAATTGCACGTTGAAAGAATATACCATGTACCTAAAAATATTGATTCAGGTGACCAACACCAAGACCTAGTCTAGTAAACTTACCGGACTTCAAAGAAAAAGAAAAAGACAAAAAGCTTTGGTTATTTAGAAGAAAGAACACATGCCTTATAAGGAAAAGAAAATTAGGTTCCCATCACAGTTTTTGATACCAGTGCGTTATGTCAGAAAAAAATGGAGTAACATAAGATACTCAGCAAACTGACTTTTGAGTATAAAGGGTAAACTGATAAACTACTTTTAGTGTACAGGAATTGAGGAAATACTGTTCCTTTCAGCACTTCCTCGAGGAATCACTAGAGAATGAACTTCAGGCAATCGAAATGACTAGGGAGAGAACATTATATATAGTTACCTGTAGAATGAAAACAAAACGAGTTAAGTGAAAGATTAGTGTACAGTGGCTAATCTGGCAATGTATAGATAGCACAACTATAAAATAAATGGGGAGAATTTATTTGTGTTACCAGTACTCAATATTGGTGATAATACTGTTTTTCTGCAATCCATGGGTGTGATGTGATAAATGCCTACCTAATATAGGGTATTTTAATTCTGTCATCTCTTGTATCCTTCAGTACCCAGATTCTTGTTGTGTAAAAAAAGGAGTTACATATGTAATAGAGAAAATGTTCAGTAAAAGCTCTATACTCTTGAATTTGAATTGGAAGTATCAATACAAGCTTATGAGACACACACAGGTCCATAAATTTCCTAGTTATGAAAAAAAAAATTTTTCCTAGCTCTGTCCTTTTCTCCACGAAACAGGCCTAGAAACAATGATCAGTCCAGGAGCAAGATGTATCCTTATTGCCCAGGTTATGGTCTTACTCACTAAAAGAAGTCAGGATTTCTTGGAGAAATGACAAAATACCAGGTTGGTCAGGCAGTATCTAGCCTGGAAACTTCAATCATAACACCATAAACCGTGTTTCCCCGAAAATAATACCTAGCTGAACAGTCAGCTCTAATGTATCTTTTGGAGCAAAAATTAATATAAGATCCAGTATTATATTAAAGACCCGGTCTTATTTTACTGTAAGACTGGGCCTTATATTAATTTTTCCTCCAAAAAACGCATTAGGGCTGATGGTCTGGCTAGGTCTTATTTTCGGGGAAACATGGTAGCAAGGAAACTACTGAAGACTACTAGGGATATGTCAAAGGATTTGAAGAGACATCTGGAAAAGGCTTGCAGTAGCCCCAAATTGGACAGTTTGAGCCTCGGGAATAATATACAGTGGATTCAAACTCATCAAATACGCGTAAGTCCTTGAGTTCATCATGGCACTTAAATAAAGGGTCCCCTTCCAAAGATGGTAGGGATGCTTCCTAATCTTGAAAACTGGTAAGTAAAAGGAAAAAATTAAGCATTTTGTTCTACTTTCTTGTTCCACTGGATAACTAAATGATAAAATGGTCTCTATAAAAGCATTCCAACTGATAAAAAAAGATAAAATATCACCATTTTGCAACCTCACATGAATTCCTAGAAATAGTCTTTGCTGTGTGCAAAAGGATTGTATTGCTGCTGTGGACTTCCCCGTCTGCCTTCCTCACTTTATTGTACCTCAGAACAGGAACTGGCCGTTTCTTGTGTGTTTATTTCTTGCACAGTGTCTGGCACATAGCAGTTGTTCGGTTAATGTTTGCTGACTTAATGAATAAGTAATATAGATAAAGAAAAAGTAGAGATTAAGTTCTAATGAGGACCATGTATCTCTGATGTAAACTTAACCTTTACAAAACAAAGGTCGTATAAGTTCGATTATAAACATTTAGAGCATACTCACTCTTCTTTGTGATTATAATCCAGGACAGTGCCATTGTAATAGCTAAGATTTGTTAAGCACTTGCCATGTACTAAACACTGTTTTAAGTGTTTTATATGCATTCACTTATTTAATCATAGCAGTCCTAGAATTATTTATTGTCTCCCTTTTGTGGCTGAGAAAACTGAGTCACGGAAAGACTGAGTTACTCACCCTAAGTAAAGTAAGTGTTGGAGCTGAATTTGAAACTAAGCAGAATTGCTCTAAGTAGTGTTCCTTAACCTTTCTTTCTTCATTGCCCCTCCTCCAGGTGGCTCTTTAGACTTGCTTTTTTCCAGCACGCTCCTCATGGAAGTTTAATACCACAGCTATAGCTAGCTATCTGTCTGTTTATGTACCGGGCACTTAATTATGTACCCCACCCCACAACAATTTCGGGCCCTCAGGAGCCCTGTTGTCCCTGTTGATAAGGTATATTCTAGAGCCTGCACTTAAAAAAAAACTGTGGCAAAATACACATAACATTTGCCATCCCAGCCTTTTTAAGTGTACAGTTCAGTAGTGACCAGTGCATTCACATTCTGTGCTAGAGCCTGCACTTTTAAAACCAATCTTCTATGCTTTATGCTAAAAATTGCTCCTTGACTCTGCAATCCTAAATTTTCAAGTTATCGGGAACACAAGCTGCAATTTCTATTTTAACGTGTTTGCTCTTGTGTAGGGAGTTATCTGTCTTACCCTTCACTGTATTCACTGTACTGCTGTATTGACTGTATTTTCCAGCTCCTAGCATAATGTGCAGCGCATAGTAGGTCTTCAGTAAATATGTATTGAGTGAATTAATTTGTAAACCATAACATGTTACATAGTCTTTAAAACATGCATAGTATATAAAAATGTATATCAAAATAGTTTATTAATATATGTATAATATATATCGGTATGTTTTAAAACAGAATATTCAAAACTGAATTGGAAAAATAAAACTGGGATTAAGATCTAGAGAAAAATAATTGACAGCTCTCTTAACCAGTCAAATAGATACTGTCTTTATGTAAAAGGCATTTTGCAACAACACTGAGTCGGATACAAAGTTGTACTAACAAAAAGAAACTAGTGTTTTGAGAAAATTAGGTACTAGCATGTCAATACGTAACCACATTTTAAAGCAGTATGAATGGGTATTCCAAGTGAGGGGAGTCGGCTACAGATGCCATTCAACAAAGGGCAAGCTTTATTTGTTCATTAATTTATTTATTAAATGTTTTTGATTTGCTCCTTCGTGTCAGGCAGTGTGCCAAGAGTTCTAAACGTGACCAAAGCAGAGACCTTGCTTTGAAGAGTTTGCAGTTCAGCAGGAAAGAACAGACATTACACTTAAGCATTCAACAAAAATGTGTGGGGCACCTAATATGTGCCTGGCATTCTTGTATTTATTGAGAATACAAAACCAAATAAGATATGCCATAAAAAAAGGAGCATCCTTTCCTCTTGTGTGAGGAAGGGAAAGCTTCCAGACAAGATACCTGAGCTGGATTTTGAAAGCTCAGTCAGAATCTACAAGATCAGTGAAGGGAGGAGCAAGAAGGAAAGAAAAGCATTTCTGAAAGTCGGAACAAGATCTGTCAAGTCACAGAGGTTTGAAATAGTCCAACACATGTAGGGCTCTGTGAGTAATTTACTGTAGTTAGCTTGTAGACATATGTGGAAGCGGGAAGAAAATGGGATTGGTGGGAAAGATAGCAGCCAAATCATACAGTACCTTTTATGGTAGTAAGGGCTTGTAATAGTCTATGGGTTTAAAGAAGGAAGCAACATGGTCACATTGTGTTTTAGAAAATTGCCTGATCCGTGGTGAGAAAGAAACCTGGAAGCCAGCAGTGTAGTCAGAAAACTAAGGTGGGCAATCATGATGGAAAAAAAAGATGAGGTTGCCTAAAACGGTGGGAATGGATAAGATTCTGTAAACATGTTGGATGTTAAATTATAAAAAAAACACCACCACCGCAGTGACTAATTAGATAGGGAGAGGAGGAAGTGTAAGTTAACGTTGAAATTTCTATTCTAATTTCTAGTTGTTGATGAAATAACTCAGTATTATTATACTTCTTTTTGAAGGAACATGATTCTACCGCATGTTCTCATTCTCTACTGCATTGGCTGTTGATTACTTAATCATTCTGTATCTTTCTTACTAATCTGAAATCTAAGAATTTAAAAAACTTTTCTAAAAGGAAAATTGTAGTTTTTCTTCAGGTTATAAAGGTTACATGTGCTCATTATATGAAAATTCATATACAGAAAGATGTAAAAGCTGTTATATAGTCTAGAGGAAAGTAAAAAGCAACTGAAATTCTTTATTTAATTAAATGTATTGGGGTGACAATGGTTAGTAACATTACATAGATTTCAGGTGTACAATTCTGTATCACATCATCTATATATCACATTGTGTGCTCACCACCCAGAGTCAGTTCTCCTTCCATCACCATATATTTGATCCCCCTTACCCTCATCTCCCACCCCCCTCCCCCCTTACCCTCTGGTAACCACTAAACTATTGTCTGTATCTATGAGTTTTTGCTTCTTTTTAAGGTTTGTCTTGTTCCTTTATTGCTTTCAGTTTTATATCCCACATATGAGTGAAATCACATGGTTCTTGACTCTTTCTGTCTGACTTATTTCACTTAGCATAATAATCTCAGGATCCTTCCATGTTGTCGCAAATGGCAGTATTTCATCTTTTCTTATGGCCGAGTAGTATTCCATTGTATATTATACCACAACTTCTTTATCCATTCATCTATTGAAGGACACTTTGGTTGTTTCCATGTCTTGGCCACCGTAAATAATGCTGCAGTGAACATCGGGGTACATACATCTTTACGGATAAATGTTTTCAGATTTTTTGGGTAGATACCCAGGAGAGGGATTGCTGGGTCATATATGGTAATTCTATTCTTAATTTTTTGAGGAACCTCCATACTGTTTTCCATAGCAGCTGCACCAATCTGCATTCCCACCAACAGTGTATGAGGGTTCCTTTTTCTCCACAGCCTCTCCAACACTTGTTATTACTTGTCTTGTTGGTGATAGCCATTCTAACAGCTGTGAGGTGATATCTCCTTGTGGTTTTGATTTGCATTTCCCTAATAGCTAGTGAAGCTTAGCATTTTTTCTTATATCTGTTGGCCGTTTGTATGTCTTCTTAGGAGAAGTGTCTGTTCAGATCTTCTGCCCATTTTTAATTGGATTGTTTTGTCTTTTTGTTGTTGAGTTATACAAGTTAAAAGGCACTGAAATTATATCATCCAGGTTTAACTACTTGTAACATCTTGTTTCTGTATACTCCTGATTTCTCTGTGCAAATGCTATGTAGATAAATATTTTCTACAAATGGGATAATATAGCTGCCATTTTATAACCTACTTTTGTCACTTTACCATATGTATTATACACATTATCCCATACCAAATATGAATGTATATTATAATTGGTAATTCTGGAGTATTCCATTGTATGGATGTACCATGATCAATTTTCTATTAGGCATTTCAATACTTTTCTTTTTTCATCTTTTCTGAATAATACTGCCATGAATATTCTTGTACTTATATCTTTGTGCACATTTACGGTTATTTCCCAGGATAAGTTTCCAACAGTAGAAATCTTGGGTCAAACATGTGCACACTTCAAAATTTTATATATACTTTCATATTAGTTATACCAATTTATTATTCCCATTCCAGACTACTGGGTGTAAATAAATCCCATCTCTCTTTTCTATTTCTGGATTTTCCTCTTCTATAAAATGGGGACTCTAAATGTTTCTCTTTTAATGTTGTTATAATTAAGTGAGAGAATGACTATAAATGTTTAGCCCAATGTTTGGCACCAATAAGTGCTTAATAAGTGGCAGCTATTGTTTTTAATAGCATATGAAATATACATTTCCCTACATTTTGTCATATTCAGGTGAACTTGTTTATAGTACTTTTTTTAACCCTATAGATTTAAAAAATACATTTCTGGTAGCCAACTGCACTGTGTGTTTCCTGTATGATTTATGGCTTTCCTCACCGTAATATTACCAAAACGTTTGTATATGATTTTAAACTCTCATTTCTCACATTAAAATTTCTAATCCTTCTGGAATTGATTTTGTTATAAAATAAGACAGCTTTGGTTTTGTTTCCTGATAGTTAGCTAGATGCCCTATTCCTTTCTTTCACTGATTTGAAATGCCCCTTATATACTAAATTTCTATATCCACTTAGAGTACTTCTGGACTATTTGGTTCAATCAAAGTGTTTTCTAATTTTTAATATGATATAGGGCAGATTTTTCTTCTTTACTCTTCTTTTTATATTCTTTGTATGTTTATTCTCCTAGGGAAACTTTGTAATCATTTTTTTTTTAATTTATTGGGGTGACAATTGTTAGTAAAATTACATAGATTTCAGGTGTACAATTCTGCATTTACTTCGTAATCATTTTGTAAAGTGCCTCCACCTCCTCAAAAAATCACGTTTAGATTTTGATTGAAGTTTTCAGAATTCTTGAAACAGTAAATCTCGAATGTACTTCTAAAACCTCATGATCACAATTGTCATTTCAGTTGAGTTTATTATTCGATAACAGCATTTAAATGTGATACTTAGTACTTATGGGTATTTTATAAAAATGTTTTTATAGTGTTCATTGATTCAGAGGCCAAAACTTTTCACTCCCGAAACTCAAAGACATTCCATTTTCTCAATAATAGGAAAGTATATTATTACCTGTACATTAGGAAGAACTTGAATAATTGTTTCAGAGATGGTTTTCATTAAGTTTATACAAGTATGTTTTTATGTTTAAAAATTCAGAATAATTAGCATATAAGGAAGACTACTCTAAAATTCTTTAATTCACTAGATATTATAGCTAATAAGTTGTGTCCATTTTAGTTCCTTGTTAATGTATATTAGTTTCAGTATTGTTTTCCTTACTTGCTCACAGACATTTAAACAGAAGAAAAATAAATGAGACCCAGAGCCATGAAGGTCTTTTTATAAAAGTACACACCTATTATCCAAGTTTAGAAATTATTTAATTCACATATCAAAAATAAGAAATCAGTTTTCAAAGTTTCCTACATTACTTGGCATAATCTAAGCTTTTAAAATTAACATAACCAAATTAATGACTCTGTTTCAGTGAAACCAAATATACAATAAGGCTTTAAAATCATTTGTAAAACCTTTTAATGACTATGTAAAAACATCCTTTTAATATCAATGGATATTATGTTACCCATTTATAGAGAAAATAGAGGCTTTGAGAGATATTGTCAAATGGTGGGAAGAAAGGAAACTAATATTTTGAGTACCAAATGAAGCAAGCACTTTATTTGGTGTTTTCCTGATTATTTTAAATAAGTAAATAATTTCCTGACCATAAGTTTGATGAAGCTATTGATTGGTACCTCATGTAACCATGTAATACTCGTATGGTCCCATCTTACCAATTTTTCCTGGTTTTTTTCCTTTAATTTCTTTATTCAACTGTGATTGTTCACTCAGTTTTTATATAAGAATGCCCTGACAACCTGCTTTTAATCAGCTGCTTTGCCCAGCTGCTTAGGTATCCATGGTTGATTATAATAATGACCTTAATCATCTCTCTTTGTTTCTTAGATTCCTGAATTTGACAACTTGTACTTGGATATGAATGGGATTATACATCAGTGTTCCCATCCTAATGATGATGATGTTCACTTCAGAATTTCAGATGACAAAATCTTTACTGATATTTTTCACTACTTGGAGGTATTGTTTCGCATTATTAAACCTAGGAAAGTGTTCTTTATGGCTGTGGATGGTGTGGCTCCTCGAGCAAAGATGAACCAGCAGCGTGGAAGGCGGTTTAGGTAATGAAACATTTATGGTTTATTTTAGAATACTATTTAGATGAATAAAACACATTATTTTAACAATAGTTGACTTAATGCAATGCATCTTCTTTCTGTTCATGTTTCTTTTCTGCTTAAATTCCCCCAGAATTAGAACTGTCTCATACTTATAATGTCACATTTTATCAATCAAGTAAACAAATTAGTAATTCAAGTGACATTTCATTTCTCAAAGTATATGTTGGGCTGTGTAAAGTTACTCTGTTGTTCTCTGTGACAAATTTTTCAGTCATCTCATTGGTAATTCGGAAATGGCAGTAATGGAGAGAGCTCCCACAGTAGTCTGCCCTGGCTAAGAAACTGCAGAGTGAACTGAGAGATTGTTTTGATGAGAACATCACTGACGTAATTTAGTTCAGCAAACATTTGTTGAGTGCTCAGACTCTGGGCTAGATGCTGACTCTGGTTGAACATGGACACAGGGCAAGTGAGACAAGGAGGCATCGGTTTGAGGGAGTAGGAGAAGAGAGCTGAGTTAGGATCCTGGATGCGGTTATCAGCCGTGTGAGTTGGGTACTAGAAGTAAGAGGATGAGAAAAGGTTGTACACGGAGAGGGGGTTTTAAATACAAATCCTGGGCATGTGGGGGTATTTCTGAGTAACAGTGAGTGTGCTGTGTCCTTGTTTATGGGTAGCAGAAATAAAGTTAGGAGGGTTGTTGAAGTTGAAGGAAAGAAACCCTGAGTCCAGCATGTTTGAGGGGTCTTTAGCATAATAAACCCTTTCACCACAATGGCAGGTAAAGTAATGGAAAGTACACCAGTGAATCAAACGTGGAAATCATCAAGGAAAGTGGGAGAGAGCCTTGGAGAAGGCTAGCAGTGAGACTGGGAGGAGGGTGGTCTAAAGTACTGATTTAAATATCAAAAGAGAAGAGAGTCTGAAGGTATCGGAACCTCTGTTGGAAATTGGAAATTGGGAATTGGAAATCCTTGAAGACGCAGACCAATCTCTTACTAAAATTTAGATTCTCAAGTACCACCCAAGACTTACTTAACCTGAATCACTAAAAATTGGGCCCTGGAAGCTATTTTTACCAGACTCCCCTAGTATTTGATAAACTGGTTTTTGGGAGCTACTGGGCTAGAAAATCTGGTGTTGAGAAAGGATTATATAAGCCCACTGTGTCAGTATTCAGTTGCAGGTCATATAAACCTAGCTATTTTAAGCAGAAAGGAATATAACAGAGAGAATAGGTGCATGTAAAAATTGTTGTAAGAGCCGAAACAGTGGGAATCTAGGTGAGCCTTCAAAAATGACTTCCAGAACGTACCATTCAACTGATCCACCGGTAGATGGCACTGTTACTACCACATTTAAGAAGTTGGTGGGTTCAGACGCCCCACCAGGACAGGTGGTTCCAGGAATTTACTCCTTTAGCTGTGGTTCAGGGATTAACAAACCACTCCCTGAACTGTTGGCTCCCAGAATACATCCCTTTAGGTAAAATTCAGTCGTCAGGAAGCTACTACTGTGTCTGTCAGCTCTAGAGCTCCTGTGTGCCTGCTCCATCTGTACCAGCAAAAACGATGCCTTGCGCCTTACATCTCAGCATCTAGAAAGCTGCTGAATATTGAGGTCTCCTCTACACACACCCCACAGCCCCAGTGCCTCTACTGTCGTGAAGATTTTACCACACTTCTACCTTCCAAACCTTTTATGGAGGCATCTAACTGACAAAATCGAAGTCATATCCAGAAACCTAGTTGCAGGAAACCTTGAGAATTTTAAGTTTTTTAGCTTTCCAACCTCTCCAGTATCAGAAGACAAACTAGGGGTGGATATCAGGTCCAGTTCACCATAACCATCCCAAGGATTTACTGAGTACTGTGCTCGCCTCGAGTGCCAATCAGCTCATTCTCCACAGCGACTGTTTTCTCCATTCATAATCTTTAATCATTATCTTTCCACATCTCTTACTCATCTTAAAATCTGCCATCTGTCTTTCATCTGCAACATTACACAGAAACTTCCTTACAAGATTCAAATAGACTCCTTATGGCTAAATTTAAAGAATAATTCTGTCTTTATATTACTTCATTTATCTACGGTATTTTAACCATGTTGACCATTCTTTGTTTCTTGAACATTCTTTCCTTGACCTTCATGCAACCACACTCTTACTGCACCTTCTTAGTCTCTTTGTTACCCTGTTTCCCCGAAAATAAGACCTAGCTGGACTATCAGCTCTATGCGTCTTTTGGAGCAAAAATTAATATAAGACCCAGTATTATATTACATTATATTATTATACTATATCCGGTCTTATAGTAAAATTAGACCTGGTCTTATATTAATTTTTGCTCCAAAAGACACATTAGAGCTGCTTGTTGGCTAGGTCTTATTTTCGGGGAAACATGATATCCTCTGCTTTTTCTTAAATATATTGATATTTCTTAAGTTTCTGTCCAGGGTCCTGAGTGATCTTATCCACTGACTTCAATTACTGTATCTTATCTTTCCAGTAGCTTGCTCTCTCTCTCCAGAGCTCCTATATATTTAAATGCCTGCTAAACACCTCTGGGATACCATAAATACATTTCAGATTTAACATGTTCAGAACTGAACTCATCTTTGCCTCAAAATTGCCTTCCTTCTGTTTCCTGTTTCAGTGAATTACAGCACCATGCAAATAGCTGCTCAACCGAAAATCCAAGAATAGTTTGGACTTCTTCCTCTTCCTCATTCCTCACATCTGTGTCCTAGTTATCCAGTCTCTTAAATTTGTCCTATCTACTTACTTCTTTTCATCTTTACTGCTAGTATCGCAGCCGAGGCCACCAGAATCTTTGACCTAGATCACTTTAACAGTCTTAACTTTGTCCGTCCCAAACGTTCTCAACACTGTAGCCACAGTAAACATTATGGCTGTTTCATTTTCTGTCTCCCATTAGAGTTTCTCTTTTGTTATACCCAAGAACTTGTCACATAGTAACATTAATCTTTTGTTCAATCAAAGAAATAGAGGAGAAAAGGAAAGAATGGCTCTCATTGGAAAGATTACAAATGAATTGATATCTTCAGAGTTTTTGTTACATTGAAGAGGTTGGTAAGAGAGAGGGGTTAAATTTGAAGAAAGGTTTGTTTATCACAGAAATAAGAGTTCCACAGGGAGCAGTGGATCGAGCTAGTGACAAGGCTGCAGAAAATGTATGTAAAGCAGAGCTTCCTAACTTGTATGCCATGTGGCATGCTGCTGTGCCAAAGTGAATTACAGGACAAATCGGACAGTACTTAGGGCGCCTGTGTACAAACCTACACCCATCTGACTCTGAAACTTAGGTTCTTCCTAGTAAATCCTATTGCTGCAAAAAAGATGGTTTTACCAATTGATGCCATTAATATCAATAAGCTTTCATTTTGCATTTTTCTGAGGAAACCCAAAGATATATGTTACAATTTTATAATTTAATATTCTTAGAGATCATTTTAATATACTTGTTTGATGTTATTAAGTGTATATATAATGAATGTTTAATGCTATACTTTTAGCTTGTTTCTAGAATCAATTTGCTGTATTGTGATAAGAAAGGAATTACTTTATAATATGTATTTGTAATGTTCTGTCAATTGTATGCTGTGATAATGTTCTATTTCTATAGTCCTTTTCTGAAAAAACTCAATTCTTTAAATAAAAACAAACAATTCTGAGGCTCATCTTTACCAATTATAATTATTTGAAAACTTATATTATGTTTTGAACCTTTGCAACTTTTCTGGAAATTTAAAACTATCCTAAATAAAAAAATGTATTAAAATACCATTTACAGAATATCTCAAAATGTAAAAAAAAGAAAAAATTGATGAATTAGTGTTTTAGTTATAAAAACATCTAAATAACAGTTTAGTTTATGTAAAGATCTCTACTTTTTTCCAGAAACTTTAAGATATTCTTTCCCTTAACATTTAAGGTCAGCAAAGGAGGCAGAAGACAAAATAAAAAAGGCAATAGAAAAAGGAGAAATTCTTCCTACAGAGGCCAGATTTGATTCCAACTGTATTACACCAGGTAAATTCTGAGAGTTTTAAAATGTAAATATTTTAAAATGTATTTTTCTTTTTTAGCCTCTATTTATTTTGTTCCTAGGATTCCATTTGCTTTATTTTTCCAATTGTGTCTCCTCATGAGATGGTTTGGTCATCTTGGTCATAAGTGCTCCTATGAAGACCTGCTGTAGGGATTTACAGATGTTGATGAGAGGAGCCATAGACAGAACTCTCCTACATGCACAGAATTCCAAGCCTGAAATGAGCTTACAAGATCTGTTCTACTCCTGCCACTATTTGTATGAAATCTGACTCAGTGAGCTTGTGGCTCACCCAAATGCATGTAGCTATTATAACTTACTGTATTCTCCTAGTCCACAGTGCTTACTGCTCTACGTCTCAAAGGCAGTTAAGATTCCTGTGACTTTACGGATAAATGGACTTATCAATATTATAAGTTTAATTTTATATGCAGCACATACTTTGTATGTCCTAGAGCTTTATCTAACATTATTATAACATTTGGAAAAAAATGTTAAAATCTGGCTTTTTTTTGAATTCCTTACTAACTTGGATAATTTTCTTTTTCATTAAGTGCCCTGATCACACAGTGCTTGGTTTAATAAGCAGTTTTAGTCTGATTGTGTTCTAAGACTGCATTTCCTTGACTGTTGACCATGTGGGCTTTTCATAAACATAATTAGTTTCCAGATTAGTAATAATTTTTCCAGGTTAACAGTAATAATAATGATAGTTGCCTTTGTTGTTGTTGTTATGGGCAATCTGATTGAAATTGCATGCCTAAAAAAAAAACCTTCAGAATCCAGCAGAGAAAATAGAAAATTGAGGTTTATTAAATAGTTGTAACTCTGCCTTGTATGAAAATATTTGAAGCAGGCGGCTGGTTGGCTCAATTGGTTAGAGTGCGGTGCTCATAAAACCAAGGTTGCCGATTCGATTCCCACATGGCAATGAATGCTGCACCTTCCACAACTAGATTGAAAACAATGACATGACTTGGAGCTAATGGGTCCTGGAAAAACACACTGTTTCCCCAATAAAAAAATGAAAAAAAAAAAAAAAGAAAGAAAGAAAAAAGAAAATATTTGAAGCATAGTCCTGTGGCAATAGTAGTATTCCCTGAATTTCCCTATGTGACATAAATTTCATTTTAGGGTAACCAGTGAAATTAGAAATAGTTGTGATATGTGCTAGGGAAAGGTACAACATTTACCTGCTTTTCTAGAGAAGCACGAGAGCTTCTGACCTGTGATCTTACACCTAGGTAACCCTGGGCACCCAGATCCAATTGCATGTTGTCATTGGGAACTCACTACTTTTATATCTCTCACAGATTAACTTTGTAAAACTTTTTATTTATAGGGACTGAATTCATGGCCAGGTTACATGAACATCTGAAGTATTTTGTAAATATGAAAATTTCTACAGACAAGTCGTGGCAAGGAGTTACCATCTACTTCTCAGGCCATGAGGTTATTATCTTTTTTTATTTAAAGGTTTTTTTAAATTTAGTATTCTGATGCATATCATATTAACGTATATATATATACATATATATATTTTAAACATTGTATTTAGACTCCTGGAGAAGGAGAGCATAAAATCATGGAATTTATCAGATCTGAGAAAGCAAAACCAGATCATGATCCCAACACCAGACACTGTCTTTATGGTTTAGATGCTGATTTGGTAAGTGTAATATTTGTTGTTATTATAACCTTATGCTGTTGTAGTTAAATATTTAAGATAGTTAACTTTGTATAAGAAGCTTTCTGGCTGTGGAAACAAATATTGGAGACGTAATAATGATTGCTACTTCTGCCATTTCCAAAACAATTGGAAAATGAGCTATTTGGCCATATGTTATGATCACTAGGTCTCTGTGATTACTGTTCATACCTGACTGGCCCTAATACTATAAATGATCTGCCGAGGGTAAGGTAGAGGGCCCTTTTTACCCTCATGTTTAATACATGACTTTGAATACCAGTTGATTTAATAACTCCATGACCAAAATAACTTCACTAGATTTGGTTTAATTTTTTATTATGAAAAATTTCAAACATAAACAAAAGTAATGAACCAACTCATGTCCTTCATACACCTTGAATAATTTTCACCTCTATCCCTAACCATCTGTCTCCTTTCTCCTACTTCTCTAGATTCTTGAAACATATCCCAGACATTGTGTCATTTAACCTATAAATATTTTATGTTTTTCTAAAGGAGAGTGTTATTAAAAAAACAAACAAACACAACTCCGTTATTCCACATAAAACGAAAATTAACAGTCACTGTTTAATATATAACCATTTAGTATTCTCATTTCCCTGAATGCTTCATAAATGTTTCAATTTGTTTTGTTTGAATCGGTACTGAAATAAAATAAACAATATACATTGCAATTGGTTGATATATCTTACTAGATTAACTTACTTTGGGTATTAGAATACCAAGTGAGAAGATTAACTGAAAATGCCCTTTTCCAGCTTTTTCTGAGTTTTTACATATTAGAGGTATCCTGGCCTCCAGAAGAGTCCTACTTTCTTCTACCGTGTTTCCCCGAAAATAAGACCTAGCCAAACAATCAGCTCTAATGCATCTTTTGGAGCAAAAATTAATATAAGACCCAGTATTATAGATTATGTGTTATATATTATATTAATATTATATTATATTATACCTGATCTTATAGTAAAGTAAGACCGCGTCTTATATTAATTTTTGCTCCAAAAGACGCATTAGAGCTGGTTATCTGGCTAGGTCTTATTTTCGGGGAAACACGGTATTGGATAAGTTGCTGCCTTTAATTTCTTACCCATTCACCCATGGCAGGTAGAAAGGTGTGAAAACCAAGAGACGGTTTTCTGGAATTTTTTGTTGGGGGGCAGAGTGATGGTTGTAAAAGTTATGTGAGTGTCTAAGGTAAACATTTTTTTTCCTAGCAAAGTGCATCCACTTAACCCCATTCATACGTATAAATGGATCCTATTTTGATATCTGTATATTTACTGTGCCAATAAATTGCTGCCTTTTCCTTAAATAATCATATTCTTAATATAGAAATGAATTTTATTTGATTGCTTTTGTGAACCTGATACTATAAAATGAGAATAGAAACATTTCTTAATCATTTTTCAACAGATTATGCTTGGATTAACAAGTCACGAGGCACATTTCTCTCTTTTAAGAGAAGAGGTTCGGTTTGGTGGCAAAAAGACACAAAGGTAAATCATACTGCATATATGTTGAAGAAAAAACAGAAATTAAATTAAAAATAGTAATCCCTAAACAAATATATGATCTGTAAATATTTTCTTCCATTCTGTGGGTTGCTCTTTCACTGCTGATAATATCATTTCATGCACAAAATTTTTAATTGTGGTGAAGTCCGATCTATTTTTTCTTTTGTTTCCTGTAATTTTAGTGTAATGTTCATGAAATCATTGCCAAATCCACTGTCATAAAGCTTTTTCCCATTTTATTCTAACAGTTTTATAGCTTTAGCTCTTACATTTAAGTGTTTGATCCATGTTGAGTTACTTTTTGTATATAGTATGAGGTAAGGGTCCAACTTCATTCTTTTGCACGTGGATATCCAGTTTTCCCACCATTTGTTGAAAAGATTATCTTTTCTCTATTGAATGGTCTTGACACCCTGGTTGAAAATTAGTTGACCACATATGCAAGGGTTTATTTCTGGGCTCTGTAGTCTATTCTGTTGGTCTGTATGTCTGTCATTATGTAAGTTCCACAGTATTTTCATTATTGTAGCTTTATAGTACAATGTGTGATCAAGCAATATGCTGCGTGTTTAAATTTAAAACAAAATTATAGCCATAAAAGACACATTGCCATTTACTCCCCTCAAAATACTCTCCCTTGCTTCAAACGCACTTATCCCATTGTTCTTCCCACTTTCTGAAGCAGTTCTGGAAGTCCTCTTTCCTGAGTGCCTTTAGTTGCTCTGTCGTGTTTGCCTCAATGTCCTAAATCATTTTGACTTTGGGAAAAAGCCAGAAGTCGCACAGTACCAGGTCCGGTGAATAAGGTGGATGAGGACACACCGTAATGTTTTTATTTGACAGAAATTGCTGTACCAGAAGCAATGTGTGACATGGAGCGTTGTCATGATGGACAATGATTTATGGCACACTTTAAAACACATCTTCTCGCTGCCATAGCTCACACCTGACTGACTGCACCAAACAAGTTGAAACTTGTCACATACTATTACTAAGTTTCGTCACGCCGCTTCCTGTATTAGAGATCCCTGCCTTTCCATTGGATAGCACTAGGCAGCAGCATTCACTGTATTATGTAATCACAACGGAAAAGCTCCGTGTCACACATCGCTTCTGGTATGGCAATTTCTGTCAAATAAAAACATTATGGTGTGTCCTGATCCATCTTACTCACTGCATCTGGCACAGTGCGACTTCTGGCTCTTTTCCAAAGTCAAAATGATTCAAGACATCAAGGCAGCCACAACAGCGTGACTAAAGATACTCATGAAAGAGGACTTCCAGAACTGCTTCAGAAAGTGGCAAGAACGATGGGATAAGTGTACTCAAAGTGAGGAGGAGTATTTTGAAGGGGATTAATGGCAATGTGTCCTTTACTGTAATAATTACTTTTTTTATTTAAACATTCACTGTGTTATTTGATCGTATCTCGTAAGTTTTGAAATCAGGAAGGGCGAGACCTCCTGATTCTTCTTTTTGAGGATTATTTGGCTGTTAAGGGTCTCCTGAGATTAACGTTTTTAGGATAGATTTCTTTTTATTTTTGTAAAAAAATATCCTTGGGATTTTGATAGAGATGACAGATCCCTTTGTATAGTATTTACATTTTGAAATTAAGTCTTCTAATCCATTAACACAGGATGTCTTCTTTAATTCTTTCAACAGTGTTTTATAATTTTAATGTACAAGTCTTTTGCCACCTTTTTTTCTTTCCCTTTTATTTAAAAACTGAAAAAATTGTATAGTCACCATGCTGTTCATTACATCCCCAGGACTTATTTATAACTTATAACTGGAGTTTGTACCTTTTGACCACCTTCACCCATTTTACGGACCCTCTACCCCCACCCCTGGGAACCATCAATCTGTTCTCTCTATATATGAGTTTGGTTTCTTGCCTCTTTTTTATTTTTTTTTGCCTCCTTGGTCAAGTTTATTACTAAGTGTTCTATTCTTTTGGGTGGTATTATAAATAGAATTGTTTCTTCATTTTATCTTTATGTTCTTTGTTGCTAGTGTATAAAACACAATTGATTTTTGTGTGTTGATCTATGGCTATGCTGAATTCATTTTTTTAGCTTTAGTAGCTTTATTGTAGATTCTGTGGAATTATATATATATAATTATATATGTGTGTGTGTGTGTGTGTGTGTGTGTGTGTGTGTGTGTGTGGAATCATGCCATCTGTAAATAGAGATACTTTTACTTCTTTTCCAATTTGGTTGCTTTTTCTTTAAAATAATTTTTTTTTATTTTTCAATTACAGTTGACATGCAATATTATATCAGTTTTAGGTATACAATATAATGATTAGCCATTTATGTAACTAATGAAGTGATCCTCCCCATAAGTCTAGTACCCACCTGACACCATACATATTACAATATTATTGACTATATTCCTAATGCTATACTTCACATCCCCATGACTATTTTGTGACTACCAATTTGTACTTTTTAATCCCTTTCTCTTATTCAACCGTCCCACCAACCCTCCTCCCATCTGGCAATCATCAGTGTGTTCTCTGTATCAATGAGCTTGTTTCTGTTTATTTTGTTCTTCGGTTTCCACAGATAAGTGAAATCACATGGCATTTGTCTTTCTCTGTCTGACTTACTCCAGTCAACACAGTACCTTATAGATCCATCCATGTTGTTGCAGATGGCAAGAGTTCATTCTTTTTATGACTGAATAATATTCCATTGTATATATATGCCACCTCTTCCTGATCCATTCTTCCACTGATGGGCACCCAGGCTGCCTCCATACCTTGGTTATTGTAAACAATGCTACCATGAACATATAGATGCACATGTCCCTCTAAAGTAGTGTATTGGGTTTCTTTGGATAAATACCCAGAAGTGGGATTGTGGGGTCCTTCTTTGTCTCTTGTTATAGCCTTTGTTTTAAAGTTTGTTTTATCTCGTATAAGTATTGCTACCCCATGTGTTTTGTTGTTTTTTTCCATTTTCCTGAAATATCTTTTTCCAGCACTTTACTTTCAGTCTCTGTGTCTTTCGATCTGAAGTGAGTCTCTTGTAGGCAGCATGAATAAGGATTTTTGTTTTCTTATCTTTTAGCCACCTTATGTCTTTTGATTGGAGCATCTAATCCATTTACATTTAAAGTAATTGTTGATAGATATGTAGTTATTGCCATTTAGTTATTCATATTTATTTATTTTTTTCTTCTTCTTAAAGAAGTCCCTTTAACATTTCTTGTAATACTGGTTTGGTTCTTATCTGAGAAGCTCTTTATCTGTCTTTTAATTCTAAATGATAGCTTTGCTGGGTAGAGTAGTCTTGATTGTAGGTCGTCACTTATCCACTTTGAATATTTCAGGCCAATCCCTTCTGGCCTGCAAAGTTTCTGTTGAGAAATCAGCTGATAGTCTTATGGGAGCTCCCTTGTAGGTAATTAACTGCTTTTCTCTTGCTGCTTTTAAGATTCTCTTTGTCTTTAAGCTTTGGTATTTTAATTATAATGTATCTTGTTGTGGGCCTCTTTGAGTTCATCTTGTTTGGACTCTCTTGATTCCTGGACTTGTATGTCTATTTCCTTCACCAGGGTAGGGAAGTTTTCTGTCATCATTTCTTCAAATAGTTTCTCAATCTCTTCCTCTCTCTCTCTTCTTGTACTGGTACGCTTATTATGTGAATGTTGGTATACTTGATGTTGTCCCAGATGCCCCTTAAACTACCCTAATTTTTTTGGATTCTCTTTTCTTTTTGTTGTTCTGTTTGGGTGTCTACTACCTTATCTCCCAAATCACTGATTCAATCCTCTGCATCTTCTGATCTACTGTTGATTCCCTCTAATGTATTCTTCATTTCAGTTATTCTAGTCTTTATTTCTGACTGATTCTTTTTTATGTTTTCTGTCTCCATTTTTATGTTTCCTAACTCTTTGTTGAAGTTCTCCCTGAGATCATTGAGCATCCTTATATCCCGTATTTGGAACTCTGCATCTAGGAGATTGCTTGTCTCTATTTTGTTTTTAGTTCATTTTCTGGAGCTTTGTTCTGTTCTTTCATTTGAGACATGTTTCTTTTTGACCCCATTTTGGCTGCCTCCGTGTATTTGTTTTTATGTATTAAGTGGGGCTGCTAAGTCTTCCAGTCTTAGTAGAGTGACTTTATGTTGTTACTTTATGTTGTTAGTGTCCTGGGGCTCAGTGGCACAGTCTCCCTCATCACCTGAGCCAGGTGCTCCAGGTTTGTCTGTTGTGTGGGTTATGTTTGTCTTCCTGTTGTAATTGAGCCTTGGTTGCTGTTTGCATGTTAATGGGAGGGATTGACCCTCAGGCTGATTGGTTGTGAGGACTGATGTTGACTACAGTGGAGGAGCTGTTGTGCAGGGACTGACGCTAAAGATCTGGATTCACTTTAGCAGGGCTCTGGTGCCTGTTTTGTCTGCCTGTGAGTGTGTTGTTTATAGAGCTGGTTGGGTGGTGCTCTGGTGTGGTCTGAAATTGGCCACTGGATGTGTTGGTTCTGGGGCCTCTTGGGAGGCGCTCTCGTGCAGGCCAAGGTCAGCTACTGCCTGTGCCCTGCCCCAGGCCACTTGGTATGAGCTACAAAGTAATCTGCAGATGGTTGCCACTTGTGCTGGGTTTAGAGGTGCTTGGGAGAGGCTAAGCAGTGAAATTAGGGCAGCTGCTGCTAGTTAGGGCTTGGAGCTGCTGAGCAAGAGGTAAGGGGCACACCAAAGGCCAGATGCTGCTTGTTTGGGTTTTGTGAATCTTTGAGAGATTTTAGGAAAGACCACAACATGACCCAAGACAGGCCGTTTGTATGGAAAAGCCACGGCAAGTGGCTTGCAGGTGAGCCAGCAAGTTGGGTGGGGTGGGGTGGGGTCTCGGAATCATTAGGGCAGGGTGAAGTGGGGGTAGTTAAGAAAATGGAGACTCAGACACGGTGCCCACCTGCACGTGCAGGCTGGGTGCTGGGAGGGCTCAACAAAGGAACAATGGCCTCTGCCAGCATTTCTGTCTGGGAGAAAGCTGTCTCTCCAGCCCTCACTCTGAAGCCAGACTATTCAGTTTCTCCCTGTATGACCCTGGTGCCTTTTGAGCTCTTTTTCCACTGTTGCAGCACAGGGTGAGTGAGTCCACCAGCAAGTAATTCCATACCTGGGTCCTTTAAGAGGACCACCTGAGGTTTCTGCAGCCCTCCATCTCACTCAGCCATAATCTTCCCTGGTTTTCACAGCCAGAAGTTTTAGGGATTTCTCTTCCTGGCACTGGAACCCTGGGCTGGGGAACCTGGTCTGGGGCTAGGACCCTTCACTTCTTAGACAGGACCTCCGCAGCCAAGTTATCCCTCCCTGTTCTCACTTGCCACATATGGGTGTGGGACCAACCCATTCCGGGTCTCTGCCCCTCTAACCAGTCTCGAGGTGGCTTCTCATTATATATCCTTAGCTGTAGGACTTCTGTTTAGCTGCACTTCAGGTGATTCTCGACAATGGTTCTGTAGTTTAGTTGTAATTTTAATGCAGTTATTAGAGGAGGCAAGTACAGTGTTTACCTACTCCACCATCCTGACTGGAAGCACAATTTGGATGCTTTTTATTTGTTTTCTTGTTTAAGTGCCCTGGTTAGGACTTCTGGTATAATGTTGAATAGCTGAAGTGACAGTGGGCATCCTTGTCTTGTTCGCAATCTTAGAAAGCTTTCATTCTTTCACCATTAAGTAAAATGTTTGCTCAGAGTGTTTGATAAATTTCCTTTATCATATTAAGGGAGATCCCCTCTATTCCTACTTTGCTCAGTGTTTTTATCATGAAATGGTGTTGAATTTTGACATGCTTTTTCTGCTAAATAATTGTGATGTTTTTTCCTTTGTTTACTAATTTGGTGTATTACACCAATTTTTTCTTATGTTGAACCATCCTTGTATTCTTGGGATAAATCCCACTTGCTCATGTTGTATAATCCTTTGAATATGCTGTTGTTAGCTTACATTCTTACTTGTAGTTAAACTTGGAGTACAGGCTAACAGCCAGAAATATAAACCCCTCTACCATGCCAGGGAAAGAGAAGAGGAATTAGTGATAGTACCTCACCATTGAAATCTTGGACTATACTGCAGTAGATATAAAAGTGTAGACTCAGTTATCTCTATGCTTTCTGCTAGTGGACAGCCTTAAGTTGGGCCAGATCCCACTGGTTTCTTATATCTGTCATGTATTACTCAGGCTTTTTTACTTCTGAGAATCCTTCCAAAGAAAGCGTGATGCAAACCAATTATTTTTACATTTATGTTATATGAATTATAATTGCAGTTATATTTTTATTTTTACATTACCCTGCAGCTTTCATATAAATTACATGCCTTGATTACAAGAATTAATTATCTCCTAATGATAAGTTTTATTTTAAGCTTTGCTACAGTTTTAAACTTAAACCATAAAAATATAATTAACTCTCTGTTGATCGTCTGACTAATTACAGGGTATGTGCACCAGAAGAAACCACATTTCACCTCCTACACTTATCTTTAATGAGAGAGTATATTGACTATGAGTTTTCAGTATTAAAAGTGAGTATTAATACGGCTGTGGACCAAAGATGTGTATGCAGAAATTTCCACAGGACTTGACTTTTTCCTCCATTTTACTGCAGGACAAGATCACATTTAAATATGATATTGAAAGGATAATAGATGATTGGATTTTGATGGGATTTCTTGTTGGCAATGATTTTATCCCTCATCTACCTCATTTACACATTAACCATGATGCACTGCCTCTTCTTTATGGAACATATATTACCATCCTGCCAGAACTTGGGGGTAAGAAGAGTTTAATATTCATTTGAGGCTACTTTAACTTAGCAGTCAACTAACTCTAAAAATGGCACTCAGTTTATTAGATTATTGCATGCACAACTAAAGTAGGAAAAAACTGGTGGCTTCTTTTAGACTAAGGCAGAAGCTCTGAGGTTATAATTTTCAATAATTCACAAGCAAAGAAAATGACCAGAATTATACAGTCTCATATACTGATAGCTAAATAATCTTTGCCTTTAATTATTTAAAAAAGTCAGTAGAAGTTGTTAGTTTCATTTAGCTCCTTTCATATTTAAGCATAGAAATTTAATTTTTCTGAATGGGTAGTTATTATAGTATTTAACATGAAGGAAATTTTTTTCAATTAAAATAGGAAATTGACAAACAGTGGTGATGCTGAGTAACACAACAGAGTAGGAGCATATTAGTCCTTTTCTTTTCAAGGTAACATATCAAAGGAATGATCCTAATAGATTCTAGAACATATTTAATTTAATTAATTGTTATCAGATGTTGGAAATTGTGGGAGGATTATTATTATGTGAACCTGGAGTTTCTTATATTTTGCTTCAGTTTTTACTTATTGTATGTTATAGTAACATCAAGTTCATAGAAACTAGGGCCAGTTATATAGTCTAACACTGAGTGTTTTTCTTTGATTAGTAGAATGTCAACATTCAACTTTTTTTCCCCCCGTCTTCCGCCTCCCCCTCCCCAACCCTCCAACTCCGGTTCAAGCCGTTGTTTCTCAGTCTAGTTGTGTAGGACACAACTCCCTGGCCCATGCTGGTATTATGAGCCTTGCACTCCCACCGGCTGAGGCAGTTGGTCGCCGGTCATCGGTCAGCTGGTTACAGCAGCTCACAGCAGCTCTTGCAGACTGCTGGCCACTCATGCCGCCTGCCGGCCACTCACTCTGGCCACTGGCCGCTCAGGCGTCACACAATAGCCATGGCAGCACACAGCAGCCCGCGGCTGCTCACGCTGGCAGCCAGCCACTCACGCTGGCCACCAGCCGCTCCTGGCGGCACATGGCAGCACAGCAGCTCACGCCGACCTCCGGCTGCTCTCAGCAGCCCAGCTCTAGGGAGAGCCGTTGTTCACAATCTTAGCTGTAGAGGACGCAGCTCACTGGCCCATGTGGGAATCAAACCAGCGACCTCGGCGTTAGGAGCACGGCGCTCCAACCACCTGAGCCACCGGTCCGGCCTTCAACATTTTATAAAAAGAATTTTGTAGAATTGTTTAGAAAAAAATAATGTCAGCTTTTAGTACAAATGGAGATTTTGTTCCTTTTAGGTTATATTAATGAAAGTGGGCATCTCAACTTACCTCGATTTGAGAGATACCTTGTGAAGTTATCAAATGTAAGTAACCAAAAGTTTGTGTTTTCCTGTCCCAGAGTAGCTATAAATGGTCAGTAACCAATTACATAATACGAGAAGAAAATTTTTTTGTAATTCTAATCCTATTGGTCATTCTGTATAAATAATTTGACCTAAATTTTTATTTTTATTTGCTTTTTATTTTTAATTTTCAGAGTAGTAGATGAGGTCCCCATATGCCTAAAAAGAGTTACGTTCTCTGACTGACTTCCTGTGCCCCAGAAGTAGTCCCTGTTAAAAGTTTGGTTTGTATTCTTTTAGACATACTTAAATTATTTTTAAATGAATTTAAACTTTTCTGTACAGTTTGATCGGGAGCACTTCAGTGAAGTTTTTGTGGACCTAAAGTGGTTTGAAAGCAAAGTTGGTAACAAGTACCTGAATGAAGCAGCAGGTGTTGCAGCAGAAGAGGCCAAGAACTACAGGGAAAAGAAAAAATCAAAGGTGTCCATTTTTTTTGGCGTCCTTTCATTTTTTTTAGCTGTAAAGACAAAACTGATATTCCTTTTTCTCATTTTCTTTCTCATGATTTTGGGGCTGCCTCATTTCATTTTCATTTCTTCTTCTCTATGAACATTTAAAAAGTTGTTTTGGTTTCTTTTTCTCTTTTAGAGCCTATCATTAAAATCTAATCTTTAACAATCAATTTCTTACTTTTACCCTGAAGAAGAACATTGTGGTGTTTTTGCTCTTCCATTCTATTAATAAGCGTAGAAAACATTTCTAAATATGAGTCCAGGAAATTAGTTATCTTTTAAGAATGTGGATATTTATAGCATTTAATGTTATGAGACATTAACTAGAAAAAAATCAGTGATTTTTCTCTAGAAATAATTTGTCTATAAAACCATATATATGTATGTTTATATATTTGTATATAAAACCATATACATATATATGTATATATATAGCAATGATAAGCCAGGTTAAGAGTTGATTAATAGCATCATATCTAGTAAATTTTAAGAGCTCAATAAGTGAATAATAGAACATCTCTAATAAACTCTAAAGAATGTCTTATGTGTGTTACCTTGGAAAGTTAACCTCTTCTGAAATTTTCTTCAGCTTATCTGTAATTATTGGATTCTGATGAAATCCATGAGTTTCCTGTACTGGTTCTATTTAGGACTCTTACTCCAGGAAGGGCGACTATCTTGATTTTCTCTAGTAAGCTCATTTTAATTGCTTAGCTTTTTCTCAGTGGAACTTAGCAGCGATCAGTCTGCATTCCACTCTTAAGAAAACAGCCCCTGCAACTTTTTGGGAACCCATACTCACAAAACTTACATTTCAGTAATTCCTGGCTCTGCTCACCTCACCTCAGTCTTTAAGCTTCACCAGCCTTCCAGGCATATGTGGTTAACATTAGAGACACTGGTAAATCAGAGGAGCTGGACGAATAGCCCAGACACAGGAAGTTGGCAGAGGCCCTAGGTTGGATGATGAAAAGGAAGTAATGGGGATAAAGGAGTAGGAAGAACTAATGAGAGTCACTAGTCTGAAAACAGAGGAGAGAAAAGATGAAATCATAAGGGAGAAAATCATGGGCAGTAGGAAGGATGGATGAAATCGAAGACCTATAGAAGAGGAAATGAGTTACATGGAAGAAAAATTTAGAAATGGAGAGTAGATAGCAGAGTCATAAGAATGATGGGGTTCAGAGTTACAGAAAATACGTAATATTTGTAACCATTGGATTCCATCATAAACAAATATGCTAACAGCAGCCCAGAATTCAATACAGATCATTACAAAAGGAATTGATATTGATTGTGTCCTTTTCTCCAAGTAAATGAAATACTCTTGAAGTGTTGTTTCTTGGAACACGTATATAATTAAATATAATTTGCTTTTATATTGATGAGAATTACTTATTACCTGTTTTTGAGAGGCAAGAATATTAAGTTCTATATATAAAGATTTATAGCTTTAGGAAAAAAGTGATATAAAACCAAAGACATTTACGCATATTGGAGGATTATTCTTAAAGTAAACTTTTACAGTGTGTCACTTAGGATCATTCACTTATTTTTAGTATTTTTAACATCTCCATTAAATGTCTTACTTTGACATGTATCTTGCCATTAATTTTATATTGATTTATAATTTTTATAGGGCCAGGAAAACTCCATATATTGGGCTGCATTAGATAAAAATGTACAAGTGGTAACTTCTAAGGGTGAGTACAAACTGTATTTTAATATGGTGTTTTTTGGATAGAATAGTTCTAATTCAATAACATTGGATGGAACATATTTCTATGATAGCTTATAAGCATCTGCTTTGATATGTATTTATTAAAGCTTTAGGTGGAAAAACAGAATATTCATAATTGTCAGCCACTGTCTTTCTGATTTTTTTTCCAGACAATTTAGAAGATGAAACTGAAGATGATGACCTATTTGAAACCGAGTTTAGACAATATAAAAGAACATACTACATGACGAAGATGGGAGTTGACGTAGTGTCTGAGTATGTTTTTGCCAAAGCTTATACTTTAAATTAGAAAAAATTAGATTTTGCAGTTTTCATAAAATAGCATACTTTTGATAGTTAAGGTGGTGGGAAAGAAGGATTTTTTTTAGTTTCATAAATTATTCTAGATCTTTGAACTACCCTGGTTTTAGAGAAGGCAATATTAGCTGACATATTTTCAATTCCTGTGATAAAAATTGCCAAATAGAACATAGTTAGCTTTTTTCAAATTAAATTTATTGGAGTGCCATTGGTTAGTGACATTATATAGGTTTCAAGTGTACATTTCTACAATATACCAACTATATATCACATTGTCTGCTTACCACCCAGAGTCAGTTCTCCTTCCATTACCATGTATTTGATCCCCTTCCCTTCTTCTACTCTTCCCCACCCCCTTACCCTCTAGTAGCCTCTGAACCGTTTAAACTGTTGTCTGTGTCTATGCATTTTTGTTTCTTTGTTTGTCTTGTTCTTTTGTTGTTTTCGGTTTATATACCACATATCAGTGAAATCATATGATTCTCTACTTTTTCCGTCTGACTTATTTTGCTTATCATGATAATCTCAAGATCCATCCATGTTGTTGCAAATGGCAATATTTCATCTTTTCTTGTGGCAGAATAGCATTCCATTGTGTATATATACCACACCTTCTTTATCCGGTCATCTATTGAAGGACACTTTGGTTGTTTCCGTGTTGTGGTCACTGTGAATAATCCTGCAGTGAACACAGGGGTACATACATCTTTATAGATAAATGTTTTCAGATTTTTTTGGTAGATACTCAGAAGAGGGATTGCTGGGTCATATCGTAATTCTATTAGTAATTTTTTGTTGAGGAACCTCCATACTGTTTCTCCATAGTGGCTGTACCAATTTACATTCCCTCCAGCAGTGTATAAAGGTTCCTTTCTCTCCACAACCTGTCCTATACTTGTCTTTACGTTTTTACTTGTCTTGTTGATGATAGCCATTCTAACAGGTATAAGGTGGTATCTCATTGTGGTTTTGATTTGCATTTCCCTACTGGCTAGTGAAGTTTAGCATTTTTTCATATATCTGTTTGTCTGTATGTCTTTTTGGGGGAAGTTTCTGTTCATGTTCTCTGCACATTTTTTAATTGGATTGTTTTGTTGTTGTTGTTGAGTTGTATGAGTTCCTTATATATTTTGGATATTATTAGCCCCTTATCGGTGGCATTGTTTTCAAAAATCTCTCATTTGGTAGGTTGCTTCTTTGTTTTGCCGATGATTTCTTTTGCTGTGCAGAAGCCTTTTAGTTTAATATAGTCCCATTCATTTATTTTAGCTTTTATTTTCCTTGCCTTTGAGGTCAAATTCATAAAATCCTCTTTGAACCCAAGGTCCATAAGTTTAGAACTTATATTTTCTTCTACTTCTATGCAGTTTATTGTTTCAGGTCTTATGTTTAGATCTTTAATGCATTTTGAGTTAATTTTGGTACACGGTGACAGCAGTCTAGTTTCATTCTTTTGCACGTGGCTTTCCAATTTTTCCAACACCCTTTATTGAAGAGGCTCTTTTCTCTGTTGTATGTTTTTGGCTCCTTTGTCAAAAATTTGAGATATGTATATATGTATCTACCTATCTAGATATAGATTGTTATTATATCTAGATAGATAGATAGATATTTGTTATTAGATAGATATACAATTGTTATTATATCTAGATATATATATATATATATATATATATATATATATATATATTTTTTTTATGGAGGGCACAGCTCACAGTGGCCCATGCAGAGATCGAACTGGCAACCTTGGTGTTACTAGCACTATCCTCTAACCAACTGAGCTAACCGGCCACCCCAATCTTTCAGTATTTATATGGGTTTATTTCTGGGTTTTCAGTTCTACTCCTTTGGTTTGTATGTCTATTTTTCTGCCCATACCATGCTGTTTTGATTATTGTCACTTTGTAGTATAAATTGAAGTCAGGGAGTGTGATATCTCCAGCCTTGTTCTTTTATTCTTAGGAGTGCTTTGGCTATTAGGGATCTTTTGTGATTCCATATAAATCTGATGATTTTTTACTATTTTTCTTTTAAAAATGCTGTTGGTATTTTGATTTGAATTGCACTGAATCTGTGTATTGGTTTGGGTAATATTGCCAAAAATGGTTAGTTTTTTGCTTCTTCTAAAGCTCACATCACACTTACCTCAAAAGCCATGTGGCTCAACCCCAGGCTAATAGCTAGTCCAAAAGTTTCTTAAGAACTGGATCTCTATAATGGTGGCTTTCACACTTTTAAATTGCATCCTACAGTATGAATTATATATGTTTGTATTCTATTTATTTTAATTAACAAACACAAAGTGCTTACCAAGTGCCAAGCACTATTCTAAGCATTTAAAACATATTTATTCATTTAATTCTCACATCAATTCTTTAAGATAAGTACATTTGTTATTATTGTACAATAGAGGAAATTAAAGAATAGAGAGATTTGAGAGATTGGTTCACGGTGACATAGTGAGTGGCAGAGCCAGAATTTGAACACAGGCATTCTGGCTCTAGATCTTATGCTCTTAACCAGTACATGAGGCTGCTTCTCTGTAAGTAAAATAAGCGTTTCGTGAAATTCTATGTACCCTGATTGTATGCAGCCTACTTAGTATTTTCTATGCTATTATTTTTACTTCTTTTTTAAAAATATGATAAAACATGAAGTATTAGATCTTGTCTAGAGTCTGCCTAGGGATAGACCCATGCTTTCAGACATTGCTCTATATACTCTCAGATTGTCTTTTAGTCTAGATATAGTCTTTCTGAAGCGTCTATATTCATATTGACCTCCAGTAACTAGAGGTATAGGCATTCTAGTACAATTCTCTAGCTCATTTGAAGCTTTGTCAGGTGGCATTAGCATGTAGGACTTTTGAGACTTGAGAAATAAAATATTTAAAACAGTTATGCTTTTGCTCCTTTATTCTTTACTTCTTAGATTTCATTGATTACAGTTATATAGAACTATAGCACGAGCAGTTGGCTCTAAATTCTTAATTTGACAGGCAACTAGTCTTCTGTTTTATTTCCCTTCCTTTCATATATTAAAACATAGCCGTATGAAAATGAGATACCATTTGTTTGCCTAAAAAATAAGCAAATCTTTTTCAATTGTTATTATATTCAGTGTCGGTCCAGGGTAGTGGTACAGTTCCTTCCTTAATTACTGGTGGGAATGTAAATTGGTAAAATTATTTTGGAAAGCACATATGCAAAAGCCTTTAAAATATTTATTCCTTTGTCCCAATAATTCTAATTGTTAATCTGTCTTAAAAATATAAACTCAAACACAGAAGGTCCTTAAACACAAGGATTTTTATTACAAAGTTTTTTATAATAGTAAAAACTGACAAATCAAATCGTCTCCGCCGCCTCCTCACAAAGTCACCATGTCTGCCACATGCACCAGAATCTGCAGAACTGCTGAACCTGTACTGACAGAAAGACAATCTGAGAGTATATAGAGCAATGTCTGAAAGCATGGGTCTATCCCTAGGCAGACTCTAGACAAGATCTAATACTTAATGTTTTATCATATTTTTAAAAAAGAAGTAAAAAGAAAGTCTAATACAACTTAGAAAGATACTTATATTATTAAGTACGAGTTTTAAAAGCATGAAACAAAATCATATTTATATATTGTGTACTCTCATTTGAAAAAACCAACCTGGGCAAGTAAAAAAGACTGAAAAGAAACATACCAATATGTAATAGTGATTGCTATAAGGTAACAGAAATGCTTTTCTTCATTATCTAGATTTTCAATAATGAAGAGCTATTTCTTTTAAAATGAAAAAGTAAAACATTTAATTTTCAAAAGTGTGCCTTCCGGAAAGATGACGGTCTGGTCTGGAATATATAAGTGCATCTCTACCTGAATTTTGGTTTATAGCCACTTTTGGCTTTAGCCTTAGGGCTCTTTCCCTCCCTCTTCCTGTCAAGATTTAACAGTTTTTGAGAAAGGCAATTCGAAGGAAAATTGTTGGTGGATATAGCACTTTTCAAAGTGTGTTCAAGCTGCTATAACCAGATTTTAAGATAGTCCTGATTTCCTCCTGTGATTCTCTCAGGCATCCTCCCAGATAAAGAACATCCCATCCCTCCCTGTCTCTCCAAGCACCCGACTGTTTAGGGGAGTGGTAGTGCCGCTTTACAGAAAGCTTCATTGGCCAGAACCTCAAGCAGAGTAGACTTACTGAATGAATATTCATAGCACATTGAAATATTCTGGTAGTTAGTTTAGGAAAACTATAAGGCAAGTCTTTAATCTGACAGGATGGAATTTTTTAAAATAACATTTTGGAGTTTTTCTGATTATAATTATTTAGCTTATTCATTGATTAAAAAAAAACAAATTGAGGCAGAGTGTGGTATCAGCAGATATCATGCTCTAAAGACAGTGGCCTTTCTTCAAAAAATAATCTTATAATGAAAGTATTCTTTTCTGTTTTCAGTGACTTTCTGGCTGATCAAGCTGCATGTTATGTTCAGGCGATACAGTGGATTTTGCACTATTACTATCATGGAGTTCAGTCCTGGAGCTGGTGAGGGAATAAACACAAAAATAAATGTTTTGTTTTTTATAATGGTTCATTCTACTGTAATCTCATTTGAGGATATCTTTTCCTTTTATTTCTATTTTTGGTGGTATTTTTTAAAAAGATACATACAGCCAAGTTTAAATGAAATAGAGGCCATCCGTTCTTATATGAAAAAAGAACTTTGCATAACAAAGACACTTCCAGCCCTAGAAAATGACCCATAATAAAAGCTGTTTGGTAATCTACGGATTTAACATTTTCTATCATGACGAATCAAGTGTGGCAAACTCTTTATAATAATTGGGTCAGAGTGATTGTTATATGGGGTTGTTCATTATATTCTTTTCTACATTTTGTGTGTTTGAAAAAATTTTTCTGTCAGGAGTAATTATTGAAGAATCGGTTATTTGAATGTTAGACTGGGAAGGGTAAAGAAGAAAAGAGAAAGAACTTGTTTGCTTTTCGTGAAAATAGTAATAACTTTTAATTTCTCTCAGGTTTCCTATTCCAGCAAGTTCCGTCTGCGTTTCTAAACCATCCACCAAAATAGAAAAATAACAAACCAAAATACCTCTGCTAGTCTTTATTTTAAAGCATCACACAGCAAAACAAACCAGTGCGAGATAATATGGCAGAATTGTGATTTCACTTACTAATAGCCTTTAAAAAGTCTTTGCAATAACTAACCTGATTCTCAGGACCTCTCTGAAGAGTGTGCTAATAATAAAAATCTTTGATTTGCCACTTTTTTAAGAGGATGAGTGTAAGTTATTCCTATTATACTACCAGACAGTAAGTCCAGGCACTTAAAAAATATGTTTTCATATAATCCTCACAACTATTTAAAGCAGGTCTTCTCTGCCTTTTACAGATGATGCTCAGAGAGGTTAAGTAATATTTCCAAGGTCATATACACTCAAGAATCAAGTCCGAGTCTGTCTGATTGCAGCGTCTCTACATTTTCCATTATTCCACATGTCTTCTACCTCCTAAACTTTTCTATTTTTTTGAAATGTGCCATAATTGTGAAATATGAAAATATTTCTTCATTTTTTTGGCATCCTTAGTCAAACATTAGGAACATTGAAATTTTGTAAAAATTGTATGTATGAACCTTCATAAAAATAAGTAAAAATATTTATACCTGTAGTTAAAGATGGGAAGGTATTAATAACAAAAATAGTGTGTATGATTGAAAAAATGGTTTAATCCTTATCACAAATATAATTTTATATATATATATATTCAAATTCAATTATAAAAGTTATTAGAGCTGACTAGTAAGAGCCATATGAGTTCAGATTCTCTGTTCTCTCTGTCCTCATGGGAGAGGCCCAGGCCCACGTGAGCTTGTGAGTCTTCTGACTACCTCAATACTTCATTCTAAGAATCTATTGATTGGAAGATTCACACTCAACATTTTGAGAACTAAAAGAACCATTATGTTATACCTTCAATTAGAACCATTATGTTACAGCCTTCAATTACATTACCTGTCCCAATTTTGGAAATGTGAAACTACTTTAAAAATTAAGGAAATATAACATCCGTTGCCATCACATGGCTAAATTTTCCAACACTGCTGATTTCTTATATTCAAGTGATGGAAGTATGGGTGATTATTGTTATGTGTTATTAAAACAAAATATGGAAGCATAAATACTAAATATTGACCTGTTTTATGACATTGCCAATTGTTTAAAACTCAGTTTTGTTTTATAGGTATTATCCCTACCATTATGCACCTTTCCTATCTGATATCCGCAACATCAGTACACTCAGAATCCATTTTGAACTAGGAAAACCTTTTAAGCCATTTGAACAGCTTCTTGCTGTACTTCCAGCAGCTAGCAAAAATTTACTTCCTACGTGCTACCAGGTGGGTTTTTGAATTAAATATTTTTATGTTGTTTTTGATATTTGGGTGCTCCTCCTCCAAACCTAGAAATGTAGTACCTAAATTTCTTTAATAGCTGAATATATTTTTTATTTCAAATGCAGTAGTTCTTAAACAAGTCCCTTGAAAAGTAATTCCTTGATTTAAATTAACTTTAAAAATACAAACACACCGGAAACATTCAGAGCATGCTTCATTTTCAACACCTTTATGTACTTCTTCAGTTTGTCTCTACACTGATGAAAGTAAACAGAGACAGGCAAAATCTACTCTGTCCAGACATTTACTGTTCTGTTACCCCCTACCTGTTAGAATAGGGATGGTTCTAATACGTCATTTATCTCAATAGAAGCACTACCTCAGTTTATATTGGGATGTTCAGCATTTCATTTATCAAATTGTAGAATGAAAGCCTTTTCTCTGGTTGACATATTTCGCATAACAGGAAGAAAATATTTCAGGGGTGATTGGGTCACCGAAATCACACTAAGCCTACTAAGCTGATTCTGAGGGTAAAATTCATTTAGTTCTTCTAGAGTATCAATCTGTTCTTCTAATTCCATGATCTGGTCTGAGGAATAGGAACACACACACACACACACACACACCCCATCCCACAACCCCCCTTTGCTGCTTCAACAGTGTCAGGCTCCGTTTGGCATCTTTCTGAAATTTAACCTGACTTCTGTCCTGGTCCCTCTGGATTCCCTTTCTTCTTGTTTCTTCGATGCCTTTTTCCTACCTTCAGATATGTTAAAGACTGGTAATCACTCTGAAGTGATACAACCATGCAGGTGTTTTACAGCCACATCTGTTTTGATCGTTCTGTGCCATACTGGTTATTAAATATTTTGAGTATTACCCTGAGACACATGCTGTATTATTTCTTTAAAAAATTTTTATATTATATATAATCTTTCATACATATTCATTTCTTAGACAACATCCTTATGCTTTCATCATCTACCTCTGTTATAAAATTTCAAATAAAAGCATGTCTTATTGGACTTTTATCTTTGCTATTACTGGTGAAGAGATTCTTGGATGTTAGGTTTTATTTTTAAATATTCTTATATGACAGTTTTTATTATATCTCAATAGACTCAGTTGATTGGGGTATCAAAGTAAATTGTTAAGATTAAAATTGGAGGACTATTAGAAGCCTGTGAAATGATCTGAAGCCTGAGTGGGAAAACACAGAAGTTAGGTGGGCCTTGTAGACTGAAAAAACAATAAAAGAAAAGATGAAATTAAAGTTCAGAGTACAGGTGGTGTTGCTACATAACTAGGTCGGTGGAATGGGAAAGTGATGAGTAGCAGTGAAATTATAAGTGTCATAGTTGAAAATCAACATATAGCAAGTATGTTATAAGATATTTAAGATGTAAACATTTAGGTTTGCTTTGCTTAGAAATTTTAAGCTAACATTTGAGGAAATATTATAAATATATTAGCAAAAAGATATATTAACATTACTTCTTATATTTCTATTACACTATTTTGTATTTTCACAGCATTTGATGACCAGTGAGGACTCACCAATTATAGAATATTATCCACCTGATTTTAAAACTGACCTAAATGGGAAACAACAGGAATGGGAAGCTGTGGTACTAATACCTTTTATTGATGAGGTTAGTGCATGAAATAGTCATATATACATACATATTCTTCATCAGTGGTTATTTCACATAGGTTAATGAGCAATGGGTTTAAATCACCATTTATGTCTTGTTAGTGAGATTTGACTACTCTCTTCTTCATTGTATGCATTAAAACTTCTAAGTATACTAGTTATAAGACAGCTGGAATGGCTTTACTAGTATTAGACCAAGCAGACTTCAGAACAAAGAGTTTTACCAGCGACCAAGAGGGATATTTCATACTGATTGAAAGTCAAGTTAGTTCGTCACGAAGACATTAAACTCCTAAATGTATGTACACCTAATAACAGAGCTTCAAATATACAAAGCAAAAACTGTCAGAAATGAAAGGACAGCTAGGCAAATCAACAATTATAGTTGAAATTTCAACACTTCTCTCTAAAGAATTGATATGGCCAGAAGACAGAAATCAGGGAGGATAAAAACTTAAATAACACTGTAAATCAACTTAATCTTATTAATATTTATAGAACACTACACCCAATAACTGCAGAATGCTCGTACACATTCTTTTTAAGTGAATAAGGAACATTCACCAAGATTATTTGCTGAGGTGTAAAACATGTCTCAGTAAATTTAGAAGTGTGGAAATCATTGAGATAATGATCTCTGACTACATGGAATTAAATTTAAAATCAATAACAAATAGCTGGAAGATCTGCAAACCATTTGAAATTAAATAACACACTTCGAAATAATCCATGAATGAAAAAATGGGCAGAGGACCTGAATAGACACTTCTCCCAAGAAGACAAATGGACAACAGATATATGAAAAAATTCTCAACTTCATTAGCTGTTAGGGAAATGCAAATGAAAACCACAATGAGATATCACCTCACACCTGTTATAATGGCTAGCATCAACCAGACAAGTAAAAACGTAAAGACAAGTGTTGGAGAGTCTGTGGAGAACAAGGAACCCTCATACACTGCTGGAGAGAATGTAAATTGATACAGGTGCTATGGAAAACAGTATGAAGATTCCTCAAAAAGTTAAAGAATAGAATTTCTATATGACCCAGCAATCCCTTTTCTGGGTATCTACCCCCAAAATCTGAAAACATTTATCCATAAAGATATATGTACCCCTGTGTTCATTGCAGCATTATTCACAGTGGCCAAGACATGGAAACAACCAGTGTCCTTCAATAGATAATTGGATAAAGAAGATGTGGTATATATACACAATGGAATACTATTCTGCCATAAGAAAAGATGAAATATTGTCATTTGCGACAACATGGATGGATCTTGAGATTATCATGCTAAGCAAAATAAGTCAGACAGAAAAAATTGAGAACCATATGACTACACTCATATATGTGATATAAAACTGAAAGCAACAAAGAAAGAAAGAAAAACTCATAGACACAGACAATAGGTTAGTGGTTGCCGGAGGGTGAGGGAAAAGGGGATCAAATATATGGTGATGGAAGGAGAACTGACTCTGGCTGGTGAACACACAATGCAATATATAGATGATATATTATAGAATTGTACACTTGAAACCTATATAATTTTACTAATCAGTGTCACCCGTATAAAGTTAATAAATTTTTTTAAATGAAATTAAAAAAATAACCCATGGTTGAAAGAAGAAATTGAAGGGAAATTTGAAAATATTTTGATCTGAATGATAATGAAAACACACCATATCATAATCTATGTGATGAAACTAAAGGAAGACTTAAAGGGAAATTTAAGTTCCAAGTGCTTATCTAAACAATAAAAAATTTTTAAATAAATTATGTAAGTTTCCTACCATAAGAAGCTAGAAAAACAAGATTAAATTAATCTCACACTAAACAGAATGAAGGAAATAATAAAGATCAGAGCAGAAATCCATGGAAAATGAATGAACAACAGAGAAAAATTGAGTCCGAAAGTTGGTTCTTTGAAAAGATTGATAAAATTGATAAATCCTAGCTATAGTGATCAAGAAAGGGGCAAGGAGGAAAGAGAGGGAGAGAGAAAACACATAAATTGCCAATATTAGGAATGAAAGAGGAGACGTCCTATATATTCTTCTGATAGTAAAAAGATAATTAAGGAATATTGTAAACAATTTTATGCCAACAAATTCAACAATGTAGATGAAATGAACACTTTTTGTAAAGACACAAGTAAGCAAAACCAACAGGAAAATGTGTAAAAATGTGAATAGGCCTTTACTGTTTAAAGACATTTAATTCATACTTAAAAATCTTTGCACAGAGAAAATTCTAGGCTCAAGTGTTTTCACTTGTGAATTCTAGCAAACATTTAAGGAAGAAATAATACCAATTTTATACAAACTCAGAAAACCGAAGAGGGAGAATAACTTCCCAATATATTTTATTAAACCAGCATAATCCAGATACTCAAACTAGAAAAGGAAGGCATTTCAAGAAGATTTACCAATATCTTTCCTAAAAATTAGATGCAAAATTCTTAACAAAATAAAACCAGATGGGATACAGTAACATATTAGAAGGATAATACTCATGACCAAATAAGATTTATCTTAGAAATACAAAGTTGTTTACAATGTGATTTATTATCAATATTTAACATCCAATTTTAATAGAACCGTTCAACAAACTGGAAATAAGAAAAAATTTCCCCAGCCAGATAAAGGGCATCTAAAAAAAAACCTGCTAACAACATACTTAATAAAAAACTTGAATGTTTTCTCTCTAAAGTTAAGACTAGGACAAAGATGCGCTTTCTACACATCTCTCTCCCCTGTTGTACTGGAAGTCCAGTGTATGAAGTCCAGGAAAGGAAAGAAAGGCATGCGGATTGGAGAGGAAGAAGTAAAATTGTCTTTATTTGCATGTAACATTATCACATATGTAGAAAATCTTAAGGAATCTTCAAAAAAGATACTATAACCCACAAGTCAATTTACCAAGGTCACAGGATATAAAACCTGTACAAAATTCTATTGTATTTCTATATATTGGCAAAAAAAAATGGGAAAATATAAAATTTTTAAAATAAAAAGTTTTAAATTCTTAACAGCATTAAAAAATATAAACACACAGCTGTAAATTTAACATATGCAAGCCCTCTACACTGAAAATAGTGTTGACATGTAGAAACCTAAGTAAATGGAAGGATACATATATCATGTTCAAGGAATAGAAGACTTAATATTGTTTAGATGTATCTGCTTCCCAATTGATCTTTGGATTCAGCGTGTCCCAGTGAATATTCCAGCAGATTTTTGTGTAGAAATTGGAAACCTGATTCTGAATTTTTAGTGAAATTGCAAAGGATCTGGAATAACCAAAGCAATCTGTAGGAAGAACAGTGTTAGAGGACTTTAATTATCTGATTTCATGACTTGCCATGAAGTTGTAATTAAGGTAGTATGTTACTTGGCATGGCAATAGACAAATAGATCAGTGGAACAGAATAGTGTCTAAACATACTTGCCCAGTTAATTAATTTTTAATTAAGTCACCAAAGCTATTCAATGGGTTAAAAAAAAAAAAAAAAAGCTTTTCAACAGTTGGTGCTGGAATGCTCTCTATGTATGTGGAAAAAAATAAATCTTGATCCATACCTCATACCATACACAAAACTTAATTCAAAATGTATCATAGCTCTAAATGTAGAAGCTACAACTGTAAAATTTCTTGAAGTATATGTAGGAGAAAATTTTACTCAAGACCCAGAACACACTAACCATAAAGAAGAGAAAATAAAATTTCATCAAAATATGAAATTTGCTTTTCAAAAGATACTTTTCAAATTTTGCTTTTCAAAATTTGCTTTTAAAAAATGAATAGGTAAGCCTCTCATTGGGAGAAAGTATTTGCAAAACATGCTTGTGCATGGGACTGGTATCCAAAGTATATAAACAACTCTTCCAATTCGATAGTAAGAAGACAAGCCAATTTTTAAAGTGGGCAAAATATTTGAAGGGCCATTTCACAAGTCAAGATGTACAAGTAGCCAATAAGCACATGAAAAAGTGTTCAGCATCATTAGTAATCAGGGAAATATAAATTAAGGCCACAATGAGATAACGCCACACTACACTTTCAATAGAATGGAGAAAAATTAAAAGATTGAAACACAATACCAAATACTGGCAAGAATGGGGAGCAATTGGAATTTTTATACATTGGTGATGGGAATATAAAATAGTACAAGTAATTTGTATAACTGTCTGGTAGTTTCTCATAAAGTTAGGCATAAAGCTACCCTAGAACTCAGCATTTCCATTCTTAGGTTTTTAACAAGAGGGGAAATGAAAAAAAGAATGTTTACAAAGTCTTGTATAGAATATTCATAGTAACTGAAAACTGGAAAAAACCCAATACCCATTAACAGAACAATGGCAAAGTATGGTGAATCCAAACAATAAAATGCTACTCAGCCGGAAAAGAAGAATGGACTGCTGATACATACAAGACCACGGAAGAACTCAGAAACATGCTGAGCGAAAGAAGTGGAGCTATAGGGAGGATGTCACCTGCCAGCCAAGGAACACCTGAGAGCACCAGAACCTGGGAAACAAGCACAGAACTGATTCTCCCTCACAATCCCTCACAACCCTCTAAAGGAACCAACCCTGAGGGGACCTGAATTTCAGTCTCTAGCCTCTAGAACTCTGAGACAATACATTTCTGTTAAGCAAAAAAAAAAGGGGGGCAGAAGAAGAAGAAGAATCCACCTGCAGACACAAAAGAGTACAAACTATCAAAGAAAGCATAATACTGGTTGCAGTGAGTTGGGGAGGGGGAAAGGATGAACGGGAAAGGGGCATGCTGGATCTTTCTGAGATGACAAAAGTGTTCTATATCTTGATTCACTCGGGAGTATGCAGTTGTCAAAATTCACCAAACTGGAGGCTTTGGATCTGTGTATTTCATTGAATGTAAATTATGCCTCAATAAAATAAGTGCTCTCAAAAAAAAAAAAAAACAACCCAAAAACATCAACAATAAAAAACCCTACATTGTTATAGAGTGGCGGATAAAAATGTTTATTCACCTTATTAATTGTAATCAAGGATGTTTGTTATATGTGAAAAGACACTTCCCAGCCACCAGACAGAGAATTAGGTTGTGAGATAGTCATTATATCCTGCAAGGATGCAAATTTAGTGTCAGGTAGACAGTTGCTACTGTTCATCCAGTTATCACTTTAGTTCATTGTTATTGAATTTTAACTTAGCTTTGGACATCTCAGTGAAATTTTAAATGTTTTCAACAAGGTTGCATAATGATGTACCACTGAAACAAGCCTTGTAACCAGCAGAATTACCACATTCATTCATATATATACATATAGATATAGATAGGTAGGTAGGTAGGTAGGTAGGTAGGTAGTTAGGTAGATTTTTTTTTTTGGAAGGAAAAGCTCAAAACTTAACACAAGAAGATACCAAGAAGATACCAGGATAACAAAGTAAGCATGTAAAATGTGAAAAGAAAAATTCTTGTTACAGGATAATCAATGAAAATAATGGTGGTGGCAATTACCAAACTGGAAGGCATGATAGAATTTTCACAACTAACTGAGAGACTGATTTGTGCCTCAGGGAGGATTATTCCAGACTCTGGTGCTAGGAACAGGAAGTTTACCTGCAGACTGGAGCTGCTTGGCTCACGTGTGAGCGTGTGCACGCGCTCTGTCGCTATCTGTGTCTCTCCCCCCCCCACCCCTTTCACTTCTCTCCCTTTTTATCAGAATGTTCTAGCTGATTTGTATATGTGTGCAGGGCTGGGGGGATTGGAAGGAGTGGGAGGTGGGTGTGGTTCAAAGCCATTTTATTTGCTCACAATTCTGAGTCAACACTCTGAGTTGGACTCAGCCAGGTGTCTCTTGCTGATCACACCCTGAGATCAGTTCAGCATTTTCGTCCCCTTGTGGGTGAAGTGGAGCTTCTTGTCTGAGATAGCCTCTCTCCTAGGATTGGTGGTTGGTGTTAGTTGTGAGCTGAGGCCCTATGTGATCCCACCCTCAAGGATCACACGGACTCAGCTCACAACCCAGGTTGATTCCCACAGTGGTCTTGGGCTCCAGAAAGGCAAGAACAGAAGATACGAGGTCTCTTGAGCTTTGGAATTTGTATATCACTACATTGTTTTGAATAAAGCAAGTTATAAAACCAATCAGATTTAAGAAATGAGGAGATAGACTCCACCTTCTCACATTTAAAGGAGCTTACATATGGGGATAGGAGGAATTACTGTGGCCATCTTTGCAAACCATCTCCTACACCTGCCCTTTAGCCAAAATAATTCATATCCCATCCAAAGACAAAACACACGGAACTCCCACAAAAATCTCGTATCATTACATATGAGGTTCAAAGTCCAGAATCTCATCTCTAAATCAGGTCCATGTGTGGAGGAAGCTCTTCAAATGCATCTCCTCAGGAACAGCTCCCTTGATTCAGAGACCTGTGGATTTAAACACGTGTTATTTACCCTCTCCAACATTCCTAGTTTTGTAATGAAGAGATAAGGACAGGAAAACCATAATAAGGCATCACAAAGGGCAGGAAAAGGAGGCACATGACAGTCACTGGTGCCTAACAATTCTGAAATCCAGCTAAGGAGCAAACAGCCAACTTCCTGTTCTCTGGGACAGAGATTGCTCCTTGATGAGGGCCTAAATCTGGTCTCTGGGAGTGGCTCCGCTGTCTGTTCTCAGGGCTTCCCACTCGGGGTTCTTGTGGCTACCTTAGAAGGTGCTGGGAGGAGAGAAACAGGATTAGCTGGGCTACAGTGCTGTCTCAACAAAGCGTTCGGCTGACCCCACCCGTCACTCTGAAGCTGGAATGGCCCCTAAGAGTTCTTCTAAGTTGCTGTAGGGCCTGAGACTTTACTCTCTCATCTCTCAGTCTTGGATGCAGGCTTCATTTTGGAAAGAATGTGTTACCTTGTGTGAGATGACTTGTCACATAAGGATACTTTCCAGAGAAAGCTGACAGCTGAGGTTGCCAGCACCTGGGCACATAAGACCTTTAGCACTCATGGGAGACCACAGCGGCCCATCACCACATCGTTGCATTGCTATTCCTCAGTCTGATGCTGTCTGTCCTAACGACGCTCAAGTGTTCAAGGTTAAAAGGATGAGATGCTGTGCGTACATTTACAGGCCAAATGTTCTAGAGACTCAAACTTTGAATGTGATATTGGAGAAGAAAATAGGATATAAGTAAATACTACTGTCATTAAAAACTCAATTTAGTGTTTATTTCCTGAAAGATTGTGACTAATTTTATGTATAACTTACAATTAATGGTATTTTAGAATCAAGAAATTATGGTACACTGTTATCTGTTTTACTCCATGATCTTTTCCAGATTTTGCTACATCCTGCCTCTTTCTACAACTTTTTCTGTAAATGCTTTGAAAGTGGCATAGATGATTATTAAAATAAAAATCTAGGACGCCACTCTGAAAAACAGTTCAACAGTTTCTTATAAAGTTAGGTATAGATTTACTATCCAACCCAGCAATCACCCTCCTGCAGTGTGATTTTTAAAATTTATCCTAGAAAGATGGAAAAACGTGTCCACACAAAACCTGCATGTGAATGTTCAGAGCCAGTTTGTAATAGCCCCAAACTGGAAAAAATTCAAGTGTCCTTCAATGAGTAGGAGGACAAGCAAACTAGTACATCCATGTGAGGGAATGCTGCTCAGCAGTAACTATTGATATAAACAACTTGCACGAAAAAAGTTTGCTCAGAAGGTATGTATTATGTGAATCCATTTATGTAATATACTTGAAATGACATAACTATTATAATATAAAACACATTAGCGGTTGTTAGGGGTTCAGGCTGGGGATAGGATGTGATTATAAAGGAATAACATGAGAGATTATAAAGGGATAACATGATAGTGTAATACTTCTGTATTTTAATTTTAGTGGTGGTTACGTGACTCTATGTATACGAGGCCTGACAATTAAGTTCACAAACTTGTTGCAGTGATGTTGCTAACCTTTTTTTGATATCAGAGGGATATTTCATTGTGAATTTGTACCAACTGGACAGTTAACCAAGTTTACTATTTAGAAGTGTTGAAAAGTCTGCATTAAAAAGATGACCTGAACTTTTCGCCAACAATTCATGGTCTTGCAACACGACAATGCACCAGCTCATGCAGCACTGTCTGTGAGGGAGTTTTTAGCCAGTAAATAAATACCTGTACTGGGACACCCTCCGTACTCACCTGACCTGGCCCCAATGACTTCTTTCTTTACCGGAAGATAAAGGAAATATTGAAAGGGAGACATTTTGATGACATTCAGGACATCAAGGATAAAAAATATGACGGCAGCGCTGAAGGCCATTCCAGGGAAACAGTTCCAAAATTGCTTTGAAGGGTGGACTGGATGCTGGCATCAGTGCTTAGCTTCCCAAGGGGAGGACTTGAAAGGTGACCATAATGATACTCAGCAGTGAGGTATTGTGAGGTATGTAGCACTTTTTCTAGGATGAGTTCACTAACTGAATTGACCTCGTATGATAATTCCACAGTACACACACAAAAAAATCACATATGAAAACTAGTGAAATATGAATGTAGTTAATAGCGTCGTACCAATGTTGAATCCCTGGTTTTGCTAATGTACTGTGGCCGTGTGTAAGGTTGAGTAAGATTGTGTAAGATGTGTAAGCCCATATAAGACTGTGTCAGATGTATGAGATGTGTAAGTACGTAAGATTGTGTAAGATGAGTAAGATGTTGTCGTTGGGGAAAGCTGGGTGAGAGGTTAATGGGAATGCGCTGTGTGAATTTTGTAACTTGTGACTCTGTTTTCTACACTGTACACAATGTTGTGATAAAAGTACTGGTGTATTTAGGTATTCTGTTTGTTTATGCATTCTTACATGTTAAAATTTTTATTTTTATAATTAGGTTTCCAAAAGTGGATTGCTTGGTCAATGGGAATATTACAGATTCTTTCTCAAGAAGACTGGTCTAGTTCACACCAGCAATATTTAGCACCCACTTTGGCTCCTCTAGTCCTGGGATTATTGTTCCATTTAATTCTGGCCAATCTGTTGATGAGAATGCCATTTCATTATGATTATTTGAAATTTTTGCCCTGATCCCCAATTTGAATATATTTTTATGTATGTGTGCCCTTTGCATGTTCTATGTTGCATTTTGTATATTGCCTGTTTATTTCCTTTCCCTCATTTTCTGTTTTTGATTTTTAGCAACTCTTTGTATATTAGGAAAACTCTCTTCCAATGTGGCATTCGTCTCTTGTTTGTGACATCTCTGTCACATAAATTTTCTTTTACTTAAAAATGTCTTTTCCCTTAAGGTTGTTAGGATTTTTTCCTGTCTTAAATAAGAGTTTATCACTCCAAATTATGGACACTCTCCTAGATTTTCTTCTAATACTTATATTGTTTTACTACCATGATACTTCTTTTTTTATATGGTATGAAGTTGGGAAGTGTATATACCTTTCCCCCTCCAGCTGGATAGCTAGCTATGACAACACCATTATTTAAATACCTGAATACTATGTTTTTGACCCAGATTTGGATTTGTTTTTGAACACTTTACTTTGTTCTTCTGGACTGTTGGTGTCTTGTGGTATCAATACTAAAATGTTGTGGTTACAGTAGCTTTATGAAAAAATGATAGGCTCTGCTAAGACAAGTCTCCAGTTACTTTTGCAATTTATACCTTCTACCATACGAACATTCACACATTTGGTCCTTTAAAAATATTTTAAACAATTGCAGTTGTGAAGGGAATAATGTTAAAAGTAAGGTAATTTGGAAAGATGAACATTTCTATACCATTGTAGAATTTGTAAAGTAAGAGATTAATGCTTGGTGAATTATGATAAACTATAATAATTATGATAAATTCACACTTAAAATTCAATTCTCTGCTGTTCTTATCTACACTTTAGTGACTACTGCTGGTGTAATAGGTTCAGAAGAATTTGCAGTGGCAAGCAATATTCTAGCAATATTCAAATCCTTTGAAACAATGAATAATAGTATATCAGTTTTTCATATAATAAAGTGGAAAAAAGTTCCATTAGTTAAGATTTTTGTTTTTCAAGAACACAAATAGTTCTGTATACTAAGGGAAAAGATGTACTCTGTATGTTAAAATTACAGAATTTTTATAATTTTAACCCCTCTCTTCAATCTTTACATTCAGAGGCGATTGTTGGAAGCCATGGAGGCATGTAACCACGCGCTTAGAAAAGAAGAAAGGAAAAGAAACCAACACAGTGAGTGCTTAATGTGCTGGTATGATAGAGATACAGAGTTCACCTACCCCTCTCCATGGCCAGAAAAGTTCCCTGCCATAGGACGGTGTTGCACAAGGTAATGTTATTTGGTCATTTTTCAACAACCACAAAGAGTACCGCCCCCCCCCCCCAATCAATAAATAAATAAAAAGCTTTTGAATATCTATTTGGAGAATTCACAAATAATTTATGACAGTTATAGTCAACTTATAATGAGTTACATCCCACTTGCCAAAGACCATAACATCTCTCTTACAATTGTTTCTATAGTTTTCTGCTTTGGTCAGATTCTACCTCTCTCTTTCCATCTTCTGTTAATGTTTTCCTCTTTGATGCATATCTATACCATCCCTTAAAAAGTTGCGTGCCTTTATTTCCATTGCCAGTGTTTGCTCCCAGCATTATTTGACATGCTATAACTTTTTGCCTGTTACACTCCCCAGCCACCCAACTAGAAAGAAGAAAAAAATAATGAAAGAGTTCCTCTATTTTCTTGCCTTAAACCCATTTCTTCTTTATCTTCCTCATTAAAATGTCTTCCATGCTTTTTCTCTTCTCTTGTCTTCCCTGCAAATAATATATTCAGATGGCAACATCTGATCATGACATTTCAGATAAAGTGAACATCTCTCAGTTATTATTTTGCCTTTTGTAAAGCAAAGTTAAAGATAAAATAAGACATTATAAAATGTTTATTTTCCATTCTGGGTTTTGAAACATGGAGGATATGGCGATTTATAATATACTTTATGCATTCCTTTATTTTTAAAATTAATTATGTATATATTTGTCACTCTGTTTTAAATAAATGAGGAAAACTTCCATTCAATAACCTACAGGCATGGTTGTGTCTGGACCAATAAAAACAGAGAATCTGGTTGTTCTGTTCTACATTTTCTTTGTCTTTAAGGATGAATTGTCATTGTCTTGTTTAGAAGCAAAGATGACTCTTGCAAATTATTCAAGAGAATGCTGAAAAACTGTGATTGCTTGTAATGTGTGAATTTTAAATTAAATGCTTGATTTATTTTTCAGGTATAAAATAATATCATTAGATGCTTGGCGTGTAGACATAAGTAAGAACAAGATAACCAGGGTGGATCAGAAGGCATTATATTTCTGTGGATTTCCTACTCTGAAACACATCAAGCACAAAGTCAGTGGCTATTTAGTTCAGAATTTTTTTACTTTATTGATTATGAAGTGATTATGAAGAAAAAAATTAAAGCTAAATGCTCTGAATTCTTTTAAAGTTTTTTTTGAAGAAAAGTGGGGTTCAAGTATTCCAGCAAAGCAGTCGTGGAGAAAACATGATGTTGGAAATCTTAGTGAATACAGAATCAGATGAACTTGTAAGTATTTTCTTTATTATATATTTATTTGGTGCTTCTTATGCATAAAACTGTCCTAGTGCAACCTGTCTACCAAAGAGGTATAACATAAGTCTAAAAGTTCACAGTAAATAAGGATGAAGTAAAGAAACATTTACACAAATTAAAGGACATATATAATTGTGACATAATGAGCAAAAAATGCTCCAGGAATTTTGAAAAGGAAATGAGCTATGTGAGCTAAGTACAGACCTATAGAAGAGAATAAGCTTGAGCTGGATGCCAAAAAAAATAGATTGTCACGAAGAGGAGGAAAGGAGGGAAAGGTATTCTAGTTGAAAGGAATAACATGAGCTGGCAATTGTGGTCAAAAATAAATGTGATTTATTATCTTATTCTTTTTAACCTTTTTGTATGTCTTGAGTTTTTTTTAACACTTTGTTGTTGTTGTTGTTGTTGTTTTTAATAATGTGTTGTATTTCAGAAGGAATAGACAAACCTGATTCAAGCAGAGGGCTAGTGTTGGGAAATAGTGGGAGATAAGGTTGAAAAAAACAGAGGCCAGGTTATGGAGGATCTTCCGTACCAGGCTAAGGAATTTGGACTTTTCTTTTCCATGACTTATTCTGGAGCCTGTATTTTCATAAAGACTAATTTGGTAGCTGTACTAGACTAATAGACTAATAAAAGAAAAATGGAAGAAAATAGAAAAACCTGCCAAGTCCAGAGGTTGTGGTTGTAGAAGCCTTAGGTAATAAGGACCTAAACCGGAAGTGGTAATAGAGCTAGATGAACAGACTAAATATAATTGACATTTCCTCAGTTGTTCAAATCTAGGAGATGAAAAGAAGAAGAAAGTATTAAATATGACTTTCAGGTGTCCAGGCTAATTAGCTAGAACATAATTGCTGTTTCCTGGAATAAAGAAGTTAAAATGGGAGAGTCCCTGGCTTGAGGGGATTCATGATAAATAATGATGGCATTTTAAGTGTTGCTAGGACTTTCAACTGGTACTCCCTGCCAGCCTTTCTCAACAAAGGTTCCACAGAGATTTGGGTCCTAGTGCGCTACGTCATCCATTTGTATATACTGGATTAACTTACCTTCTGTGCGTTTAAATGGTACTTCTTATGTACCAGCATTGGGAGGATTGAGAAAGTAGTCAAATTGTTTTTAGTGTTCTGTGCTTTAGATGAAAAACCTCAGTTGCGATACACTGCTTATATATAATTTAATATCTGGAGCTAGAGCTGAGAGGGAAACAGGTATATACAAGTCATCAGCAAGGAGGTGATAGCTGAGGCCTTGAGGGCTCATTTCCCTGAAGAAAAACAACTCTGAGATTCAAGATCTTAGCATGAAGAAGTACCCACAGTTAGAAAGGGTGGGAAAAGAATAGTAAAGTAACATAGTGTTCAGAGAGGTGAAAGAGAATGATTCCCAAGTTCAGTAGTATCACAGAAGCATGGAGTAGATGCTGCCTACAGTTCAAGAAGAACAAAAACTGAAAGTTTGAGGATTTGTCCTTTAGGCTGCCATCAGTATTGGCCTTTGCCAAGTCCATTCCAATGGGTTGGTGGAGGCTGAAGTCCAATTCCTAAGGATTAGTCTGGGACCATGTGGGTGGAAAGTGGAGGTAGCAGATATTAAGTCACTGGGTAAGAAGCTGATCATTTTAAAGAAGCCTGGTAACAAAACTGTAGGTAGAGAAGAAGCAGCTCATCAAACAAAATCCCTAACGAGGAAGAGAACTAGGGCTACTGGAGAAAGGACGTCTTAAAGGCACTGCCAAGGAAAGGCAGGTTTATGATAACAAGACCCCATGTGACGTAATGAGGGGTTCATCTAGGGCTTAAATGAAAGGATTAATCTGGAAAAAAGGACAACTTTTCCTTTAAAAACTAAAGAAAATATTGGGAGAATGAAATTAGAAATAGATGTATGGATAGAAGGGAAAAGGATAATTAATGAGGCTAGTTCTAATGTTGAAACTTGTTTTATCAGAATAGTCATTGTTTGGTTTTGTATGTTTGCATTAATAAATGTATAAATATAATAAATAAAATAAAATCTAATGCCCCCAAAGTCTAAAAGCAATAATCTCTAATTGTTAAAGAAATATTTGCTAATAATAATTAAACATAATAAACAGAAAAAATGTGAGTGAAAATTTGTATTTAAACTTCAATTTCTACCACAAAGTTGTTGTCTAACTGATAGTAATAAGAATAATGTTTCCTTTTAAAACTAGGATTTTACTTAAATGTTATTTCGTATGAATATTTCTACAGCATTTTATAGTTTACAAAAGCTTTTGTGTATGTTATTTTATTTTATTCTCAAACATTGTGACGTGGATGTTATTCCTTCTTCTCATAAAAGAAAACTGAGACTCAGTGGGATTAAAGGATTTGCCTAAGATTCTGTAGCTGGAAAGGGTAGAACCCAAACTTGGACCCATGATTCTTGACTTTAAAAGCTAGTGTTCCTACATGATTATAGCAACCACAAAGTGAAAAGAAATCAGATTTCTTAGATTCTGTTTTATACTATCTGACTATTTGACATGAAAAGATGAATAATAGCCCTTTTCTAGTCATTTCTGCTGTTCTTTTTACTCAATTTCCGTAAGAAAAATAAGCAAGATAATCATGAGAATAATGGGATCATAGAATTTTACAACTGGGTAGAATTCTGTAAAACAACTAATCCAACTCATTAATTTTACAAATTAAAAAACTTAAATGGAGATTGAAAAAGGGACGTTTACTCAGCTAGTTAGCAGCAGAACTAAGAACTTAAGTTTCTTGCTAAACATTATTTCTGCTAATGTTGGCTGTTGTGGATGGTAACACATTATAGGTCAATGCTCTCTCTTCTGTTTGATTTTATGAAACTTATTTTCTTACCAAGTAATTTCATTCAGAATTAAAATCAATTATTAGTAAATCCTTTACTAATCACTGCCAGTGCTGTTGAATAAAAAGAGAAGACAAGCCTCCTAGTGTCATGATGTTTATACTGCAAAAAAGCACTGTACGTTGGTCATACTGCCTCTCTAATAAGAAGAGCCTGGCAGAGAGGGAGGTAAACTTGGTTAACTTTCACAGATTTGTATTAAATTAAAGGGTGAAGAAAGGCATATAGGTAAAGCAACTGAAAAATATTTTCTTTAAAAAAAGGAAAGGAAAAATATTAAACCTCAAAAAAAAAAAGAAATCCTAGAAAATGTACTAGAAAGAAAAAGAGTAGTTAGCAATTAGGGTACAAGTTAGAGAAGAGAAATTAAGACAACACACTAAACTTGAGTGGGTGGAATGATTAAATTGGAGTAAAGTTGAGAAGAACAGCAGAACTAAAAACTATAGGGAATTATTATAATATTATAGAAAATTATAGAAGTATTATTATAGAAGTATAATTATAGAAGTATATATATGTATATAATTATAGAAGTATAATTATAGAAGTATTATAGAGAATAATTGGCTCGAGTGAGCAAATGATATACCTGTTTTAATTACTAATGTGGCTTTTTTATACATTTTAAACACATAGTTATAAACACAAGCCAGTTTTTAATTATTTAATTTTGCCTCTGAAATTTTCTCTTGGGCCTACCTGAAACATGAATGAACTTGTCTGCTTTTACTTTAAGAGTATAGAACATGTAGCTTCATCAGTGCTTGGAAAGTCTGTCTTTGTTAATTGGCCTCATCTTGAAGAAGCTAGAGTTATTGGTGTATCAGATGGAGAAACCAAGTAAGGTTTGATTTATAATTTTTTAAAATTTATGTTTGCTTTGCTATTTGATGGCTTTGATTGATACCTTTTTAACTGATCTAATTATTGTAAAAATATTTCAACACGATAGTGAAAATGAAAGTCCTCCAATCATACCAGTTGAAGTTCAATCACTATTGACAGTTTATTGTATATATCCTTTGAGATATTTTAGATGCATATATTATTTTTTTCCCTTTTGCCTTCTTTTCATTTAAATAGCTTGGAAATTCTATATCCTAATTCTTTTGTACCAGTTATCATTGTATTATTTAGCAAGCATATTTCTCTTAATGATCAGAATAAATAGCATACATATATAACCTTACCTTTAGCATGCCCTTCCCAGACTTCGTTTGAATAATAAATTAATTTTTAAAACATCCATTTTAAAAATAATTTTTTAACATTTTATTCAAGTTCATAATCAGTGATTTATCAGTGATTATTTAGACAAGTTATTCTTTGTCATCTTTTGTCTTTATTTCATGTAAACTTGGTCAGATTTCTTGTATTTTTATTTTCATGTGTCTAGAATTTTCTAAAGTAATTTTTTTCAGAGAAAATGAGGGGATGTTATATTTTCTGAGTTATTACATGTCCGAAAGATTTTTGTTATGTTTTCCTCACACATGTATTTTGAATTTTAGAGGCCCAATTATTTTTCCTCACAGATCTCTGCAAACATATGTTTTTTAAAAATTATATAATATTTTGAAATATTTATTAAGTGACCAACAAATTGGTTTTATTTTACTGGAGAATTTGTAAATTATTCTATTAAAAATTATTTTAAAAAGTAAAATTCTCTTTTTATTATGTTGACCAGCAATTTATTATATTGACCAGCACTTAAAGTAACATTCTTTTGCTCACTATTCATATTTCCAGTTTCCAAATGCGCATAAGAAAGTCTTTAAGCATTTTTTTTCAGGTTACTTTAGATTTTATTTTTTTATTAACTGTATTAGGGTGACATTGGTTAGTAACATTACATCATAGGTTTCAAGTGTGATATACATCATCTGTATATCACATTGTGTACTCACTACCCAGAGTCAGTCCTCCTTCCGTCACCATATATTTTCAGGGGGTCAAATATCAGCAAATGTATGTTACTTGTGTTCTGTCATGTAATTCTCTTGATAAGAAGTCGATGCCAGCATGAAATTTTTTCCTTTTCATGTGGATATCTGCTTTTCTGTATGAAATCGTCAAGATTCTTTTTTAATCATCAGAATTCAGTCCCTCTATCTTTTTGATGAATTCCATTTTATCAGTTTTTTCTTTTATGAATCATACTTTTGGTCTATGACCTCTTCACCTAGCCCAAGGTCCCTAAGATTTTCTCCTATGTTCTCTTCAAAAAGTTTTATAGTTTTACCTCCTCCTTTTACATTTAAGGCCATGATCCATTGTGAATTAAATTTTGGATGAGTATGAAGTTTAGATCAAGGTTCATATATTTGCCTATGAATATTCAGTTGCTCCAGCACCATTTGTTGAAAAGGTGATCCTTCCTTCCTTAGCTTGCTTTTGCATCTTTGTCAGAAATTGGTTGAGCACGTGTGTGGGTTTACTTCTGAGCTCTGCACTGTGTTCCTTTGATCTGTGTGTCTCTCTTTATGCCAGCACCACACTGTCTTGTTACTATAGCGATGTGGTACGTCTGACGGTTAGGCAGTGATTCCTTCCACCTTACTTTTATTTTTCAAAATTACTTTAGCTATTTTTGGTTCTTTGCCTTTGTATATAAATGTTAGGATAAATTGTTCTGTATCTACAAAAATCATGGACAGATTTTGATAGGAATTGTATTAAACCTGTAGAGTAATTTGTGGAGATTTGACATCTTTACTGTGCTGAATCTTATGATTCAAATGGCTCTATTCATCATTTTGTGTTTTTAGCATACAGATCCTGTACATGTTTTGTTAGGTTTATACCTAAGTATTTAAATTATTTTGGAGCAATTACAGATGGTATAATGTTTTAAATTTCAGTTTCCCCAGCTAGTATATAGAAATACAGTAGATTTCTGCATGTAGATTTTATATCCTAGGTCCTGGCTGAACTTATTTCCCTGCCTGTTTTCTTGAAGCGTCCAAACCAGTTATTTTGTAGAATTCTGGATTTACCTGTGTTATTTAAGCTGCTGTCAGTTTCCTCTTAGTATCATTTAAGTTGGTCCTCCATCCCACGTATTTCCTGGGGTTAGGTATAGTGGCTTGTAGAATCAAGTTAAACTTTTTTAGCAAAAATACTTTATTGCATTTGAGAGTATTTTTTAATCTTTATAGTTATTGTTATGTATTTTGTTATGTATTTAATTTCTTACAAGAGAAAGAATAGTAATTTGTTTTTTAAATTTTGATTGAAATATTTTATAAGATTTCATTTTGAAATTTATATTAGTTTTTAAAAAGGAGGCTTTTTTTTTTTTTTTTTTTTTTTGCTATTATACCATGTAGAAACCTTTTCACTCTGAAGACTTACACTGCTAGAACTCTATATTAAACCACAAATTTGGGGGTAATATAATTTTTAAGGTTTTACTTGGAAGAACCTCCAGGAACACAGAAGCTTTATCTGGGAAGAACGGTTCCGCCAACTAAAGTGGTTCGTCTTGGAGATAAAGAACAATCTAACTGGACAAAAGAAGTACAAGGAATTTCAGAATAGTGAGTGTCATACAAAGTATTTAATATCATAGAACTGAAATGTGATTTAATGTACTTGTCCTCTCTGACTTATTTTCTGCTTAATATAGTAATTTCTCTGAACACTGACTACATCTTCATTTTATGTTCTAAAGAAAGTAATGAGTTCTAGTTTAAAATAATATTCTGGTTAGCAGCAGTTATAGCCTTTCCCAATTTATCGCTAAACTGTTAATACTTAATGATGTACCGAAAAAAAGAAAGAAAAGAAACAACACGATTACTTAATACTGGGAGTAACAGTTAATAGGTTGTTTCCTGAATTTGAGAGTTATTTTTACTAACCATAAAGCCATTGAATTTCTTGGCCACATGTAAGTAATGAAAATAGGAAGAAAGACTGTCCTCTGTTCTTCCCCCTTCTCCTTCCCTTTGTATATCCAAGCCCAAATGCCCCTGAATTAAAAAATGCAAGGTCTATCAACCAAATAACTAAGAAGCTAACCCTCCTTGGAATACTGATTTTCAGGGTCACCAGAGTGCTTTGAGTCCCATGATCCTACCCTAATAGCACCTCTCCTTCTTCATCCAAACGCTAGATTTCCTAAACCAAAACAGAATAATAGAGGCTGGCAGTAGCACATGAAATGGTGTTATAAATGTATATCCATCAAACTTCCTGTTTAAACTGTAATAGCATCCATTGAGAAATGGGAAATTCAAGGAGACACCTCTTCTACAATTTTGAAGCTAATACCAGGCTATAATATCCTTACTCAAACATGAGTAAACAGGGAAAATCTAAAAAGACCATAAAAAACCATCTGCCATCATATAAGGAGGTGAATATACCTCTCAGTAGGTAAAGGCTAGCATATTTTTCCTCCCAACAGTGTAAGTCAGATGCCCCGTTATAGCTCAGATCATTCTGAACTTTCTTCTAAGTACGTTATTAAAACCATCATAATAAATTTATGTGTTTGATTACCTTAATAACTCTTTCCTTAGATAGTGAGCACATCCTTGAGGATAGGGAGCACATCTGTTTTTGTTACCACTCTCTTCTCATTTTTGTCTGGTGCCTCGGCACTGAGCAAATATTTGTTTGAATGAAATAGAAATTGTTTTAGTTAAGACTCTTTTTTTTTTTTTTTTTTTAATATTTTTTTATTTTTTTAATTTATTGGGGTGACAATTGTTAGTAGAATTACATAGATTTCAGTTGTGCAATTCTGAATCACATCATCCATAAATCACACTGTGTGTTCACCACCCAGAGACAGCTCCCCTTCCATCACCGTACATTTGATCCCCCTCACCCTCATCCCCCAAGACTCTTTTAATTGAAAAAAAAAACACGTTCGAAATACTATGAGTTTAGTCGTTTGTACATATATTAAACAATTACTGATACCTGTTAGGTACAGTAGTTGGCACTTAGATACCATAGTGAATAAAAACCCACAGTCCCTCCACTCATGAAACTTACAGCTGGTCGATGGGAGATGAACGTTGATGTCTTGTGTGATTTTTTTTTGGTCAAACTGCAACTATGATAATTGCTCTGAAGGAGTAGTGCTCTGAGACCATATAGTAGAGAAGTTTAACCTAGCTACAGAGGAATTTGCTTTAGTCAGAGAAAACTTGCCTGAGGAAATGTTGACTAACCTGGTACCTGAGTGTGGAATAAAAGTTAGGCAAAGAATAAAAAGGAGGCGTGTTTCAGGATGAGGGAAGAGGTAGTTAAGTACATGCAAAGTCCCGGGGCACGAGTAAAATCAGTGTGTACAGTGCTGATGCGTGGCCACTGGGGGTGGGCTGTTGGAATCCAGAAGAAACCTGTGGAGGAAGATGAGGCAACCAAGGAAAAAGAAAGAGGCAAGCTGAGAGGTAAAAGGAAAGCCGGGAGATTTACATGTTACGTCATGTAAATCAAAGAAAAAGTATTTCGGGAATAAGGGAATGAGTCATATAAAATGTCATGAAGCGGTTAAGCAAGAGCCATTTGAATTGAGCAAAGGGCCTGAAAGCCAGCCAGCATAGTGTGGGCAGAACAGAAATGGAGACACAGTAGGAACAGACTTCTTGAGAAGCTTAGCTGTGAAGGAGGCTGAAAGCTTTTGATCCCATGTCCTGCATGTTCTTTCCCATCTGAATGCGCTTGGTCTGTGATGGCAGCAAAGTGCAGAGAGAATGGTCAAGGCAGCACCCTGTTGGAGCTGATAGCAATGTTTGCTATTCTTACAGAAAATGGTTTCTGGCTCCTGCTATTCAGGGTCCCTTGTTTAATCTTGTCAACCAAGAAGAGTAGACTCATGAGCACTCGGGTTTATTTATTCCATTCACCATTCTCTTTACCACCATATTCCTTCCTTATGCCATCTCACATTTTGTTCCCTCTTCCTACTCCTCCCAAGCTCTTCTGAAATCTGTCTTCCAAGGTGAAATTCACAGGACCTCTGCTGCTCTGCCCTCGAAGATTTACTCACCTGTCTGAGATTTTGCGCATTGTCAGTAGAATGAGGTGACAACCCCATGGCTCTAATGAATAGGAGTAATGCTTGTGCAGACCATTCTCAGGGCTAAGACTTCTACAGCAAGAATGTGGAATCGAGTACTTACCTCATATCCCTGTATCTTATTAACCAGACATGTTCTCCTAAATTCAGTATATGCTTTTGCTGTGAACATAACACATGAAATACGAGTATATGAGTACCAAAACCTCTAACTGTGCACATATGATATGCCTGATATATTTCTGTATTCCTGTGTAACACATTTCCTTTCTGATGAAAACTACCATTAAGAGATAGCTGACTAAGGACATAGAATTGAGTGGAGTTGATTTTTGGTGTATTCAGGGAGATTTAATCTGTGTAAAAACAAATAAGAAAAGGTGCAATATTCTAAAGAGAGAGAACAATACACTTTTAGATGGAATGAGATGGATTCTTAAAGAAGATTAAGGATGGCTCCCCTATTTTAACAGGATGGGATGCAGCTGTAGGCTGACTTATGTTTTTGGCATGGGGAAGATGAGGAGCTCTCATCCAATGCCCTCTGTTTTCTTTCTAAAGTAGTTGTTGAATTAAGCTATTGAGGATGGTGTGGGGGAAAGAGAAGTTGGTCTTCAATTTGAGTAGAGTGGAGGAGCTTTGAAAATAGTCCTTGGGGAAAATGGAAGAGTATCAATTTATCAAAAAAACATGGTAGAATTATAGGCAGTATTGAAGACCCTTTTTGAAGTTGGGGGTGATGAATTTATAATGTAACAAGTGCTCTGTCTTTTGACAGAGCTTAGCTGATCACTCACAGGCCTAGAAAAAAGCAAAAGCAAATAGTCAGACTTAACCAGCACTGGATTTTGCCAGATGGGTACAATGAAAAAACAAAGAGACAAAGAAGTTTAGGAATGTTACTGAAATGATGAACAATGGAATCTAAGTGAGATGGAAAGAGAAGTAATGAATGTAGAGGGTTAAGAGTTTGGGAGAAAGTAGAAAGATCAGTGGACTGGAAATCCCAAATTAAGTTGAATAAGTGTAATAAACAAAGTGATTGGACAAGCAAGTTGGATGGAGAAGTTTTTAGACAGTAAGATGTTTGAGTTAGTGATGTTGGAAGTGAAACCATTATGGGTGATACTCTAGCTGAGGGAATAGGTGACTGAAGTGGAATGGAGAAAAAGGTTATTAGAGATTGGGAGGTTGTGGAACTACTGTGGTCTTGGATAGATCATATATGTAAACTCTGATGTCATCGAAGAGTGTAGTTTACTGTTAGGGGTTTGGATATCACACTGGTGGTAAGGAGAACACCAACACCATTTCAGCCCCAAAGTACACAGTATGAAAACCAAAATGCTAGGTTTCCACAGGTAAGTGGTGGGACCTTCACTGAAGAAGGTGGACTTCGAGGGCACAATAAGGTGAAAAGATTAGCAATTGAAGAACGGAAAACAGGAAGAAGGAAGCAAGGAAATATTTTATCAGATGTTATAGAAAAGATGATGCACTTAAAGGATAATTTGGAGGAGAGTGCCAAACCCTGTACCTCAAACAAGAAAATAAAAAATAGGGTTATCAAAGGATTGGTGATAAACGCTGAAACTATTAAAATATAGAATTAATTTTCAAATACTAATTCTCATTTTAGATATGATAAAGTTACAAGATTGTTTATAATTTAGAAATTCAGAGAAGTATGAGGTGTTTTTAAAAATTTAATTCAAACGTAATCGTTGATAGAAATTGTAAAGGAATATTTCTAACTTACAAATGACTGGCAAGAAAAAAATGAAATGAAAGAAAGAGGATAGAAGATAGAAAAGCTAAATAAAACATAGATTAGGAAGCCTAAAAAGATAAATAAAATAAGATGACAGAAACATGACCAAACTAAGAATTGTGTCATTAAATCTAAGTGGCTATAGCTCCTTAATTAAAATTATAGATTACTTAGATTATATCACTAGCATCATTATCCAGCTGTAGACCAGCTACAAGAAGTACACCAAAAACCAAGGTTAGTGAGGTCTAAAGTACGGTAATCTGTCTCTTTGTAATTTTCAGAAAGTACAGTTTTACGTTTACATTCCAACCATTAAAAAAAATACATGTTTGGTTCTGCTCATTCATTTTCACTAGTGATAGTATTACACTGTATGAATACAGCACAATGTATTCTATTGTAAATGGACATTTGAGTTGTTCCTAATTTGGGGTTTTTGGTGAATATATCCATTTCTGTTAAGTACATATGTAAGAATGGAATTACTGCTTCATAGGATATGCTTAAACTCAGCTTTAGTAGATACCACCAAAAAGATTTGCGAAGTGATCACATCAATTTACATTCTAACAGCAGTTTATAAGAATTATTGTTATCCCTACTCTTATCAATACATAGTATCATTGTCTCTTCCGCTCTTCCATTTTAGCAATTCTGATATAGTGGTATCTCATTTTGGTTTAATTTGCATTTCCCTCATGACTAATGAAGTTGAACATCCTTTCATGTTTGTTGGCCATTTGAATATGCTCTTTTGTGAAATGTGTCTTCAATTGTTTTGCCCTTTTTGATTGAGTTGATTGCCTTTTTCTTATCTGTAACTTTTCTTAGTGATTTGTGGTGTCATTCTCAATTTCAGGAAAAATCCTTGAATGATTCACCATTAAATATCATGATTGATGTAGAGTTTTGTTTGGTTTCTTTTTTTTGTGTTCTTTATTAGATTAAGGAATTTTCCTTCCATTCCTAGTTGGTTAAAAGTTTTAAATCATTAATTGGTGTTGGTTTTAGAAATTTGTTTTTCTGCACCTGTGAAAATGGTCGTATGATTTTCTTCCATTTTTTTGCTGTTAATCTAGTGAATTACATTGATTGAATTTCAAATATTGATCTACCCCTGAATTCCTGGAATAAATCCCATTTGACTGTGATGTATTATCCTTTTTATATATAGTTGGATTCAGTTTATTAAATTTTTTTTAGGATTTTTGCATTGATTTTAATGAGAGAGATTAGCCTGTAATTTCCCTTTTTTTGGAATGTCCTTGTCAGCTATTGATAGCAAGATTACTGACTTAATAACTTTTGAGTGATAGTAGTAGAATCAAATCCCGTTGAATTTTTAGAAAATGGTACCAGAATGCTGCATTTCAAAAATTTGTGGGAAAACTTCTGTTTCTGGCTCAGATAATATGGCTTATTTCAGACCAACCGTATTATCAAGAACTATTCTATATAAGATGTATGAAAAAAATTTATATATATTTGATGTTACTTGATATATACAATATATAACTATAACATACATATATAAAAACACATATACACAAATTAAAATTATGATTGTTACTAAGTGCTCAATATATAGTCTGAATAATAATATGGGCGTACTAAAAATTGAATCAGTGAGCTAAAAGGTCAAGCTGAAGGATTCCTTCAGCACATAAAAGCACAGTGAGATGAAAAGAATACAGCCAGAATTTCTAATATCTATCTGATAAGAGTTCTAGGAAGAAAAAATGGAAAGGAGATAAACTACCCCTCAGATGAAAAATGATTGTATCTTTATCTCAGGGATCAGCAAACTTTTTCTGTAAAGGCCAGACATTAAATATGTTAGGCGTTGCAGATCTTACAGTGTTTGTCACAACTACTCAACTCTTTTGTTGTTACACAGAAGCACCCATAGACAGTAAATAAATGAATGACTGTGTTCCAGTAAAATTTTGTCTATAAGAACAGGAGGCCGTCTGGATTTGGCCCAGGGACACAGTTTGCTGACCCCAACTTTAGATTGAAAGGACCCACTGATTGCCCTGTCAGTATTTTTCTGTCTCTGTGGAACAGAAACAGAATGGATGTTACCTATCCTATCCTGGATGTTTCATATAATATGTGACCTTTAGTGTCTGGCTTCTTTCACTTACCATGTTTTTGAAGTTCATATACATTGTAGTGTGTATCATTACTTATCTCTTTTTTTTGTTTGTTTCAGGTGCACAAAACAAAGTAATACTTAGACGTTTATCATTTATATCCCTCACACTGTGTGAACCCCCTCCCCCATCCACTACCCCTCTGACATCGCACACAGCCATTACATTTCCACTGTCTCTATTCCTAATGCTGTACTCCGCTTCTTGTAAGTGTATACATATGAACTTGTAGTTGACATTCATTATTGTTCAGCTTCAGCTTCAGGTGTACAGTGCAGTGATCAGGCATCTACATCATCCCTGAGGTTGTCTCCCTAATGGGACAAGTGTCCATCGGATACCCTACAAAATCTTTACAACATTATTGATTACATTCCCCAAATTAGCTTTTGTAACCCCGTGGCCATCTTGTGGTTACTGACTGTTTTCTAATCCCCTCACCTTCTCCCCTATCCCCACCCCCCCTTCCCATCTAGCAAACCTCAGTTTTTCCTCTATATCTCCAAAACTGTTTCTGATTAGTTCATTCACTTATTCTCTTCTTATTTCTTTTTATGGCTGGATATTACATTGTATGGATAGACCATCTTTTGTTTATCCATTTGTCTGTTGGTGGACATTTGGGTTGTTTCCACATTTTTGCTATCTGAGTAGTGCTTCTATGACTGTTCATCTATAAATATTTGAGTATCTCTAGTTCTTTGGGTACATACATAGAAAGGGAATTTCTGGACTATGTGGCAATTCTGTGTTTAACTTTTTGAAGAACTGCCAAACTGTTGCCACAGTGGCTGCACCATTTTATGTTACCACCAGCAACGTACAAACGTTCCAATTTCTCCATGTCTTTTCCAACATTGTTATTTTCACTGTTTTGTTATAGCCTTCCTACTGGGTAAGAAACAGGAGTTTCTTATAGCTCTATGAGTTCTTGTTTAATCTCATGGACATTGGGAGCGGTATCCACAGAGTAAAAAAAACTAATGCAAAAAGTCTTAAGTTAGATACTCAGAACTGTTAGCATGTTTACTTACGGTTTGTTTAAGCATTTGATTATGAGTTGGTAGTTTAGAGGATGATTATCATCTTAGAATATATACACACTCATACATATCTACATTTTTTTTAAATTCTTTTAGCTACCTGAGAAGAAAAGGAATAATAATAAATGAAACATCTGTTGTTGTATATGCTCAGTTACTCACAGGTCGTAAATATCAAATAAATCAAAATGGTGAAGTTCGTCTAGAGAAACAGTGGTCAAAACAAGTTCTTCCTTTTGTTTATCAAACTATTGTCAAGGTAAGTATCAGGTCTCAATTCTATCTTAATGAACACTTTTTAAAACTGTAAAGAAAAGACTATATATCATGTTAATATTTATTTATAAAGAGAAGACTAATTCAGCAATGTATAATGGAGATTATTATGTAATATATTTTGCAAAACACTGTAGTCTTTAAAAGTAGTATTACATGCTCAGACACTTACTCTGGGGTTAGGAACTTGTCTTTTTAATTTGTTTTTTTAACCTAGTCTCTAAAAGAAAAATCCCACTATTAACTTGCACCCTTGCATTTTTAGATTTTTATTCTCCAAAAATGTTTGCGTTAAATAAATTAGTGAATACAAAATGCTGTTGTGTTTTTAATCTAGACGTGGTATGAGGACAAAATTTTTAAAGCATGCAGTGATCCTGTAAGTTGGGGAAAACATTATAGTACAGTGATTAAGAGCACAGATGCCTAAGTTGACTTCTTAGCTCTATGACGTAGGGCAAGGTTCACCCCAATTCTGTGCCTTAGTTTCCTCATCTGGAAAGTGGGGCTAATAATGGTCTCTGCCACAGAGGGTTGTCTTCAGGATTAAATGAACTCATAAATGTGTGAAGTACCTGGAAGAGTATCTGGCATATAAAAAGTCAATAAATTTAGGTAGTAGTACTGTTATGTAGAAAATCTTTACATGTGACATTTGCAGATAGCATTCATAATCCCATAGGAAAAAACTTGCTTGCAATCTATAGCAGTTTTGACTATGATGATTGACTTTTATATTTCATTCTATATAGGACATTCGAGCTTTTGACTCCCGTTTCTCCAATATCAAAACATTGGATGACTTGTTTCCTCCTAGAAGTCTGGTCTTTATGCTGGGAACCCCCTATTATGGCTGTACTGGAGAAGTTAGTTCCTGTTACTGTTTCTAATTAAATTTCTATTTGGTTTGAATTTATAATAATATAATTCTTTAACTCCCCTTCATATAGATGCAAAATAAAATGTAATACTAAAAGGGAAAAATAAGAAAAAATCCACTCACTAACTAATGAACGTAGTATTTGGCTATATATCTTTAGTCTTGAGCAGGTTGGGGTCAAGAGGTGAGGGAAAAATAATTGAAATCCTGATCTGTTTTTTAGTAGTTTGTTTATTGTGGTGTGTGGATGAAGCAATTTTATAATTGTTTTAGATGTAGTATTGGGTTGATTAATTTGTAAATGTGTTGATGTTTTGGGGAACTCCAGTTCTTACATAGAAAAAGGTACATTGAAATATGGAATGGGAGAATGCAAGAAAGAACCTGTGGGTTCACATTAGAATTTGCAGGTATTAATGTGAACTCATGATTTCTAAAATGCCCATGTATGTGTGTATATGTATGTATGGGGGGTGTGTATGTGTGTGCGCGTATATATATACGCGCACACACATACATATACGCACACACACACACACACCTGCACACACACACACATATGAATGCATATATGTTGATACATACACGTATTTTCTAGCTGTATTTGTGAAAAGGATAAGAAGCAAAGATGCCCTGCTGGCACTGAACACATGTAGTGCCCAGATCTTGACCTCTAATAGCATACCTCACTAAAGAGAACAGGGCTTCTCAGAGAAATGGCTTATTACAGGGCTGGGGCAAGGTAGGTACCAGATGAGCATGGAACCTCTTGTTATGCCAGAAAGTAAGGAAGTACTCAAAAGAATGATGGGAGCATTTTCCACAAACATAGGAACTGGGATGAAGGGGCTCCTACTGGTCAAATCTGGGACAGTTTGAGTATGAAAATAAGTACAGTAATGAATTATAAACCATTGGGGGGTGAGATAGGAATTTATGATTCTATAGTGATAATAAATAGACAAATAAATAGGGCAGGGGTGGGCTCTTATGGTATTATTTCAAGGGTAAATTTGCAGAGCGCTGCAGGTGGAAAACCCATCATTTTACAACTATTATGATAAAAGATTGACTCAGACTACAATCATCAGTGGAAGCAAATCGAGGGGGAATTTTGGATTAGGAGCAGGATATTTTCATGGTCTTAGAAAATGTTTCCCCACAAGCTGTTTATTAGTTATAAGGGAAACAAATAACTGTAATTGTACAGTGTAGAAATTGAGCAGCATTTTGATGGTATGATCAAAATTAGTATTACAGTGAAGGACAAATGAACACCACACACCTACAGATGTGATGCCCTAAGAAGCACATGTCACCTACGTGCTATTCTGGCTCAGAATATATAACCTTAACCTAATCACAAGCAAACATCAGATAAATCCAAAATGAATAACTCTATTTTTTAAGGCAGGGTGGAGAGGGAAGAATGAACTGTATTCTTAAAAATGTCAATGTTATGAAAGACAAAGAAAAGCTCTGGATAGACTCTAGGTTAAAGGAGGCTAAGGAGACATGACAACTAAATGCAGTGTCTGATCACAGCCTAGGTCCCTTAGTAGAGGGACAGAAGAGTTGGCTATAATGACACTTTTTAGGTCAACTGACAATATGGATAGTAGTTTAGATGAAAGTATTTTATCAATGTAAATTTTGTACTTAACCTGTACTGTGATTATATACTAAAATATCCTTCTTCTTAGGAAATACACATTGAAATATTTAGGGGTAAGGGACATGATATATGTAATATGCCCTCACAGAAAAATTATGTATATGTAAATACACATACAGAGCCCAAATGTTAAAGCAATGGAGTGAAATGTTAACATTTTTACACGCAATTCTGGGTAAATGTTTTTCAAGTGTTCCTTGGCTTGTTTTTAGTTTTAAAACTTTTTTGGTTATTTAAAATTATTTGCAAATAATAGAAAGTTATTATTTTTTTAAAAGGCTGGTTAATAGCTATTAAAGCAAGGTACAATATCTCCAATTTATAATATAATCACATTAACTTACAAATTCCCAGAGAATTTCCACAATCCAACTTTGTCTTACTGTATTTCGGAAATAATAAACAATATTCAAATAATTACAAAAATAAGTAAATAAATGTAGTGAAAGAGATTAAAACATGCTGTGATTTCTTTTTTCCCTCTGAGGTTCAGGATTCAGGGGACGTGATTGCAGAAGGTAGGATCCGTGTGGTTTTCAGCATTCCGTGTGAGCCCAATCTCGACGTTTTAATACAGAACCAGCATGTGAGTACTACAGCCCGTAGCGTTTAACTTAGGATTGATGAACTTTAAGAATATTGGAAGGATATTTTTGCCACCTCCTTTGAATTTATTGCAAATGTTTTATTTAATACTGATTACATTCACTCACAGTTGCATCAAATATTATTTAAAAATAAGTGTGGAATCTGCTCAAAACTTCATGCAGATCTTTGGAGGGGAGAAATCACTGAAATCCCATTATCAGTAATGATTATTATGGGTTATTATGTACAAGCTTACAAGTGGCAGTTGATTACCTTCTGGGAATAGACTTAGATTTTTTTAATCTTTCATAATTAATCAAAGCCTGAATTTTTAGTTACAAGTGACAGATGACCTTCCTGCACAGGTTATATGTCTCTACCCAGCTAAAGATAAACAATTTCTAGAGAAAATTGGGAAACTGCATTTAAGGTCATAGCATTGTTTTTCGGGATGTTTTTCTCCAAAGATGTTCACTGACCACCTTTTATTTTTCCCTGTTAAAATAGGGAGAGGATCCTGATATCTGTTATTTGTTCTTATTGATGGATTGGATAATTAACTTGACTAAAATTAATTCCCAAGCACCCAGCAATTGCTACTTAACACTTTTATTTTTTCTAATGATAAAATCTAAAGGTTTATATCCTGTGAAATGAATTTAAGGCGTTTGGCGTCAGCATACTCATGAGGAAACTTGATGGAAGGCAGACAAGTCCCTAGAATCTTACCATCAGGTTTCTTTTGGAGGAAGAATTCAGAAAGCAGTCGGGAAACCAGGAGAGGGGCCCATTCGATAAAGAGGTTGGAGCTCTGTTCTGGGAGTCAGTGGAGGTAGAAGCACTTGGATTTTTTCTAGATCCCTGGCTTTTTCTAGATCTGAAAGAGCCTGTGTTCTAGTGGACAGTGTTGCTGGGCGTGCCTTCTCCGGGGTACTTATTTTCTCTTTACATACCTTCTTTAACTTTTACTCAAGCCTTCTTTCTTTACCTCAACATTCTCAGCTGTTTATTTTACATTTTCTAGGGTATTTGTGATTTTAATTAACTTTTAATTATACCACAACCCAAGATTTCTCAAAAGGAGTACTCTATAATTTACATAAATATAGTGTATTTATATATTCATTCATATGAAATAGTATATGAAATCCATATAAAATAAGTATGTGTTATTATTAGGTACATTATGTTAGAAGTATATTGTAGTTTACCCTGGTTGGTACTGAATTTGTGAGTAATTTGCTTCCTGGTTAAAAATTATATTTTTAAATAAAAAAAAATTTGACAGTCTTCATAGTTTCTTCCCTTAAGTATACAAATTAAGGTTACATTTCATTGACTGTATTAAATACAAGATTATATGTACTTGTTACTTTCATGTGATAGTAAATATTAGGGGAGACGAGTATTACTTATATCCATATATGAAGGATACTTTTAATTTTCCTCAGAAGCAACTATTTTGATGATATACTCATGTTTTAATTCAATGTAATAATTATCAAGGCCTCCTTTTGTCCCAGGTACTTCACCCTACTTAGAGTATGAAAATTAATTTTAAAAAATATAGTGTTGCCTGCAGAGTTTGCTATTTAGTACTTACAATACAGTTCGTTTCTTAAGACAGTTTCACAAACTGTGTATTTCTTCCTCCCTTCACCCTTCCTTGGGAATTCTGTCCTTTAAGGAGGGGAAGGAACAGAAAAATTCTGCCTACAGAGCCTTTAAAAAAAAAGTGAGAATGGATCACTTACTTTTGAGAATTCTTATATTGCCACAATCCAGTGGTTAGTCATGTTGGTTATCTCCAGATTTTACAGAAATAACATTTAATGCTTCATATTTCCATAATTGATCTTTTTGTTTTTATATTTAAAGAAATATTCTATAAAGTACAACCCAGGATATGTGTTGGCCAGTCGCCTTGGAGTGAGTGGATACCTTGTTTCAAGGTTTACAGGAAGTATTTTTATTGGAAGAGGATCTAGGAGAAAGTAAGTTTATGTTAAAGAAATTTACTTAAAGTGTCGGAAAAAATTAAGTGATACAGATAAAATGGTCAATATTTCAGTATTTATTTGCTCTTATTAATTGCTCTGACTTTTCCTTAAGTATTATGCATAAATTCCTCTGATGGTGATCTGTCATCTAAATGGCATATGTTTTAGGTGGTTGGAAAGACAGTTCTTATTTTTAGCAGCTAACAAATTGAACCTTGAAAAAAGGTATCAAGGTGTGTGTGAATCTCAATAATATATTTCTCTGCATTTTCTTATTTCATTCTCCTGTCTCATTACATAACCTACATTAACTCTGTTAAGCTTCATTAACTTGGGTTTTGAAGCCTTTCCTCTAGTTTCTCAATTACTGCTACTTTGGAAATAACTATGATAACTAAAATAGAAGAACAATCAAAACTAAGCTTTCCTAAGAATTGAAAGCAAACCTTCTTATTCTTTGAACAAAATTTTAAAACTTTTGTGTGTGGTTTAAATTCAGCCCTCATGGAGACCATAAAGCAAATGTGGGTTTGAATCTCAAATTCAACAAAAAAAACGAGGAAGTACCTGGATACACTAAGAAGGTTGGAAGTGAGTGGATGTACTCATCTGCCGCGGAACAGCTTCTTGCAGAGTACCTAGAGAGGTGAGTGTCAAATAAGACCCCGCTGGGCATCCCAAAACTTAGGAATATAACATTAATTCTGCCTTGCTGATCTCTGTGTTAGAGAAAAACAATGTTTCCTTTAGTAAAACATGACCTGTGTTACATATAAACTTAATTTAGTGTCATGGAGCCTCATAGCCATTAGCTCAAAGAGAGTGGAAAAATACTGTCCTCACATTATTTAAAATGAAAAAGGATGATGAGAATTGGCCTCGTTTTAATTAAAATTTTCCTAAGCTTGCTGTCATAAGTTATTCACTACTCTACATGTCTGTGTCAGCAGTAAGAGGATTGGTTTGGGTAAACAAAACAACTGTTGGCACGATAGGTTTTCCTGAGTCTTAAAATTCCAGCCAGATGGTAGATTACTATCCTAGAATTGAATTTTATTGCTGAGATGGTCTGAGAAATCACAAATCTCAACTCCTCATTATGAAAATAAGAAAAGTGAGTACCAAGGGTAACTGAGTTACTCAGTGACCAAGATTTATAGGAAAGATCTTTACTTCTGATTCAGTTGTATATTCTTTCCATTGTTCCACTGATTTCTAACCTTCTCATATTTGAGTATCCCTGTATTAGTTTATTAGGGCTGCCATAACAGAGTACCACAAACTGGGGGCTTAAAAGACAGAAATTTGTTATCTCACAGTTCTGGAAACCAGAAAATCCAAAATCAAGGTGTTGGCAGGGCCATGCTGCCAGTAAAGGTGCTAGGCAGGGAACTGTTACAGCTCTCGTTCCTTGCTTCGTAGAGCCTCCTGCATTCATTCCTTTACTTGTAGATACACCACCCCAGTCCTCCATCTTCACCTGATGTGTGTCTTTCCTCTGTGTGTCTGTCTCCACGTCCAAGTTTCCCCTTTGTATAAAGACTCCAGTCATACTGGATTAGGGCTCACCCTGAATACCTCATTTTAATTTGATTACTTCTATAAAAACCCCTGTTTCCAAATAAAGTCACCTTCTGAGGTACTAGGAGTTAGGACTTCAGTGTGTTTTTGGGAGAGGAACACAATTCAGTCCCATACTACTATCTGAAAATTTAGATTATTTTTTCCATTCACTTCCATATTTCTTTAAAATGCCATATTTAGACTCCTTTTTCTTGATTTTTCAACTTTACGTGTGTATTGATTTCTTACCATGAAAGATGAAGTTTTAGCTCCCTTCTACTACCCCCACTCCCTATTCCTTCACCTCCCTATACACGTATTTCCCCCCACTATAGTTTTATCACAATATGTAATTTTTAATTAAATATGTGTTTAAGAGGTTTACTTGATTAAGATAATGTAAATGGTCACAGGTGGACCTTGTAGGGTATTGTAAGTCCATTTCCTTTCTTGTACACATTTTTGTTTTCCCTCTCTTGTTTATTCATTTGTTCACATAACTAATTCAGCTGTAAACTCTGCCATAGGTGGAAAACTTAATATGGTCAAACAGATCAGGTGATCTCAGTTCCATTTTCTTCTTGTAGACGTCCCCGTGAAACTATATGTTTTCCTGCTTCAGTGTGAACTAATTGCTCTTCAGGGCTGTTGAACAACTCTCATTCTAGAGTTTCCCTTTATTACCATCCCAGGAATTCCCTTCACTATTCTCCTATGTGGGATTCCTTTACTTCCTGGCTTACATGCCTTACTCTCTCTGGTTTATGTCCCTATCTTGATGGAGTATTTAAACTCCAGTAGCTTCCTGAGAAAGCTTGCATGTCTGAAATATTCTTCCCTAATATTTGATTGATAGCTTGTATGGGTGTAGATTGGAGATTATTTTCCTTGCTCTAGTCTCTTGTTTCCTTTCCTGGTGAGAAGTTCTGTGCCATTCTGATTCTGAATTTTGAATGTGATTTACTTTCATTTTCTGAAATGTTTCTAGAATTTTCCCTTTACCAGTGCTGTTTAATAATGTGTGCCTTCGTATGGATCTTTTTCCTTTTGCTCTTCAGCCCTTTCAGACTTGAAACTGATAAACTTTCATTCTGAGAAACTTTCTTGTGTTATTTCTTTGATAATTTCCTCCTCACCATTGTTTCTGTTTCCTTTTTCTGGGATTCTAGATGTTCGATGTTAGACCTTCTGGTTTAATCCTCTTAATTGTCTTACCTCTTCTCATCCACTTTCTATATTGTTATTCTTCTGGTCTCTGTGGGAGATTTCTTCAACTTCATCTTACCGTGTTTCACCGAAAATAAGACCTAGCCGGACAATCAGCTCTAATGCGTCTTTAGGAGCAAAAATTAATATACGACCTGGTCTTATTTTACTATAAGACCCGGTTTTAACTGGGTCTTATATCAATTTTTGCCGCAAAAAACGCATTAGAGTTGATTGTCCGGCTAGGTCTTATTTTCAAGGAAACACGGTACATGACTTTTAAATTTCTATTTAATTTAATCATTTTAATTTAAAAGTGTGTCTTTATTCTCTGGAATTCCTTTTTTATAGCATCTTATTCTTTTAATGAGTGGAATATCTTTTTATTTTTCTGAAGATAGTAATTCTAGATTTTTTTCTTTCTCTATATTTTCTGTTTTCTCCAAATTGTTCTTTTTTATCTGTTTGATTTGCTCTCCCTTTTCATGTTAAGTATTTTTTTTACCTGTTTGGTGATTCTTTTGTGTCCAATCATATTTAAGAGTGAGGCATTAAAAAGCTGATTAGAAATTTAGTGGGGTTTATCAAGTGGGACTTGGCTATTTCTGCAGAGGACCTCCAAATAGCACTACCTGTATGTATATCTTTCCCTTGAGGCTGGCTAATTTTCCAAGAGAGGTATCCTCCAGCTTTTTCTGTGGAGGACAGATGTGGAGAACAAAACTGACTTCCAGTGTTCTGTAAATTAACCAGGTAAAAGGGGTCTCATTACGTGGTGGACACTGTGATACCACCCCCAGATCTCCCTTCGGGCCTGAAGGACCGTGTTCCCTTGGCAGCAGGAATGTTGTCAGGAGTTCAGCTGTGAACTCTCTTCAGGATTTGTCTAGCAGAAGAGAACTGCCTCACTAAAGTTATAGCCCGTCCCACAACAGCCACAGGTCCAATACCTGATCAACAAAGAAGTGCAAAGGCCACCAGCCGACATTGCTCCAGTTCAGGACAAGCCTGAAGGGCCATCCCAGTTTGAGATCTCTATGGGACAGGCCAAGCCGTTCATTAAGAATAAATCACAGCCCAACTTCTCCCTGTGTGCATTTCTGCTTCCTTCCTTTTTCCCTTTCCTTCCACGGGTGTTGATTGCAAAGAACTCACTAACAGACTTCCTGTGTGCTTATCTCCATCTCAGAGTCTTCTTCCTATACTTCCTAGCCTGCTTCCTAGTGGCACATTGTGTAGTTGTTACAATAGTTACAATTGCCTTAATCCCCTGTTTGCAGTATGGCTCCCTCCTCACATTCCACCCACAAACCCAGCTAGCTGTGCCTGCTGTACCCAAGGCTAGAGCATCCCTGTTAACCTGCCCAAAAAAGTAAACTAAAGCTCTTATGCTGGGGGGTAAGATGAGTATTCACATGACTGTCTAACTGCTTATGACACAGAATTTTCAACTGAAAAACCTACTAAACCTCACCCCATGCTATAGCATGAAAATGACCTGGAACCCGTAATTCCTGAGCTTTTGCGGACTTCCACAGTTCAAATCTACTTGCTTCTTGTTAGCTTCCCACACTAGTGGCTTAGGGTGCAGCTTGTTTCTATCTGTCAAATAGTTAATACTTATCCATCCAGTTTCCAGTTTCTAAAATTTTGTTAACAACTCATATATGCTATCAGATTTTCTGTTTCTCTCCTCATCTGTCTTTCTAGGTCTATGCTCTTTTTCATGCTTTACTGTTCTTTTAGTGGGTTGAAAAGGGAATAAAACTAGAAAATATATTCAATCTGCTATGTGTATGTGCAAGTCCTGCTCTATAAAGGAAGCAAGGGAGTTTTGAAGAATATCAGAAGAAACTGTAATTTGCTTTATTGTGGAGTGCTCCAGCTTTGTTGTGAAAATTAGAAAATTAACCTGTAGGTACTATTTTTGTCCATTTATCACCTTTCGTTATGGTCTAAGAGGGATAGAGTCAGTAAATGAAGTTTATAAGTAATTAAAGTTTATTATAGTTTATAAATGGAATCATTTCTCCCTCAGCTACTGAGAGTTTTTTGAGGGCCTGTGAATACTTCCAAGTATTTTAGTCTCTATCCCTTATGAATATTCTGTGTATAATAATCAGTCCTTAATATATTTTATGTTCCCTTAGGATACAAAATTATTTGATAGGAAGTTTATATGAACTTCCTATCATTTATATTTTTTTCCTAATATTTATATTTATATTCCTAACATTTATATTTTTCAAATTAATATTTTTGTTTGTTTGTTTGGCTAGAGCTCCAGAACTATTTTGTTATATAGCCAAAAATAGCCAAGAGGATGTGTTCTATGAAGATGACATTTGGCCTGGAGAAAATGAGAATGGGTAAGAAAAATCTGTGGCATTGGTAGCCTCATAGCTCATCTAGTGGTTCCAATGAAAGGTATAGTAGTTTATCAAGAGTTTATTTTACTTTTTGGGGGAGGGTTTTATATTGTTTTGTTTTTGCTTTAAGACTTTAATACAATTTTTAAATTTCATTTATATTAGTAAAGCTCTTTTAAACTAATTTTTGTGATTTTAAAAAAAATACTGAGAAGAAACATGTACATGTTTATATTAAATTTAGAATTAGTCCCAATTAAGTATAGTGATTAATTATTAATTATATACTTAATGTCTTTTATACTTTGTAGCCCTCAGAAAATTTATATCAGGCCTTTTATATAAGCCCACAGAAAGTTTTAATCAATGTTAAAAAATTATTGTTTTTAATGTAGTGCTGAGAAAGTTCAAGAAATTATTACTTGGCTAAAGGGACATCCTGTCAGTACTTTGTCTCGTTCTTCTTGTGATTTACAAATTCTGGATGCAGCTATTGTTGAGAAAATTGAGGAAGAAGTCGAAAAGTGCAAGGTACTAATTTTTAATAATCAAGATTATAGATGAGATTTAAGTTAAATGAACTGTATATTATTCTACAAATAACTTATTTGTTTCAACCAAATAAAACATATACTCAATGATTTCTAATTTATGTAAAATTATTCTATAATTTAAAAAAATTCCAGCCATTTCCAGTGGCCATTAGTAAGTTTTTCTGAATAAATGTAAATGCACTTCAGTGTACAAAAGCCGTAGCATATAAGTTTTATGTCTTGTAGTGTATCTGCTCTTAAGTCTCTTCTCCCATCTGCATCATCTCTGGATTTCTATTTTCGATACCACTAATTCTTTCCTCCATCTGGTCAGCTCTATTTCCTAAGCTTGCTCATTCATTCATTTCTCTTTGATTTGTATTTAAGTTTCAGTCTCTTTGTAAAGTCCTCCTTTGTTTGTTGCTTTTATTTTTGAGTTCATTAAACTGAGCTTTTTGAGAACTGCAATCTTGAATTCTCTGTCATTTAAATCACATATTTCCATGTCTTTAACTTTATTTTCTGGAGAGTTTTCATTTTTCTTCTGAGCTGCCTTGTTACCTTGGTTATTCGTGATATTTGGTGGATTATTCCTTTGCCTAGGCATTTATGGGAATGAACTCCACTTTTTTTTAGAGTGATATTTCTCTAGTGATTTGAAAAAGGTCTTTCTTTTGTTTTCCAGTAGGTAGCACTAAAGCACAAGTTTTTTGTTTTCTCTTGCACTGCTTTGGCTTCTCAGATCCCTGCGGGGCAGTGAAAAATGCCCTGTATTACTTGAAGAGATGGGCATCTCCTCTGTGACCAGGTCACCTTGGTCTCAGGGCATGATCCTCGTGGGGGAATGTGGTAGACGACGGGGTTCTGAGCCTGTGAAATCCCAGAGATGCTGCCAGTAGCGCTGCACTGCCCCTGAGATCAGCTGGGATGGGTGAGCTGGGTGGCATGCGAGCTGGCTTTTGTGGTTGTGGCTTTGTTCTCCTCTCAGTAATGGTGACTCCCAGACCTCAGCTGTCACTGGGATTAGTCACAGGGGAGAAATGCTACTGCCTCTCCAGTTCACAGAGCTGTAGATAGTGTGCTCTATAAACCCTGCACCCACTGCTACAGCTTCTTTGGGGCACTGCTAGCTCTGGGAGAGTGAGGGAGGCAGCCAGGTGCTGTGGCTTTGTTTTTCTGCTGGCAGTCGTGGCCACCAGAACACCGCTGTCACACCTCTGTGCTCTGTCTCTGCGGCTGGGCTCAGCCACAGTCTGCTGACCGCTAAGGCAGAAACGCTCCTCTGCATCTCTGCTCCTGGGGCTGCAGAGAGCGCTCTTTGCAAGGAGATCCCTCCCCTCCCAAGTCCCGCAGTGAGCTCCAGGCTGTGTCTGCAGCCCCGTCTCCGCATTCCCCCCCTTCCCTACTCTCCCACCTTCACATGTTTCATTGTGTGGATCTCTCAGATGTGTCTGTGTGTTGAGCAGGGAGTCCTTCATTGAATTCTAGCCGTTCAACTTATTGTAACTTCAAGGGGAGAAACCAAGGGACCTCTCACGCTGCCATGCTGCTGACTTCATTCCTTGTAGTGTTACTAATTTTAGGAATTAATATTTTGTGATTCTACTCAAAATAGAAAGTTTTTGATTGAGAAATACGGTTAATCCCTATTCTTTGCTATTCTAAGTTCTTCAGAGACACAGTTCATGTTTTTATAGAACATAAAAATTTTATTAACTTTTACAGAATTACTTCTAAAATGTACTTTCCCATTCAGAAACTCATTTAGCTACTAAATATCTTTGAAACCCCACTTAATCTTTCCTATTTTTTTATATCTTGATTTTTAAAAGCACTAACTTTCTGTGTAGGTATAACTATTTTATCTATTTTTGATCTCCACCTTGATGTAATAGAAAATGGATTGACTGTAATTCTTTTTTTAACTCTTGATTTCATTTTCCACACATTTGCCTTCTTATCAAAATGATGTTGCTTTTTTAACTCAGTGCTCTAATAGCAGAGTAAGTGAAGACTGGGTGCTAAAGCTGTCTTCCCCCATCCCTCTTTGTAACGTTAGGCGAGATAACTTAACCTCTATGACTTTGTTTCCTCATTGGTAAAACGATAATAAAATAGTACCTCCCTCAGGTCATCAAAAGGATTAACTGAGCTGATAAATGTAAATTCCTTCAAATAATGCCTAGCTTTTATTAATGCCTAATGATACATGGCTATTACTATTATTATTTGAATTATCTTCTTACATACTCAAGAGCTGTGAATACAGTCTGGGAAATCACCAGTAGCTCTCTGTCTCTATAGGAAATAACATAAGGCTCAGAGCCAAGAGTTTCATCTTTTGAAAGGTCACTGATAGTCGGCTGAGGATAGAAAGCCTGCATTTATTTTTAATTGTCTTTCGGTCTAGAATAAAATCTTACGTTCAGCATTTGTTTTTGAACTGAGTTTTCTACGTACCAAAAGTTTATAACTTTAAGCCCCCCACTTTTATTTTAATCCATTTGGATGCAGAGCTTTCTAAAAATTTTTTTTTTTTACTTTACAATTTTTTTTACTTTACATTTTCCCCTTTACAAACAGAAGATACATGTACAGAGTTGTAGTCTAATGATTTGATTAAAACATTTTTAAAATGTATGTGCATGTAAATAAGACAAATTTTTAAAAAACTTGTTAATGTATGTCAAGGAGGTAGTTGTGAGTAATTGCCTTACCTTTTAGTATTATAATGTTGTTAGGGTAATAAAGAAAAGGAGAAAAAAACTTAAAGCAAACAACATTCTGAACATAATTTAAACTTTTCTTTATAATGCAGGGTCATCATTAAAAGTATCAGTACTTTTATTAGAAGGTGATTCCCAAACTAAGCTACTGGAGGAGCTTTGTAAAAAACAAACACAACATTCTAGATTCCATTCCTACACCATTACTTCTCAGACTTTAATGTGCAAACATATCACTGGAGGATCTTGTTAAAATACAGATTCTGATTCAGTACCTTTGGGAGTAGGCTTGAGATTTTTACATTTCTAACAAGCTTGCAGGTGATCATATTTTGAATAGCCGGCCCCAGGATTTCTCATTTAATAATTGTGGGTTGGGTCTGTTGTGAAAATTCCATGATGTATTAACTTGCCTTATGAATCAGGTTTAGGTGCCACGTCTTGCGACCCATTCTATAATGCCTAGAAATATATTAGATCATATGAGTTTTTTTGTTTTTTAATTTTTTATTGGGGAACAGTGTGTTTTTCCAGGACCCCTCAGCTCCATGACAAGTTGTTGTTTTCAATCTAGTTGTGGAGGGCACAGCTCACTGGCCCATGTTGGAATTGAACCGACAACCTTGGTGGTATGAGCACTGTGCTCTAACTACTGAGCAAACCGGCCACCCACCAGCAGCTCAGCTCCAAGCTTAAGCCGTTGTTTTTCTGTGGTCCATGTGGGAATCGAACTGGCGACCTTGGTGTTATGAGCACCATGCTCTAACCACTGAGCAAACTGCCACCCCTGAGTTCTTTTTTTCTTTTTCTTTTTTTGTATGGAATTCTTCAGGCAGTTCTTGGTTCTTGGGTCAGTTTTTTTAAAATTAAAAAAATTTTTTCAACTGCACTTGACATTCAATATTACATTAGTTTCAGTTGTACAATACAGTGGTTAGACATTCATATAACTTACAAAGTGATTCCCCCCAAAAAGTCTAGTATGTACCTGGCACCATATACATTAATTATATTATTGGCTATATTCCCTATGCTCTACTTAGCATCCTCATGACTGTTTTGTAATTGCCAATTTGTACTTCTTAATCCCTCCACCTTTTCACACACATACCCCAACACCCCTCCCATCTGACAATTATCAGTTTGTTTTCTGTATCTACAAGTTTTAATGTTTTCATTGTGCAGTTATTTTGTTTTTTAAGTTCTCTTATAAATGACATCATATGGAATTTATATTTCTCAGTCTGACTTATTTCACTTAGCATAATGCCCTCTAGGTCCATCCATGTTGTCACAACTGGCAAGATTTCATTCTATTTTATGGCAGAGTAATATTCCATTGCATATATGTATCACATTTTCTTTATTCAATCGTCTATTGAAGGGCACTGGGGTAGCTTCCATATCTTGGCTATTGTAGATCAAATGTCCTTCTTTGTCTCTTGTTATAACCTTTGTTTTAAAGTATATTTTGTCTGGTATAAGTGTATCTACCCCAGTTTTTTGAAAATTTCCATTTGCAGAAAATTTCTTTTTCCATCCCTTTACTTTCAGTCTGAGTGTGTCTTTCAATCTGAAGTGAGTCTCTTGTAGGCAGCATATGTAAGGGTTTTGTTTTCTTCTCCATTCAGCCATCCTACATCTTCTTGATTGGACCATTTAATCCATTTACATTTAAAGTAATTATCACTAGGTATATAATTATTGCCATTTTATTATTCATATTTTTTATCATGTTTTCTTCTATTTAAAGAAGACCCTCTGAGATTCCTTGTAATACTGGTTTGGTGATTATGAATTCTTACAGCTTTTTCTTGTCTGGGAAGCTCTTTATCTTCCCTTTCATCCCTTTGATCTAAATGATCTACCTTGCTGGGTAGAGTAATCTTGCAATTACTTGCTTTATTTATTTATTTACTTTTAATTAAAGTTTATTATTAGGGTGACAATTGTTAGCAAAGTTGCATAGGTTTCATGTGTACAATTCTGTATTACGTCATCTATAAATCACATTACGTGTTCACCACCCAGTCAGTTCTCTTTCCATCACCATATATTTGATCCCCTTTACCCTCATCTACCACCCCTTTCCACCCTTACTCTCTAGTAACCACTAAACTATTATCTGTACCTGAGTCTTTGTTTCTTCATTTGCTTGTCTTGTTCTTTTGTTTTCAGTTTTATATACCACATTTCAGTGAAATCATATGATACTTTCCTTTTTCTGTCTGACTTATTTCTCTTAGCATTAAAATCTCAAGATCCATCCGTGTTGTCACAAATGGTATTATTTCATCTTTTCTTACCGCTGAATAGTATTCCATTGTGTATATATACCACAACTTCTTTATCCATTCATCTATCAAAGGACACTTTCTTTGTTTCCATGTCTTGGCCACTGTAAATAAAGCTGCAATGAACATTGGAGCACATATGTCTTTATGGATAAATGTTTTCAGATTTTGGTAGTAAATACCCTGGAGAGGGATTGCTGGGTCATATGCTGGGTATAATTACTGCTGGATAATTCTGTTCTGAATTTTTTGAGGAACCTCCACTCTGCCTTCCATAGCGGCTGAACCAGTCTGCATTCCCACCAACAGTGTATGAGGGTTCCTTTTTCTCCACAGCCTCTCCAATACTTGTTATTACTTGTCTTGTTGGTGATAGCCATTCTAACTGGGGTGAGGTGATATCTCATTGTGGTTTTTATTTGCATTTCTCTGCTGATTAGTGATGTTGAGCATTTTTTCATATGTCTATTTGCCATTTGTATGTCCTCTTTGGAGAAATGTCACTTCAGGTCCTCTGCCCATTTTTTAATTGGACTGTCTGTTTTTTTTGTTGTTGAGTTGTATGAGTTCCTTATATATTTTGGATATTAGCCCCTTATTGGAGACATTGTTTACAAAAATCTTTTCCCATTCGATTGATTGCCTCTTTATTTTGTTAATGGTTTCTTTTGCTGAGCAGAAGCTTTTTAGTTTGATATAGTCCCATTCATTTATTTTAGCTTTCACTTTCCTTGCCTTTGAGGTAAATTCATAAAATGCTCTTTGAACCCAAGGTCCATAACTTTAGTACCTATATTTTCTTCTATGCAGTTTATTGTTTCAGGTCTTCTGTTTAGGTCTTTGATCCAATTTGAGCTAATTTTGGTACACAGTGACAGATCTTTTTTTTTTTTTTTAATTTATTGGGGTGACAATTGTTAGTAAAATTACATAGATTTCAGGTGTACAATTCTGTATTACATCATCTATAAATCCCATTATGTGTTAACCACCCGGAGTCAGTTCTCCTTCCATCACCATATATTTGATCCCCCTTACCCTCATCTCCCACCCCCCACCCCCTTACCCTCTGGTAACCACTAAACTATTATCTGTGTCTATGAGTTCTTGTTTCTCATTTGTTTGTCTTGTTCTTTTGTTGTTTTTGTTTTATATACCACTATATCAGTGAAATCATATGGTTCTCTGCCTTTTCTGTCTGACTTATTTCGCTTAGCATTATACTCTCAAGATCCATCCATGTTGTCACAAATGTTCCTATATCATCTTTTCTGACCACCGAACAATATTCCATTGTGTATATATACAACTTCTTTATCCATTCATCTATCGAAGGACATTTTGGTTGTTTCCATGTCTTGGCCACCGTAAACAAAGCTGCAATGAACATTGGAACACACGTGTCTTTATCTGTAGATGTTTTCAGATTTTTTGGGTAGATACCCAGGAGAGGGATTGCTGGGTCATATGGTAATTCTATTCGTAATTTTTTGAGGAACCTCCACGCTGCCTTCCATAACGGCTGCACCAGTCTGCATTCCCACCAACAGTGTATGAGGGTTCCTTTTTCTCCACAGCCTCTCCAGCACTTGTTACTATTTGTCTTGTTGATGATAGCCATTCTGACTGGGGTGAGGTGATATCTCGTTGTGGTTTTTATTTGCATTTCTCTGATTATTAGTGATGTTGAGCATTTTTTCATATGTCTATTTGCCATTTGTATGTCCTCTTTGGAGAAATGTCTCTTCAGGTCCTCTGTTCATTTTTCAATTGGGTTGTTTGTTTTTTTGTTGTTGAGTTTCATGAGTTCCTTGTATATTTTGGGTATTAGCCCCTTATCGGAGGCGCTGTTTGCAAAAATCTTCTCCCATTCAGTTGGTTGCCTCTTTATTTTGTTGATGGTTTCTTTTGCTATGCAGAAGCTTTTAAGTTTCATATAGTCCCATTTGTTTATTGTAGCTTTTACTTCCATTGCCTTTGGAGTCAAATTCATAAAATGCTCTTTGAACCCAAGGTCCATAACTTTAGTACCTATGTTTTCTTCTATGCAGTTTATTGTGTCAGGTCTTATGCGCAACTCTTTGATCCATTTTGAATTAATTTTGGTACATGGTGACAGATAGCAGTCCAGTTTCATTCTTTTGCATGTGGCTTTCCAATTCTCCCAGCACCATTTATTGAAGAGGCTGTCTTTTCTCCATTGTATGTTTTTAGCTTCTTTGTCAAAAATTATCTGTCTATATGTATGTGGTTTTATTTCTGGGTTCTCAGTTCTATCCCGTTGTTCTATGTGTCTGTTTTTCTGCCAATACCATGCTGTTTTGATTATAGCCCTGTAGTACAAGCTAAAGTCAGGGAGTGTGATACCTCCAGTATTGTTCTTTTTTCTTAAGATTGCTTTGGCTATTCGGGGTTTTTTGTGGTTTCAAACAAATCTGATGATTTTTTTTCCTATTTCTTTAAAAAATGCCATTGGGATTTTGATGGGGCTTGCATTATATCTGTATATTGCTTTGGGTAATATGACCATTTTAACTATGTTGATTCTTCCAATCCATGAGCACGGAATGTCTTTCCATTTCTTTGTGTCATCTTCAATTTCTTTCAAAAATGTCCTACAGTTGTCAGCATATAGGTCCTTCACATCCTTGGTTAAGTTTATTCCTAAGTATTCTTTTTGCTGCACAGTGACAGATTCTTGCACGGGGCTTTCCAGTTCTGCCAGCATCATTTATTGAAGAGGCTGTCCTTTCCCATTGTATGATTTTTGCGTCTTTGTCAAAACTTATCTGTCTATGTTTATGTGGGTTTAGTTCTGGTTTCTCAATTCTATTCCATTGGTCTATCAGTTTTTCTGCCAATACCATACTGTTTCAATTATTGTTGCTCTGTAGTACAAGCTGAAGTCAGGGAGTGTGGTACCTCCAGCATTGTTCTTTTTTCTAAGGATTTGCTTTGGTTATTTGGGGGTCTTTTGTGGTTCCGTACAAATCTGATGATTTTTTTTGTTCTATTTTTTTTAAAAATGCTATTGGGATTTTGATGGAATTGCATTAAAGCTGTATATTTGTTTTGAGTAATACGGCCATTTTAACTATGTTGATTCTTCCAATCCATGAACATGGAATGTCTTTCCACTTCTTTGTATCTTCTTCAATTTTTTTCAAAAATGTGTTATAGTTTTCAGTATGTAGGTCTTTCACATCTTCAGTTAAGTTTATTCCTAGGTATTTTATTATTTTTGCTACAATTGCAAAAGGAATTGTTTTTGTTTTGTTTTTTTCTTTTTCTGAGAGTTCATTGTTAGTATATAGGAATGCAGTGGACTTTTGTGCGTTGATTTTGTAGCCAGCAACTTTACTGCATTTGTTTATTGTTTCTAGTAGCTTTTTGGTGGAATCTTTAGGGTTTTCTATATATAGCATCATGTCATCTGCAAAAAGTGACAGTTTAACTTCTTCATTCCCAATTTGGATGCCTTTTATTTCTTTCTCTTGCCTAATTGCTCTGGCGAGGACTTCCAACACTATGTTGAAAAGCAGAGGTGATAGGGGACAGCCCTGTCATGTTCCTGAGTGTAGAGCAAAGGGCTTCAGTTTTTCACCGTTAATTATGGTATTAGCTGAGGGTTTGTCATATATGACCTGTATTATGTTAAGGTATTTTCCTTCTACACCTATTTTATTAAGTGTATTAATCATAAATGGATATTGTATCTTGTCAAATACTTTTTCTTCATCAATTGATATAATCATATGATTTTTGTCCTTTATTTTGATCGATTTGCGAATGTTGAACCATCCTTGTGCCACTGGGGTGAACCCCACTTGGTCGTGATGTATAATCTTTTTAATGCATTGTTGCTTTCAATTTGCTAGAATTTTGTTTAGGATTTTTGCATTTGTATTCATCCGAGATACTCGTCTGTAATTTTCTTTTTGTGTGTTATCCTTACCAGATTTTGGTGTCAGGGTAACATCGGCCTCATAAAATGAGTTAGGGAGTATTGTGTCTTATTTAGTTTTTTTGGAAGAGGTTGATTGGGACAGGTATTAGATCCTATTTGAAGGTTTGGGAGAATTCATTAGTGAAGCCATCTGGTCCCGGACTTTTGCTTTTGGGAAGGTTTCAGATGACTGATTCAATTTCCTTACTGGTGATCAATCTATTTAGATTTTCCAGTTCTTTGTGATTCTGCCTAGGAAGGCTATATGACTCTTAAGAACATGTCCATTTCTTCCAGGTTATTGAATTTGGTGGCTTATAGTCCTTCATAGTATTCTTGGATGATCCTTTGTATTTCTTGGCATCCATGAAAACTTCCCCCCTTTCATTTCTGATTTTGTTTATTTGTGTCTTTTCTCTTTTTATCTTAGTGAGTCTAGCCAAGGGTTTGTCAGTTTTATTAATCTTTTCAAAGACCAGCTCTTCGTCGCATTAATTCTTTTCTTTTGTTTTTTTGTTCTCTATTTCATTTAGTTCTGCTCTGATTTTTATTATTTCCTTTCTTCTGCTGACTTTGGGTTTTATTTGTTCTTCTTTTTCTAGTTCTTTAAGGTGTAACGTGATGTTATTTATCTGGGATTTTTCTTGTTTCTTGAGATAGGCCTGTAATGATATAAATTTCCCTCTTAAAACTGCTTTCACTGCATCCCCAAAATTTTGGTAGAATGTATTTTCATTCTCATTTGTTTCTATGTATCTTTTCATCTCTCCTCTTATTTCTTCTTTGATCCTGTTCTTTAAAAATATGTTATTTAATCTCCTTTTTTTTTTGGCGATTTTCGTGCTTTTTTTTTTTTTTGCCATTGATATCCAGTTTCAAAGCCTTGTGATCAGAGAATATCCTTGATATGATTTTGAGCTTTTTAAATTTGCTGAGGATAGTGTTATGTCCCTATATATGGTCTGTCTTTGAGACTGTTTCATGTACACTAGAAAAACATGTATAGTCTGATATTTTAGGATGAAGTGCTCTATAAATGTCAATTATGTCCATATCATCTAATGTGTCATTTAGGGCTGCTATTTCATTATTTATTTTCTTCTTGGATGATCTATCCATAACTGTCAATGATGTATTTTGGTCCCCTACTATAATTGTGCTTTGGTCAGTTTCTCCGTTTAGTTCTGTTAGTAGTTGTTTGGTATATTTCGTTTCTCCTGATTGGGGGCATAAATATTGATGACTGTTATGTCTTCTTGTTGTATAGTCCCCTTTATCATTATGAAATGTCCATCTTTGTCTCTTGTTACCTTTTTTATTCTGAAGTCTGTTTCATCTGATATCAGTATGGATACATCTGCTCTTATCTGTATACCATTTGTTTGGAGTGTCAATTTCCACCCTTTCACTTTGAGTCTATGCTTGGCCTTGTAGCTGAGATGTGTCTCTTGGAGACAGCATATGGTTGGGTTTATTTTTTTTGATCCAATCTGCTACTCTGTCCCTTTTTATTAGTGTGCAGTCCATTTACATTTAGGGTGATCTTTGATATATGAGGATTTCCTCTGATTCTATCTTTAGTTTTCTGGTAAGAGTGTGTCTCCATTGTTTCTTTGCCTTTTTGTTCCTGTCTTTTATTTCAATGGGGTGGTATTCTATCATTTTTCCCTCTGTTTCTTCTTTTATTGTGGTACATATTTCAGATCTATATTTTTTTGTGTGGTTACCATTAAGTTTATGTAAAAGAAAGTTTCACATTTAGAGTGTTCCATTTTCTTCAGCATGCTTCCTTTCTCCACTTCCTTATGCTGGTTCAGACTTTTACTCTCCCCCCTTTTATGTTTTTGTTGTCACAAATTATCCCTACTTATGCTGTGAGTTGATTCCTGCGCTGCTGTAGCATTCTGTCTTTTTTCTCTTTTTCTTTAAGTGTTTTTTTTTTCTTCTTTACCCTGTATGTTATGTTTAAGTGTATAGTGTCTTATTTGGTGTAGGGGTTGTCATTTCCTGCTTTTATCTGTCTGTTCGTAATACTACTCTTCGTTTTGTATTCTTTTGCTTTTTTGTTTCAGGTCGAATAGCCTCCTTCACTATTTCTTGTAGTGCAGGTCGTGTGTTAGAAAATTCCTTCAGGTTCTGTATGTCTGGAAAGGTCTTTATTCCTCCTTCATATCTAAAGGATATCTTTGCTGGATATATTATTCTTGGCTCATAATTTCTCTCTTTCAGTAGTTTTAATAATTGAGTCCACTCCTCCTGGCTTGTGGAGTTTCCGCTGAAAAATTTGACAATAGCCTAATGGGTTTTCCTTTTGTAGATTACCATCTTCTTTTCCCTGGTTGCCTCGAGGATTCTTTCTTTGTCGTTGATTTTTGACAGCTTTAATACAATGTGCCTTGGAGAAGGCCTGTTGGGGTTGAGGTAATTAGGTGTTCTATTTGTTTCTTGGATTCAAGGATCCGGTTCTTTCCACAAGTTTGGGAAGTTCTTGTCGACTATTTGTTTGAATATACTCACTGTTCCCTTCTCTCTTTCTTTTCCTTCTGTTATGCTATTCTTATATTGGTCTTTCTGATGGAGTCAGAAAGTTCTTTCATTTCTTTTAACTCTCAAGTCTCTCTCTTCTTCTATCTGTGTCATTTCCAGATTTCTATCTTCAATGTCACTGATTAGTTCTTCCATCTGGTCAGCTTTGTTATCTAAGTTGGCTATTTCATTCTTTATTTCTTTTATTGAGTTTTTAATCTCCAGAAATTCTATTTGGTTCTTTTTTAAAGTTTCAGTCTCTTTGGTGAAATACTCGTTTTGTTCTTTGATTGTGTTTCTGAGTTCATTAAATTGCCTATGTGTGTTTTCTTGCATCTCATTGAGTTTTTTCAGAACTGCAGTCTTGAATTCTCTGTCATTTAACTCTCATTTTTCCATGTCTTTAAGTTCATTTTCTGGAGACTTTTCATTTTCTTTCTGAGCTGCCTTGTTACTTTGGTTATTCATAGCAATTAGTAAATTATTATTTCTCTTCCTAGGATCTCCAGGAGTGGGTTCTGCAACAGGTTGGTAGAAAGAGGTCTTTCCTTTGCTTTCCAGTAGGTATTGGTAGAATGCTTCATATTCTTTTCAACTGCAGTGTTTAATTCGCTCTCACATTGTAATGTTGTATTTTCTCTGCACTATTCCAGCTTCGCACAAAATGGGCAGATTTTCTAGAAGGCAGGCTTCTCCTCTGTGAACAGTTCGCCTGGGTCATAGGGCACTGCCTCCGTGGGGAGATGTGGAGCGCTTCTGATGTTGCGAAGCTCTTCCTGCACCAGATTCACGACCTGAGTGTTTTAGCAGCTTTGTTTACCCCTGCAGGGATCTTCCCAGATAGGTGGGGGCAGGGTGGGTTGTAAGTGAAGGCTGTGAGCTATGGCGGCGACCACCAGCACAGCCAGTGTTGCACCCAGGGCTCCCTCTTCTTCTCCAAAACTAGTTGGGCTGTGAGTCCATAGCTGCGAGCCACAGTTCTCAGAATTGCAAATATTCTGACACTGCTACTGTTCCGCTTCTAGCACTAGGAAGATGGGGTTGCGGCGAGCTTTGGGAGGGTAGAAGGGGGTCGGCTAGGCTCAGTTCCTAATTCTTCTATCCGCTGCTTGGCAGTGAGGGCTTAAACTGCCATTTCACCCTTCTTCTCTCAGTCTTTGCTCCAAAGTCTCTGTCGTGAGCTTTGGATTCAGCTGTATAATATGCTGATCCCTCAGGCAGGATCGTGGGCCACAAGGGGAGAGCTAGCAGTCCGAATTCTTTTCTCTTCCTTGGCTGAGGTAGGTCCAGGTCTGCTCCTGCACCCGTGCTGCCCGCGTCTCTGCACTTCCCGCTTTCCTCCTTCCCCTCTCGCCCAATTTGCCCACCTTTAGATGACTACAGTTGCACGTCTCTTAATCTTGCCTGTCTGCTGTGCAGGGATTCCTTTGTGGAGTTATAGTTGTTCAATTTGTTGTAAATTCCAGGGGAGATTTTGGGGTTCACTTCACGCCACCATTTCTATGACGTCGACAGTGTTTAAGTCCTTGCTTTCCATCATTTTGAATATTTCTTGCCAATCCCTTCTGGCTTGCGAAGGTTTTTGTTGAGAAATCAGGTGACAGTCTTATGAGTGCTCCCTTGTACATAACTGCTTTTGTCTTGCTGCTTTTAAGATTCTCTCTTTGTCTTTAACCTTTGGCATTTTAATATGATGTGTTTTGGTGTGAGACTCTTTGGGTTCATCTTTTTTGGGACTCTTTGCACTATCTGGACTTGTATGTCTATTTCCTACTCCAGTTGAAGGAAGTTTTCAGTCATGATTTCTTCAAATAAGTTTTAAATCCTTTGCTCTCTGTTTTCTCCTTTTCGTACCCCTACGATGTGAATGTTGTTTGGCTTGAAGTTGTCTCAGCAGTCTGTTAAACTTTTAAACTAGCCTCTTTTTTTTTCTTTTTCTTTTTTTTTTTTTTTTCTGTTCTGTTTGGCTGTTTTCTGATACCATGTCTTCCAAATTGCTGATTGGATTCTGTGCTTTGTCTAGTCTGCTGTTCTTGATTTCAGATATTTTTTATTTCTGACTGATTCTTTTTTTGTGTGGTTTCTTTCTCTTTGTGTAAGTTCTCATTGATTTCATCTATTCTTCCTTTAAGTTCATTGAACATTTTTGTAACCAGTATTTTGAACTCTCTATCTCGTAGATTACTTGTCTTCATTTCATTTAATTCTTTTTCTGGAGTTTTGTCCTGTTCTTTCATTTGGGATATTTTTTTTTGTTTCCTCATTTTGGCTGCCTCACTGTGTGTGTTTCTATGTATGAGGTAGATCTGCTACATCTTTCAGTCTGGGAAGTGTGGCCTTAATTTGTAGGTGTCCTATGGGGTCCAGTGACACAGTCTCCCTAGTCACCTGAACCAGGTGCTCCAAGTGTGTCCCTTGTGTGTGTTGTGTGTGCCTTCCTGCTGTAGTTGAGCCTTGATATCTGTTGGCATATCAGTGAGTGTGGTTGACCTTCAAGCCAATTGCTTGTGAACACTAACTGTGACTGCAGCAGACAAGCTGTAGTGTGGGGACTTATTCCACAGAGTAGAATTCACTGTAGCCCAGCTCTGGTGCCTGCTGAGTCCACCCTTTGGCTGTGTCAGTTGTGGAGCTAATTGGGCGGTGCTCTCTTGTGGTCTGGAGCCAGTCACCAGGTGTGCTGGGTCTGGGACCTCTTGGGAGGGGCCCCAGTGCAGGCCCCTGCGTGTGCAGCCCTGGGCTGCCTGATAGGAGCTAAAGAGTAATCTGTGGTTGGTAGCTGCCTATGCTGGAATTGGAGGCACCTGGGAAAGGCTACATTGTGAACTGAGGCCAACTGCTGCTAGTGCCAGGAGCTGCTGAGCAAGAGGTATGGGCATGCTGTGGCTAGCTTTTGCTTGTTTGGGGTTTATGGACCTTTGAGAGACTTTAAGAAAGTCTGCAGTGTGGACTGAAGCCAGCAGCTTATGACAAACAGCCCCTGAAAGACATTAGGACTGGTGTTCAGGTTGGGTAGCGAAGGAAGGCTCTCAGGGAATCACCAGGGTGGGGTGAGTTTGATGGAGACTCAGATTTGGTATCAACCTGCATTTGCAGGCTGGGTGGGAGAAGGGCTCTGCAAAAGAACAGTGGTGCCTGCCAGCAGTTTGTTCCCAGAGAGAGCTGCCCCTCCAGCCCTCACCCTGAACCAGATAATTTAGTTCCTCCTCATATCTCCCTGGCACTTTTTGAGCTGCTGCCTCACAGGTAGAGCTCAGAACGAGTGAGTCTGCCAGTGAGTAAGTCCTTGTTCAGGCCCTTTAAGAGGAGTGCCTAGGATTCCAGCAGCCCTTCATCTCACCATTACAGAATCCCCACTGATTTTCACAGCCAGATGTTGTGGGGTCTCCCCTTCCCAGCACTGGTATTCTGGGCTGGCAGTCACAGTATGGGGCTGGGACCCCTCACTCCTCCAGGGGACTTCTAGCCAAAGTGTCCCTCCTAGTTTTTAACTGCCAAACGTGGGTGTGGGCCCAGTGCATTTCATATCTCCAGCTCTTCTACCAGTCTCAATGTGGCATCTTCTTTATATCCTTAGTTATAGGAGTTCTGTTCAGTTAGCCTTCATATGGTTCTCCAGGATGGCTGTTCCATAATTTAGCTGTAATTTTGTTGTGGTCGAGGGAGGAGGTGAGCACAGCATTTACCTACTCTGCCATCTTGACCAGAAGTTTTGGGTCTGTTTTTTAATATAGTTTAAATTTCTTTATTCTTTCTGCTTTCTGCTGTTGTCAGTAGGGACCAATTGTACTCTGTTAGTTCTTGTAGTCTGGAAACATAAACACCTTGTCAGAAAGGCCTTCAGTTTTCACCCTATTTACAATTGCAGTGTCTCCCCACATTGTTGGTCTCCCTTACCTGCTTTATTTTTCACTATGCTTTTTACCTTCACACGTGCTATATATTTTTCTTATTTTGTTTCTATTATGTTTCCCTCAACTAGAATAAAAGAACAGGTCACTGTTTTATCCCCAACAGAAAAATAGAATTCAGTAAATATTGTTGAAAGAATAAATGAAATGTTTCTATAATAAAGTAAAATAGACTCTGTTTAGAGGCTTGAACATTTTACAGTGCATAAATACGTGAACGCTGTGGTAGTGGTCGCTTTAGGTTAGGGATGTTTTATGTCCTTTGGTACTTATTTCCGTAAGCTATGTTCTAAAAATAGGTGGCTGCTATATAAATAAACTGTTTCCACTTTTCTCATTAAGAATTCAGTTTTTTAGAAAATTTTATATCAATGGTAGTTATGGATTGTAATGGGTAAAATTTCTCTCATTTTCATTAGATAGAACAGGTAATAATACTTCCATCTTAAGATAGAAGGAAGTTGATGCTCAAGTTAAGTGTGAGTTCACAGAACTAACAAATAGCAAAGATAGGACAAAGCTCTTCTTTTGGCATTTTTTAGATTATCAGAAACTTCAAACATCAAAGCCAGTTTCACAATAGCTTACAAAAGCAAGGACTATTAAATGAATGCCACCTTAGTATTTATAAGTAGGCACAAAACCCAGTGTTGTCATACTTTATACCTTTTTTTAAAAAATGTAAGTCTTTCTTGACCATTGTATACAATTCTTTGTAGAGGGAAAAGAGCATTTGAATCGGATAGCATTTACATAAAGTTTAAAACAGATAAATCTAATCTTTTGTGTTAGAAGTAAGGTTACTTTTGGGAAGGGTAATAACTGGGAGGGAATACAGGGGGTTTTTATGTTGTGCTTAGTAGTGTTCTGTCTCTCTTGAACTAGGTGTGGTGAGGCTCATACTGTAAAAATTCATCAGTCTGTATACTTATAATTTTGCATTTTTCTATGTCTTATACTTTAAACTTTTTACTTTAAAGTACTTTAAGAATTTATTATTCCTCCTTACTACATCTGAAGAATTTCAGATATTTTTAAAATTGCTCATTTCATTTGCCTTTTTGAAAATTAGACAAGTCCAAGTACTGAATTATAATTTTATAATTTAATTTTTTAAAATATTTAATTTTTTTTCTATCCTCAGCAAAGAAAGAATAATAAGAAGGTGCGAGTGACGGTGAAGCCCCATTTACTGTACAGAGTAAGTTTCCTGTTAAAGAATTCAAAGTTGTTTTTACTTCAGAAATATAGAAAAGACAAAATGTTTTCAATTTATTATTTAAAAATTTTTAAAAATTAGAGTTCACGATTATAATTAAAGCTTTTTTCTCTTCAGCCTTTAGAACAGCAACATGGAGTCATTCCTGATCGGGATGCAGAATTTCGTCTCTTTGACCGTGTTGTAAATGTGAGAGAGAACTTTTCGGTTCCAGTTGGCCTTCGGGGCACCATCATAGGAATTAAAGGGGGTAATATCTCAGTACTTGACGTGTCTTCAACTGCTTTTATATTGTAAAGAAAAACACAAATTTCTTTGTCACATTTAACAGAGAATGACTATAAATCAGTACAAAACCTAAATCCTCATGTTTTACTTAATTTTTCGGGGGGGAAGTTTCAGTTTTCAGAGAAAATTCTCCTTTTCTGTCTTGTTTAATCATCTAGGAAGTGACTGAAAGAACAGGAAGTTGAGTAAGGGCTGCTGAGAATTTGGTAGCTTATATATATATAGCACATTAAAATTACATAAGACTGGCGGGTAGACATGTGTTTTCATGAAACCAAGAGAAAAGTTTCATACTTCTCCTAGATAGACTTTCATCTAATCTTGCTCAGAGCTTTATCTTAATTGTCATTGTACTCTCTTGATTTCTGTGGAGAAGTAAACATGAAGTATGAGCTTATTTACAGTCAAAAGATTTGAATTAAATGTGCATATAAATTTGAATTTTATGAATACAGCTAGATTACGTACACAAAACAGACCTATCAACCTGTTGCACAACAATGTGCATAGTTAACATTACTGTACTATACACGTAAAAATGGTTAAGATAGTATATTTTATGTCATGTTTTTTACAAAAAAGAAAAATGAGAGTGGAGAGAAAAGGGAAGAAGCACTGAGGATCTGAATGTGCCTCAAAGGGAAGCCTAGAGTGGGCAGCTTTGCAGCATAGATTCCAAAGAAAGTCAGCCTGGTAACAAATGGGTGCCCAGGGCTCTGGTTGCTGGCAGCACTCCCCCCCACCCCCCGCCCCCTCGTCCTAGCTCAGTCTTGTTCTCACTGTCCGGGAAGGATGACGGCGTGAGGCCCTGAGCCTAAGAGAACTGCTTATTGAGTGCCAGCAGTGAGCTGGGCACCTTTTTGTTCTGCATTTAACCCACACTACCCCCTGAGAAGCAGTTGTTATTTCCTCACCTGAAGGGCTAAGTAACTCATCCACCTTTACAGAAGTAAGTGCAGAGCTGGGTTTGAACTCTTACCTGATTCTTACCTAACTTTGAGCAATGGTTCTCCTCATTTTCCATCTGCACATCCTCTTGGGGTCTTCCCTGCTTACTTGACTCTAAGAGAATTGTCTTCTCTAATTTTTATTTTTAATTTTTTGGATATATTTCTGGCTTCTGGAAACGGAGAAAGGAGGGTCTGGAGCAGGTGTGGTAAGGGTCCAATGGGTGTATGAAGCATCCCGCCTGCTGCTATAGCTCGACCCCCACATCATCTGTTCAGATATTGAGTGTATTGCATTGTACTGGTTACGTTGTCCTGTAAGGCCTTAGGACTCTGATAACAGAAGTTTCCTTTCTTCTGACAGCTCCTATCGTAATAGTGACCACTTGGCATTTTGTCATAAGGGTTTTAAAGCTACACCTACCCTGAGTGAAAAAGAGCTCTGTCGTTGATTAGCTTTGTCTGCCATGGCCATGGACTAGAAAAGGGAATATTTGTCAGTACCGCACCCAGCTAAGTCCTCACGTGCACAGTGATCTCCACTAAAGGGTGAACAGATGTCCATGATCTTCTTAGGAAGTGGGCCCTCCCTCAGGCAGGAAATGGGAACTGAGGAGGTGAGCCTTATCAATCCGTCAGAGGAGACTCTCCTGTCTCTCCTTTGAGCCTCACTTTTTTGGGTTTAGATTTAGGTAAAAGTGTCAGGTTGAAAGGTACAGCTGGACAGTGGAGAATGGGTGATTTCCACAGGCTTGGTTTCAGCTGGGCAATGAGGGACTGGGGAGGGGGAATCATCCCCCACCCATACCAGGAGCTAGCATAGTACCAGAAATTCTATTCGTCAGGGTTCTCTAGAGAAACAGAACTAGTATAATGCAAAGGTGGCAGCGTGGGAAGTGGGGAGAGAAAGAGAGAAGTCAATTCTGAGGTTATGTGATAAACTGTATTATCAATTTGGGCTTAGAATTCAAAACGTTATAGCTAATTACTTCACTTTGTTGTAGCTAATTACAGCAAAACGTTATAGCTAATTACTACACTTGGTGTTACGGGTAAATTTAATCTTTCCAGGTATATCACATCATGCTCTCTGACAAACTTCTCTGCTCCTAAATCTTGCACCACAGAGTTTCTCCTGAATTTTACATCAGTTACTACCATCCGTAATCTACCATCATCTCAGCCAGAATCTTGTAGTCATCCTTGGTATCTCCACCTGTTTATCTGCACAGGTCATTGGCTCCTGCAACTTCTGTCTAATAGTATATCCGTCTTTCCAATCTGGTTCCCTCATTGCTGCCATGCTTTCAAATCTTCATTGTCTTCTGTCTTATTGGAAGACCTTCTAAACTGCAAACTCTAAAGTTATCTCTTATTAACTCTCTTATTATGAATAATTTCAAACATATACGAAAAGTGTAATTAATCCCCCAGAGCATCCGATTTCAATGTTATTTTACTTTAAATTAATACCAGTAAGATATTCTGTGAGCTTATTTACTTTTCATTTACTGTCTGTGTTCCCCCATACCATTTTTTGATAGTTGTAATGCTTCTTACATTCCAAAAACTCATGATGATTTTTCATTATATGATTTTTTTAAATCTCTCTGTCTCTTAACAGCTAATAGAGAAGCTGATGTACTATTTGAAGTATTATTTGATGAGGAATTTCCTGGAGGCTTAACAATCAGGTATGTACTTCCAGATGATAATTATACTTTTTATGTCCTTGTGGCCAGTGCCTTTTCATTACTTGTTGATTTGTCCACGATTTGACTTCCAATTATACGCAAGTATACGCAAGACGTCATACTTCCTACTAGGGATGTAACAGTAAGACAAACTGTTAAGACAAACATGTTTGTTTTAAGAGTAAGACAAACATGTTTTCTACCTTCATGGACCTTTCCTTTTAGTGTGGGAAATAATCAACTGATTACAGTATTAATTATTTCATTACATTGGGACAAGTGCTGGGAAGGAGAAGTTCAGTTTTCTCTAATAACAGGACCTATCCTGACAGTTCCAGAAAGGCTTTCTTTAGGAAGTGATATTTAAGATGGTTCTTGAAAAATGAATATTAGTTAAATGGGGAAAGAGGGAGGACGAGTGGCGAGTCGTCAAGAAGAAGGAATAGCATATGGAACAAAGAACATTTTTACTCAAAAAACTAAAAGAATGCAGGTGTTTCTGAACTTCAGTAACTAAGATGAGAGTAAGAGAGAAAAGCGAGTGCCACACTGTGCAGAATCTTGTAAGCCATGTTTCAGGACATATTAAGATCTTGGTAGCTTGGTGTTCATCCTTGAAGCAATGCGAAGCCATCAAAATCAGAGATGTGGCATTATCGTATTTGCATCTTTAATGGTCAAATAACTTGAGGAATAGAAACATTCTTTGAATTTAGTGACATGTTAAGTCATGATCATCTGTTTTAGTGGAGTTCTGGGTACTCAAACTAGGGTGTGGTGGTTTGTGTATGAATGACAGGTGTAACGATGGAGGCAAGAGATTGAGCTGACCCTTGAGAAGTTTGACTATGAGGTTAGGAGATAGAGAGGAAAAGGATTGGAATGTTTTTTGTTTTTCATTTTACTTCTAAATTTTTTTAATTTAATTTTTACTTTTATTAAACTCATTGGGTAGCAGTGGGTAATACCATTGTTTCAGGTGCACAACTTTATAATACAATATATATTCCACTGTGTGCTCACCACCCTAAGTCTAGTCTGCTTCTCTCACCATATATTTGACCCCCTTTAACCAATTCGTCCTCCCCCTGCTCCCTTTCCCCTCTGTTAACCACCATTCTATTGTCTGTATCTATGAATTTGTTTAGTTTGTTCTTTTGTTGCTTTTTCTTTTATATTCCACATGTGAGTGAAAAGAAATCATGTGGTTCTTCTGCTTTTCCATCAAAATTATTTCACTTAGCATGCCACTCTCAAGATCCATCCACGTTGTCACAGATGGCAGTATTTTATCTTTTCTTATGGCTTTATAGTATTATACCATATATATGTCCACATCTTCTTTATCCAGTCATCCATCGAAGGACACTTGGGTTGTTCCCATGTCTTGGCTACTGTGTATTATGCTGCAGTGAACATATGGGTACCTCATCTGTCTTTATGAATAAGTATTTTTAAATTTTCCAAGTATATATCCAGAAGAGGAATTGCTACCGTGTTTCTCCGAAACTAAGACCTAGCCAGACCATCAGCTCTAATGTATCTTTTGGAGCAAAAATTAATATAAGACTTTGTCTTATTTGAATATAAGACCAGGTCTTTAATATAATATAACATAATATAATGTAATATAGTATAATACTGGGTATATAATATAAAATAATATAATACTGGGTCTTGTAAGACTGTGTCTTATATTAATTTTTGCTCCAAAAGACACATTAGAGCTGATGGTTCGGCTAGGTCTTATTTTCGGGGAAACACTGTAGGTCATATGATAGCTCTATTCTTAATTTTTTTGATAAACCTCTATACTGTTTTCCATAATGGCTGCACGAATTTACATTCCCACCAGCAGTGCACAAGGGTTCCCTTTTCTCCACATCCACTTGTTATGTCTTATCTTACTGATAACAGCTATTGAGCAGTTGTGAGGTGGTATCTCATTGTGGTTTTGATTTCCATTTCCCTAATAACTAGTGATATTGAGCATCTTTTCCATGTCTGTTGGCCGTCTGTTTGTCTTACTTGGGAAAGTGACTATTCAGGGTCTCTACCCATCTTTTAATAGAATTGTTTGTTTTATTATTATTGTTGAGTTGTGTGAGTTCTTTATGTATTTTGCATATTAACTCCTTATCAGAAGCATCGTTTGCAGGTATCTTCTCTCATGCAGTTGGTTGCCTGTTTGTTTTGTTGATGGTTTCTTTTGCTATGCATAAGCTTTTCTTTTTTCCTTTAATTCTTTTTTTTAATTAAAGTTTATTGGGGTGACAATCGTTACTAAAGTTACATAGGTTTCAACTGTACAGTTCTGTAATACATCATCTATATAGCACATGTGTGTTCACCACCCAGAGTCAGTTCTCCTTCCATCGCCATGTATTTGATCCCCTTTACCCTCATCTACCACCCCCCTCACAGTCCCGTTTGTTTATTTTAGCTTTTACTTCCCTTGCCGTTGGGGTCAAGTTCACAAAAACCCCTCTGAGACCAACGTCCACAAATTTAGTACCTATCTTTTCTTCTATGTATTTTATTGTTCCAGGTCTTATAATCAAGTCTTTAATCCATTTTGAGTTAATTTTTGTGTATGGTGTCATATAGCAGCTTAGTTACATTCTTTTGTATGTGGCTTTCCAGTATTCCCAACAACATTTATTGAAGAAGCCATCCTTTCAACATTGTATGATTTTGGCTCATTGTCAAAAATTAGTTGCCCATATATATGTGGGTTTATTTCTGGACTCTCAGTTCTGTTCCATTGACCTGTATGTCTGTTTATTCTGCCAGTAGCATACTGTTCTAATTATTGTAACATTGTAGTATGCTTTGAAGTCAGGGAGGGTGATGACTCCAGCTTTATTGTTTTTTCTCAGAATTGCTTTGGTTATTTGGGGTCTTTTGTGGTTCCATTCAAATGTGAGGGTTTTTTCTTCTACTTTTGGGAGAAAGGCCTTGGGATTTTGATGGGGATTACATTAAATCTGTATGTTGCTTTAGGCAATATGACCATTTTAACAATGTTAATTCTTCCAACCTATGAACATGGAATACATTTCCATTTCTTTATGTCTTCAATTTCTTTCAACCATGTCTTGAAGTTTTCAATGTACAGGTCCTTCACTTTCTTTGTCAAGTTTATTCCTAGGTATTTTATCCTTTTTTGTTGCAGTTGTAACTGGGATGGTATTTTTCATTACTTTTTCTATTTCATTGCAACACATTTTTCTGTGTGGATTTTGTGTCCTGCAACTTTACTGTATTTGTTTATGGTTTCTAATAGTCTTTTGGTGGTCTTTAGAGTTTTCTGTATATAGAAACATGTTATCTGAAATAGTAACAGTTTTGCTTCTTCATTCCCAGTTTGGATGCCTTTTATTTCTTTCACTTGCCTGATTGCTTGGGCTAGGACTTCCAATACTGTGTTGAATAACAGGGGTGAGAATGGGCACTCTTGTCTTGTTTCTGCTTGTCATATATAGCCTTTATTATATTGAGGTATTTTTCTTCCATATCCAGTTTATTGAAAGTTTTTATCATAAATGGATGCTGGATTTTGTCAAATGCTTTTTCTGCACCTATTGATATGATCATATGATTCTTTTGTTAATGTGGTATCTATTGGTTGGCATATGTTGAATCATCTTTGTGTCACTGGAATGAACCCCACTGAATTGTGATATATAATCATTTTAATATATTGTATTTAATTTGCTAGTATTTTGTTTAGGAGTTTTGAATCTATGTTCATCAGAGATACTGACCTGTAATTTTCCTTTTTGTGTTTTGCTTGTCAGGTTTTGGTATCAGGGTAATGTTGGCCTTGTAAAATGAGTTAGGAAGTATTTCCTCTTCTTCAACATTTTTTGGAAGACTTTGAAAAGGATAGGTATTAAACCTTTGAATGTTTCGTAGAATCCACTAGTGAAGCCATCTATTCCTGGACTTTTATTTTTTGGAAGGTTTTTGATTACTCTTTCAATTTCTTTACTAGTCACTGGTCTGTTTAGGTTTTCCAGTTCTTAATCGTTCTGCCTAGGAAGGTTATATACTTCTAAAAATTTGTCCATTTCTTCTAGGTTATCAAATTTGGAGTCATATAGCCTTTCATATTAATTATTCTTGTATAATTCTTTGTATTTCTTTGATGTGCATTATATCCTCTCCTCTTTTATTTCTGATTTTTAAATTTCCGTTCTTTCTCTTGTTTCTTTTTTTTCCCCATCCATCACCATATATTTGACCCCCTTTTCCCTCTTCTACCATCCCCCCTTCCCCACCACTTACCCTCTGGTAACCACTAAACTATTGTCTGTGTCTATGAGTTCTTGTTAGTCTTGTTCATTTATTGCTTTCAGTTTTGTATTCCACATATGAGTAAAGTTATATGATTCTCGACTTTTTCTGTCTGACTTATTTCACTTAGCATGATAATTTCATGATCCATCCATGTTGTCACAAAGAGTAGTATTTCATCTTTTCTTATGGCAGGGTAGTATTCCATTGTGTATGTAAACCACATCTTTATCCAACCATCTGTCGAAGGACACTGGTTGTTTCTGTGTCTTGGCCACCATGTATAATGCTGCAATGAACATAAAGGTGCATATATTTTTACAGATAAATGTTTTCAGATTTTTCAGGTAGATATGCAGAAGAGAGATTGCTGGGTCATATGGTAATGCTATTCTTAATTTTTTGAGGACCTCCGTACTGTTTCCATTGTGGCTATACCAATTTACATTCCCACCAATAGTGTATGAGGGTTCCTTTTTCTCCATAGACTCTCCAACATTTGTTATTACTTGTCTAGTTGATAATAATCACTCTAACAGGTATAAGGTGGTATCTCATTGTAGTTTTATTTTTGTTTTTGTGTTTTTGAAGGGGAATAGGACTTTATTGGGGAACAGTGTGTACTTCCGGGACTTTTTTCCAAGTCAAGTTGTAGTTCTTAGTTGTGGAGGGTGCAGTTCAGCTCCAGGTCCAGTTACTGTTGTTAGTTGCAGGGGGTGCAGCCCACTATCCCTTGCAGGAGTCGAACAGCAACCTTGTGGTTGAGAGCCTGTGCTCCAACCAACTGAGCCATCTGGCCAACCGGGAGCTGAGCGGCAGCTCATTGACCTCATTCTAGATGCAGAGGGCACAGCTCGCTGGCCCATGTGGGAATCGAACCAGCAGTCCCGTTGCCCAGAGCTTGTGCTCTAACCAACTGAGCCACCTGTCCGCCCCTCTCATTGTGTATTTGATTTGCATTTCTCTAATAGCCAGTGAAGTTGAGCATTTTTTCATATATCTGTTGTCTGTTTGTATGTCCTCTTGGGAGAAAGGTCCGTTCAGGTCCTCTGCCCATTTTTCAATTGGATTGTTTGGTTTTTCGTTGTTGAGTTGTATGAGTTCCTTATATATACACAAATATATATGTGTATTTTGGATATTAGCCCCTTATTGGAGGCGTTGTTTGCAAATATCTTCTCCTATTCGGTTGGTTATCTGTTTGTTTTGTGAATGGTTTTTTTTTTGCTGTGCAGAGCTTTTTAGTTTGATATAGTGCCATTCATTTAGTTTAGCTTTTACTTCCCTTGCCTTTGAGGTCAAATTGATAAAATTCTCTTTGAACCCAAGGTGCATAAGTTTAGTACCTATGCTTTCTTCTATGCAATTTATTGTTTCAGGTCTTATGTCTAGGTCTTTGATCTATTTTGAGTTAGTTTTGGTATATGGTGATAGATAGTAATAGATAGTAATCTCGTTTCTTTTTTTCTTTTTCTTTTTCTTTGCATGTGGCTTTCCAAATTTCCCAGCAACTATTTATTGAAGAGGCTTTCTTTTCTCCATTGTACGTTTTGGGCTCCTTTGTGGAAATTTCTGTGTCCATATATGTGTGGGTTTATTTCTGGGTTCTCAATTTTATTACATTGGTCTCCATCTGTTTTTCTGCCAATACCATGTTGTTTTGATTATCGTCATTTAGTAGTATAAACTGAGGTCAGGGAGTGTGATACCTCTGACCTTGATCTTTTTTCTCAGGATTGCTTTGGCTATTTGGGGTCTTTTTGTGATTCCATACAAGTCTGATGATTTTTTGTTCTATTTCTTTAAAAAATGCCATTGTGATTTTGATGGGGATTACATTAAATCTGTATATTGCTTTGGTAATATGGCCATTTTTTTTTTAATTTATTGGGGTGACAATTGTTAGTAAAATTACATAGATTTCAGATGTACAATTCTGTATTACATCATCTATAAATCCCATTGTGTGTTCACCACCCGGAGTCAGTTCTCCTTCCATCACCATATATTTGATCCCCCTTACCCTCATCTCCCACCCCCCAACCCCCTTACCCTCTGGTAACCACTAAACTATTATCTGTGTCTATGAGTTCTTGTTTCTCATTTGTTTGTCTTGTTCTTTTGTTGTTTTTGTTTTATATACCACTATATCAGTGAAATCATATGGTTCTCTGCCTTTTCTGTCTGACTTATTTCGCTTAGCATTATACTCTCAAGATCCATCCATGTTGTCACAAATGTTCCTATATCATCTTTTCTGACCACCGAACAATATTCCATTGTGTATATATACAACTTCTTTATCCATTCATCTATCGAAGGACATTTTGGTTGTTTCCATGTCTTGGCCACCGTAAACAAAGCTGCAATGAACATTGGAACACACGTGTCTTTATCTGTAGATGTTTTCAGATTTTTTGGGTAGATACCCAGGAGAGGGATTGCTGGGTCATATGGTAATTCTATTCGCAATTTTTTGAGGAACCTCCACGCTGCCTTCCATAACGGCTGCACCAGTCTGCATTCCCACCAACAGTGTATGAGAGTTCCTTTTTCTCCACAGCCTCTCCAGCACTTGTTACTATTTGTCTTGTTGATGATAGCCATTCTGACTGGGGTGAGGTGATATCTCGTTGTGGTTTTTATTTGCATTTCTCTGATGATTAGTGATGTTGAGCATTTTTTCATATGTCTATTTGCCATTTGTATGTTCTCTTTGGAGAAATGTCTCTTCAGGTCCTCTGCCCATTTTTCAATTGGGTTGTTTATTTTTTTGTTGTTGAGTTGCATGAGTTCCTTGTATATTTTGGATATTAGCCCTTTATCGGAGGCACAGTTTGCAAAAATCTTCTCCCATTCATTTGGTTGCCTCTTTATTTTGTTGATGGTTTCTTTTGCTATGCAGAAGCTTTTAAGTTTCATATAGTCCCATTCGTTTATTTTAGCTTTTACTTCCATTGCCTTTGGAGTCAAATTCATAAAATGCTCTTTGAACCCAAGGTCCATAAGTTTAGTACCTATGTTTTCTTCTATGCAGTTTATTGTGTCAGATCTTATGCTTAAGTCTTTGATTCATTTTGAATTAATTTTGGTACATGGTGACAGATAGCAGTCCAGTTTCATTCTTTTCCACATGGCTTTCCAATTCTCCCAGCACCATTTATTGAAGAGGCTGTCTTTTCTCCATTGTATGTTTTTAGCTTCTTTGTCAAAAATTATCTGTCCATATGTATGTGGTTTTATTTCTGGGTTCTCAATTCTATCCCATTGTTCTATGTGTCTGTTTTTCTGCCAATACGATGCTGTTTTGATTATTGTAGCCCTGTAGTACAAGCTAAAGTCAGGGAGTGTGATACCTCCAGTATTGTTCATTTTTCTTAAGATTGCTTTGGCTATTCGGGGTTTTTTGTGGTTTCAAACAAATCTGATGATTTTTTTTCCTATTTCTTTAAAAAATGCCATTGGGATTTTGATGGGGATTGTATTAAATCTGTATATTGCTTTGGGTAATATGACCATTTTAACTATGTTGATTCTTCCAATCCATGAGCACAGAATGTCTTTCCAGTTTTTTGTATCTTCTTCAATTTCTTTCAAAAATGTCTTACAGTTGTCAGCATATAGGTCCTTCACATCCTTGGTTAAGTTTATTCCTAGGTATTTTATTCTTTTTGCTGCGATTGTTTTTTTATATTTCTTTTTCTGAGATTTCATTGTTAGTATATAGGAATACAATGGACTTTTGTACGTTGATTTTGTAGCCGGCAACTTGACTGTATTCGTTGATTGTTTGTAATAGCTTTTTGGTGGAGTCTTTAGGGTTTTCTATATATAGCATCATGTCATCTGCAAAGAGTGATAATTTAACTTCTTCATTCCCAATTTGGATGCCTTTTATTTCTTTCTCTTGCCTGATTGCTCTGGCAAGGACTTCCAACACTGTGTTGAAAAGCAGAGGTGATAGCGGACAGCCCTGTCGTTTTCCTGAACGTAGAGCAAAGGGCTTCAGTTTTTCACCATTAATTATGGTATTAGCTGAGGGCTTGTCATATATGGCCTTTATTATGTTAAGGTATTTCCCTTCTATACCTATTTTATTAAGTGTTTTAATCATAAATGGATGTTGTATCTTGTCAAATGCTTTTTCTGCATCAATTGATATAATCATATGATTTTTGTCCTTTATTTTGTTTATATGATGTATCACATTGATGGATTTGCGGATGTTGAACCATCCTTGTGCCCCGGGGATGTACCCCACTTGGTCGTGATGAATCATCTTTTTAATGCATTGTTGTATTCGATTTGCTAGAATTTTGTTTAGGATTTTTGCATCTTTATTCATCAGAGATATTGGTCTGTAGTTTTCTTTTTTTGTCTTGTCCTTACCAGGTTTTGGTATCAGGGTAATGTTGGCCTCATAAAATTAGTTAGGGAGTACTGTCTCTTCTTCAATTTTTTGGAAGAGTTTGAGCAGGATTGGTATTAGATCATCTTTGAAGGTTTGGTAGAATTCACTAGTGAAGCCATCTGTTTCCGGAGTTTTGCTTTTGAGAAGGTTTTGGATGACTGATTCAATTTCATTACTGGTGATCAGTCTGTTTAGATTTTCCAGTTCTTCACGGTTCAGCCTTGGAAGGCTATATGTTTCTAAGAACTTTCCATTTCTTCTAGGTTATTGAATTTGGTGACATACAGTCCTTCATAGTATTCTTGGATGATCCTTTGTATTTCTGTGGTGTCTGTGATAACTTCCCCTTTTTCATTTCTGATTTTGTTAATTAGTGTCTTCTCTCTTTTTATCTTAGTGAGTCTAGCCAACGGTTTCTCAATTTTGTTAATCTTTTCAAAGAACCAGCTCTTTGTCACATTAATTTTTTCTATTGTCTTTTTGTTTTCTATTTCATTTAGCTCTGCTCTGATTTTTGTTATTTCCTTTCTTCTGCTGACCTGGGTTTCACTTGTTCTTCTTTTTCTGGTTCTTTAAGGTGTAACATGAGGTTATTTATTTTGGATTTTTCTTGTTTCTTGAGATAGGCCTGTAATGATATAAATTTCCCTCTTAAAACTGCTTTTGCTGCATCCCAAAAATTTTGGTAGGATGTATTTTCATTGTCATTTGTTTCTATGTACCTTTTGATCTCTCCTCTAATTTCTTCTTTGACCCGGTCGTTCTTTAAAAGTATGTTGTGTAATCTCCATGTATTTGTGTTTTTTCCTGCTTTCTTTTTGCAGTTGATATCCAATTTCAAAGCCTTGTGATCAGAGAATATGCTTGGTATGATTTCAATCTTCTTAAATTTGCTGAGGCTGATTTTATGTCCCAATATATGGTCTATTCTTGAAAATGTTCCATGTACACTAGAAAAGAATGTATAGTCTGATGTTTTAGGATGAAGTGCTCTATATATGTCAGTTATGTCCATTGCATCTAATGTGTCATTTAGGGCTGCTATTTCGTTATTTGTTTTCTGTTTGGATGATCTATCCATAGCTGTCAGTGATGTATTTAGGTCCCCTAGTATAATTGTGTTTTGGTCAATTTCTTTCTTTAGTTCTGTTAGTAGATGCTTGGTATATTTCGGTGCTCCCTGATTGGGGGCATAGATATTGATGACTGTCATGTCTTCTTGTTGTATAGTCCCCTTTACCATTATGAAATGTCCATCTTTGTCCCTTGTTACCTTTTTCACCCTGAACTCTGTTTCATCTGATATCAGTATGGCTACACCTGATTTTCTCTGGGTACCATTTGCTTGGAGTGTCAATTTCCACCCTTTCACTTTGAGTCTATGTTTGTCCTTGTAGCTGTGATGTGTCTCTTGGAGACAGCATACAGTTGGGTTTAGTTTTTTGATCCAATCTGCTACTCTGTGCCTTTTTATTGGTGAGTTCACTGCCTTTACATTTAAGGTGATTATTGATATGGGAGGATTTCCTGTCATTCTATCTTTAGTTTTCTGATAAGGCTGTGTCTCCATGGTTTCTTTGCCTTTTTGTTGTTGTCTGTTATTTCTGTGTGGTGGTATTCTATGATGTTTCCCTCTGTTTCTTCTTTTATTACGGTGTATATTTCAGTTCTGGATTTTTCTTGAGTGGTTACCCTTAAGTTTAAGTAAACGAAAGTTTGATATTTAGAGTATTCCATTTTCTTTAGCACGCTTACTTTCTCCATTGCCATATTCCGGTTCAGGCCTTTACTCTCCCCCTTTTTATGTTTTGGTTGCCACAAATTGTCCCTGTTGATAGTGGTCGAATAGCCTCCTTTAGTATTTCTTGTAGTGCAGGTCGTGTATTAGAAAATTCCCTCAGCTTCTGTATGTCTGGAAAGGTCTTTATTCCTCCTTCATATCTAAAGGATATCTTTGCTGGATACGTTATTCTTGGCTCATAATTTCTCTCTTTCAATAGTTTGAATATTTGGTTCCGCTCCCTCCTGGCTTGTAGAGTTTCTGCTGAAAAATCTGATGAGAATCTAATGGGCTTTCCTTTGTAGGTTACCGTCTTCTTTTTCCTGGTTGCCTTGAGGATTCTTTTTTTGTTGTTGATTTTAGACAGCTTATACAATTTGCCTTGGAGAAGGCCTATTGGGATTGAGGTAATTAGGTGTTCTATTTGCTTCTTGGATTCGAGGATCCAATTCTGTCCACAAGTTTGGGACGTTCTCATCAACAATTTGTTTGAATATATTCTCTGTTCCCTTCTCTCTTTCTTCTCCTTCTGGTATGCCCATTATTCTTATATTGCTCTTTCTGATGGAGTCAGAAAGTTCTTGTAGAGTTCTTTCATTTCTTTTAAGTCTCAAGTCTCTCTTTCTTCTTCCATCTGTGTAAACTCCAGGTTTCTATCTTCGATGTCACTGATTCTTTCCTCCATCTGGTCAACTCTACTACCTAAGCTGGTTATTTCATTCTTAATTTCTTCTATTGAGTTCTTAATCTTCAGAAATTCTATTTGGTTCTTTTTTAAAATTTCAATCTCTTCCGTAAAATGCTCATCTTGTTCTTTGATTGCGGTTCTGAGTTCATTAAACTGCCTTTCTGTGTTTTCTTGCGTCTCGTTGAGTTTTTTCAGAAGTGCAATCTTGAATTCTCTGTCGTTTAAGTCACATATTTCCATATCTTTAAGTTCCTTTTCTGGAGACTTTTCACATTCTTTCTGAGCTGTGTTGTTGCCTTGGTTATTCATGGCAATTGCTGATTTATTATTTCTCTTCCTAGACATCTACAGGAGTGGCTTCTGCAACAGGTTGATAGGAAGAGGTCTTTCTTTTGTTTTCCAGTACTTGTTGGTAGAATGTTTTATTTTCTCTCTGACTCCTGCCTTTTTTCCTCTCTCACACGGTAGTGCTATGTTTTCTCTGCACTATCCCAGCTTCTCACACAATGGGGGATTCCCTGGGAGACAGCCTTCTCCTCTGTTAATAGTTCGCTTGGGTCACAGGGCGCAGTGTTCGTGTGGGTATGCGGAGAGCTTTTGAAGTTCCAATGCTTTTCCTGCACCAGATTTAGAGCCCGTATGTTTCAGCAGTTCTGTTTACTCCTGCAGGGATCCGCCCAGATAGGTGGGGCCAGGGCTGGGGTGAGTTGTGAGAGGTGGCCCAGAGCAATTTCGGCGACCACCACCACAGCTGGTCCTGCTTCCACAGCTCCCTCCCCTGTGCTGGAACTAGTTGGGCTGCGAATCTGTATCTGCGGTCCGCAGTTCTCTTAACAGCAAATATTCTGTTCTTTTGATCTGGCACTGCTACTGTTCCGCTTCTAGCACCGGGCAGGTGGGGGTAGGGCGAGCTCTGGGAGGGTGGGAGGGGACAGCTAGTCTCACTGTCTACGTCTTCCGTTCTCTGCTTGGTAGTGAGGGCTTAAATCACCGTTTTCAGCCTTCTTCCCTCAGTCTTTGCTCCGCAGTCTCTGCCGTGAGCGTTGGGTTCAGCCGTGTTATATGCTGCCCCCTCAGCCCTGTGGGCCATAAGCGGAGCCCTAGCAGTCCGAGTTCTTCCCTCTCCCACAGCTGTGGTAGTTCCGGGATGCAGCAAGCTCGGAGGACTGAGCCAGGTCTGCGCCCTGCGCCCGCCTGCGCGGCTCCTTATCCGCACTGCTCCCTTCCCTCCTCCCCCGCTTGGGTGATTCGCCCACCTTTCGGTGAATTCAGTAGTGGGCCTCTTCGTCTTGCCTGTCTGCTGTGCAGGGAGTCCTTTGTGGAGTTATTGTTCTTCGATTAGTTGTAAATTCCAAGGGAGCTTTACATAGCCTCACCTTACGCTGCCATTTTGATGACATCACTGGCATTTTAAGAATGTTAATTCTTCCAATCCATGAACACAGAACATCTTTCCATTTTTGTATCTTCTTCAATTTCTTTTAATGTCTTATAGTTTTCAGTGTATATATTTTTCACATCCTGTGCTGTTATTCCTAAGATTTTATTATTTTTGTTGCAATTGCAAAAGTAATTGTTTTTTTCAGTTTTCTGAAATTTTGTTGTTAATATATAGGAACATAATGGATTTTTGTACATTGATTTTGTATCCTGCAACTTTACTATGTTTGTTTATTGTGTCTAATAGTTTTTTGTTGGAGTCTCTAAGGTTTTCTATATAAAGAATCATGACATCTCCAAAAAGTGACGATTAGATATCTTGATTTCCAATTTGGATGTCTTTTGTTTCGTTCTCTTGCTTGATTGCTCTGGCTAGGATTTCCAGTACTATGTTGAATAAGAGAGGGGGCATCCCTGTCTTGTTCCTGATCACAGAAGGAAAGCTTTCAGTTTTTTTACCATAGAGTATGATATTAGCTGAGGGTTTGTCATATATGGCCTTTATTATATTGAGATACTTTCCTTCAGTACCCATTTTAAGTGTTTTAATCATAAATGGATGTTGTATCCTGTCAAGTGCTTTTTATGCATCTATTGTTATGATCATATGATTTTTATCTTTTATTTTGTTTGTATGTTATATCACATTGATTTACATGTGTTGAACCATCCTTATGCCCCTGGAATGAACCCCATTCAATTGTGTTGTATAATCTTTTTAATGTATTGTTGTATTGGATTTGCTAGTATTTTGTTTAGGATTTTTGCGTCTATATTCATCAGAGATATTGTTCTGTAGTTTTCTTTTGTTATTCTTATCAGGTTTGGTATCAGGGTACGGTTGTCCTCATACAATGAGTTAGGAAGTATTGCCTTGTCTTCAGTTTTTTGGAGGAGTTTGAGGAGAACCGGTATTAAGTCATCTTTGAATGTTTGGTAAAATTCACTAGTGAAGCTGTCTAGCTGATCCTGGACTTTTGCTTTTCGGGAGATTTTGGGTGACTGTTTCGATTTCCGTACTGTTGATCAGTCTATTTAGATTTTACAGTTTTTTGTGATTCACTCTAGGAAGGTTATGTATTTCTAAGAACTTGTCAATTTCTTCTAGGTTATTGACTTTGGTGACATATATCCTTTGTAGTATTCTCATATGATCCTCTCTATTCTGTGGTATCCTTCGTAACTTCTTCTCTTTCATTTCCGATTTTATTTCTGTCATTTCTCTTTTTTCCTTAATGAGTCTAGCCTAGGGTTTGCCAATCTTACTAATCTTTTCAAGGAACCAGCTGTTTCTTGCATTTATTTTTTGTATTGTCTTTTCTCTATTTCATTTAATTCTGCTCTACTTTCTATTATTTCCTTTTATCCGCTGACTGGGTTTCATTTGTCCTTTTTTCAGTTATTTAACATACAACGTTAAGTTTTTTATTTGGGATTTTTCTTATTTCTTGACATAGGCCTGTAATTATATAAATTTCTCTTTTATTACTGCTTTTGCAGTATTGCAATAATTTTGATATGTTGTATTTTCCCTCACATTTGTTTCTATGTATCTTTTGATCTCTCCTTTTATTTCTTCTTTGACCCAATCTTTTTGTAGTAGCATGTTGTTTAATATCCACATATTTGTGGTTTTTCCAACTTTCATTTTGCAGTTTATCTCCAATTTCAAAGCATTGCAGTGAGAGAATATGGTTGGAATGATTTCAGTCTTCTTAAATTTGCTGAGGCTAGTTTTGTGTCCCAGCATGTGGTCTATCCTTGAGAATGTTCCATGTGCACTAAAGAAGAATGTATAATCTGGTCTTCTGGGATAAAAGATTCTGTAAAGATCAATGATGTCCATTTGGTCTAACGTGTCATTGAAGGCTGATATTTCCTTATTGATTTTCTGTTTGGATGATCTGTCTGTGTCATGTATAGGATAGCCTACTATAATCATGTCTTGGTCAGTTTCTCCCTTTAATTCTGTTAACAGTTGCTTTATATAGTTTGGTGCTCCCCAATTAAAAGCATATATTTTGATAAGTGCCATGTCTTCTTGTTGTATTGTCCCCTTTACCATTATGAAATGTCTATCTTTGATATTTGTTACCTTTGTATCATGAAGTCACATATATTTTGTCAGATATAAGCATGGCCACTTCTGATTTTCTCTGGATGTAAGTTGCTTAGAGTATCTAGTTCCACCCTTTTACTTTGAGTCTATATTTGTTCTTGCTGCTGACATATGTCTCGAAGGTAGCATATGGTTGGGTTTTGTTTTTTGATTCAATGTGCCTTTTTATTGGTTAGTTCAGTTCATTTATTATTAATATATGAGGATTTCCTATCATTCTATTGTTTTGGTGTCTCCATTGTTTCTTTGCTTTGTGTTTCTCTCTGTTATTTGAGTTTAGTGGTATTCTATTTTTTTTTTTCTCTGTTTCCTTTTTTCTATGTTAGGTGTCTCAGTTCTGGATTTTTTTGAGTGGTTACCATTAAGTTTATGTAAAAAAAAAAATTCATATATACAGTAGTCTTTTTTCTCTTGCAACTTATCCCAAGAGAAGTTCCCCTTTGCAGTTTCAAACCTTTACTCCTGCCCCTTTTTTGTTTTCTCACAAATTATCCCTATTTATGTTGTGAGTTCATGTCTTAGTTTCCGTATCTCTTAATTGTGTACTTTCCTGTTTTTTGTTTGTTTGTTTGTTATTTCCTTTACCTTTTATGCTATATTTAAGTTATAGTGCCCTGTTCTGAGTAGGGGTTGCCATTTCCTGCCTCTGTCTGTTTGCTAGTCATCTTACTCATAGTTTTGTATCCTTCTGTCTTTTTGTTTCAGGTAGAATAACCCCCTTCAGTATTTCCTTTAATGCAGGCCTAGTGGTGAAAAATTCCCTCAGGTTCTGGATGTCTAAAAAAGTCTTTATAATTACTTTATATCTAAAGGATAACTTTGCTGGATATATTATTCTTGGCTGGTAATTTCTCTCTTTCAATAGTTTGAATACTCTCTCCTAGCTTGTAGAGTTTCTACTGAGAAATCTAATGATAATCTAATGGGCTTTCCTTTGTAGGTTACCATCCTCTTTTCCCTGGCTGCCTTGAGAATTCTTTTTTGTCATTAATTTTTGACAGTTTTAATATAATGTGCCTTGGAGAAGGCGTTTTAGGATTGAGATAATTAGGTGTTCTGTTTGCTTCTTAGATTCGAGGATCCAGTTATTTCCATAGGTTTGGGAAGTTTTCATCGACTGTTTGTTTGAATAGGCTTTCAATACCCCTCTCCCTCCCCTCTCATGCTGGTATACCCATTATTCTTATATTGTTCTCTCTGATGGAGTCAGATTGTTCTTGTAGAGTTCTTTCATTTCTTTTAACTCTTAAGTCTCTCTTCTTACATCTGCTTCATTTCCAGATTTCTATCTTCAATATCACTAATTCTTTCCTCCATGTGGTCAGCTCTATTAACTAAGCTGCTTATTTCATTCTTCATCTCTTATTGAGTTCTTCAGCTTCGGAATTTCTATTTGGTTCTTTTTTAAACTTTCAGTCTCTTTGATAAAGTATTCATTTTATTCATAGATTTTATTTCTGAGATCATTAAACTGCCTATCTGAGTTTTCTTGCATCTCATTGATTTTTTTTTCAGAACTGCAGCCTTGAATTCTCTGTCATTTAAGTCACATATTTCCATGTCTTCATGTTAATTTTTTGTAGATTTTTCATTTTCTTTCTGAGCTGCCTACCTTGTTACCCTGGTTATTCATGGTAATTAATGGATTATTCCGTTGCTAGGTGTCTATGGGAATAAATTTTGCAGCAAGTTGATTATGAAGTGGTTTTACTTTTGCTTTCCAGTAGGTAGCATGGGAGCTTTTTATTTTCTCTTGCTCCATTCCAGCTTCTTGTGGTGGAAGATTCCCTGGGATTGTGGGCTTCTCCTCTGTGACCAGGTTGTCAGTCTCAGGACACCACCCCTGTGGGAGAATGTGGTTGGCGATGGGGTTCTGAGTCCCTGAAATCCCCATGCTGCCCCTGCAGCTAGTTGCAGAGCTGCAGTGCACAGCCCTGGTTGCTCCCGCTGCAATTAGCCTCAAAAGGTGGGGACTGTGTGGGCTGAGAGAGGCCACTGGTGTGTTTGTGGCTTTGCTCTCCTTCGAGTAATGGCGACTGCAAGACCACAGCTGCCTCACCACTGTATCTCCATGCTTGTCGCAGGGATTGGCAGCAGTGTTTACCTGCTGCTCAGGGACTGTCTCTCAAGTTCTGAGGGCTATAGATGCTCTGCTCTTTAACCCAACACTGCTATAGTGTTTTCTGGGGCCTGCTGTTAGCTCTGGGAGGGTACAGGAGGGCAGCTCTGTGAGGCTGGAGGAGGCAGCCAGGCTCCATGGCTTTGTTTTCTGCCTGGCGGTGAGGGCTGCTAGACCATAGCTGTCACACTTACGTATACAGCTCTGCCCCGAGGTCTCTGCGCTGATCCCTGGGTTCAGCAGTATTATATGCTGATTCCCTCAGGCAGGAATGCTCGGGGCCACAGAGAGTACTCCTGCATGCACCTTGGGTGCTCCTCTCTCCCGGGACCGCAGTGAGCTCAGAGCTGTATCTGCAACAGTGAGTTCTGCCATTCAGGAAGTGTCTCTACAGTTGTCAGGGCTGTAGATATTCTGCTCTTTAACCCAACACTACTACAGTGTTATTATGGGACCTGCTGCTAGCTCTGAGAGGGTAGGGGAAGGTGGCTATGGTCTGTGGCTTTGTTTTCTGCCTGGCGATGGTGGCTGGTAGACCACAGCTGTCGTACTTCTGTATTTGGTCTCTTCCCCAATCACTGGGTTCAGCTGTATTATATGCTGATCACTCAGGCAGGAATGCTCAGGGCCACAGAGAGTTCTCCTGCCACCAGGATCTTCTTCTCTCGTGAGCTGCAGGCTGTGTCTGTGCTCTCAGTCTCTGCTCTTCTCCCGTCCCTCCCTTGTTCACTCTGATTCACCCACCTTCAGATGTTTCGATGTGCAGATCTCTCAGACGTATTTGTGTGTTTCACAGGGAATCCTTTATTGAATTATAGCCATTCAACTTGTTGTAACTTCAAGGGGAGAGATCAAGGGGGACCCCTCATGTTGCCGTGTTTCTGGTGTCACTCTTTTCTCCTTTTTTTTTAGTGAATCTAGCCAGAGCTTTATCAATTTTATTTATCTTTCCATGGGACCAGCTCTTTGTTTCATTAATTTTTTTTCTATTCTCTTTTTGTTCTCTATTTAGTTTATTTCTACTCTCATTTTTTTTCTTCTACTGAGTTTGAGCTTCATTTCTCCTCCTTCTCTAGTTCTTTGATGTGTAATGTTAGATTGTTTACTTAAGGTTTTTTTTTGTTTTTCTGAGGTAGGCTTGTAATGCTATAAACTTCTCGCTTACTGCTGCTTTTGCTTCATCCCCAAATTTTTGGTATGTCATATTGTCATTTTCATTTGTCTCTGTGTGTCTTTTGATTTCGCCTTTTATTTCTTCTTTACCCAATAGTTGTTCAGTAGCATGTTGTTTTAAAATCTCTACTATTTGTGGTTTTTACGGTTGGGTGGTTTGTTTTTAATTTAAATGGGTGAGACTCATTCATATCCATTTTGGGGTGCACTAATACAAAGAAAGTTTAACGTTTCAGGAAAAGAATCATGACAGAATGAGAAGCACAAGGGAATATTTGAAAGTGTGCGCTCTCTCACTTAACCTTTGTGTTACCTTGAGTATGTTAGTTAAAAGCAATATAATCCTCAGTTTCCTCATCTATAATGAAGATATATACTTCACTAGGTTTTTATGAAGACTAAGTGAAATCTTTTCCTGTTCTCCTTTCTTCCTTTTAAATACTGGTTAGACCTTCTGGTTAAGATAGCAGAGTAGGAAAATGCTGTGCTTGCCTCCTCCCATGATCACCTCAAAATTACAACTAAACTACGAATAACCATCATAGAGAATCATTTAAAGTCTAGATGAACAGAAGTCCTATAACTAAGAATATACAGAGGGGTTAATCATGAGACTGGTGGAGGGGTGATGACTCAGAATGGGCTGGTCCCACACCCATGTGTGGCAGTTAAAAATCAGGAGGGATGTTCCATCTGTGAAAGTGCCCCCTGAGGAGTGAGGAGTGAGCCTCACATCTGGCTCCCCATCCCAGGATTCCAGAGCCAGGGAGAGAAGTCCCACACTTCTGTGGCTGTGACAACCAGCGGGGATTGTGGCTGAATGAGACGGAGGGCTGTTGGGGGTCCCAGGAGCTCCTATTACAGGACTCATGCACAGACTTAGTCAGTGAAGGACTTAGTCACTCTGAGCTCCGTTCTGAGCTCCAGCAGCTTAAAAGATGTCAGGGACATATGGGGAGAAACTGAATTGTCTGGCTTCACAGCAAGGGCTGGGGAGACGACTTTCTTTCAGACAGAAGTGCTGGCAGAAACCATTGTTCCTTTGTTGAGCCCCACCACCACCCAGCTTGCATGTGCAGACAGGCACCATAGTGGAGTCTCCACCAACCGAGCTAACACCATTTTCCCCATCCTGGTCGTTCCCTAAGACCGTACCACACCCAACTTGCAGGCCGATCCAAGCAGCTTCCAGTGACTTTTCCATACAAATGGCCCATCTTGCTTGGCTCATGCTTCAGACTTTCCTAAAATCTCCCAAAGGTTCACAAACCCCAAACAAGCAGTATCTAGCCTCGGCGTGCCCTGTGTCTCTTGCAACACAGCCCCAAACTCAGCACTAGCAGCAGCTGACCTCAGTTTGCAGTTAACTCTCCCAAGCACCTCCAAGCCCAGCACAAGTGGCAACACACTGCACTTGTGCAACACACTGCAGATCACTTTGTAGGTCATACCAAGTGGCAGTTGGTGGGATAGACAAAGGGGCCTACACCTGAGCCCCTCCCAAGAAGCCCCAGTATGAACACACCCAGTGGCCAGCTTCAGACCACACCAGAGCACCACCCAACCAGCTCCACAAATAACACATCCAAAGGGCGGACTTGCCAAGCACCAGAGCTGCACTAAGGTGATTCTTGCTCCATAGCGTCAGCCCCCCTACAGCTCCACTATAATCATGGCCAGTCCTCATAACCAATCAGCCTGAGGACTAGTCCCTCCCATTGATGTGCCAACAGCAGTCATGACTCAACTACAACAGGAGGGCACACACAACCTACGCAAGGGACACACATGGAGCACCTGGCTCAGGTGACCAGGGGACTGTGTCATTGATCTCCACAGGACACCTACTACACAAGACCCCTCTGCCAAGACTGGGAGACACAGCAGCTCTACCTGTTACATAGAAATAAACACAGGGAGGCAGCCAAAATAAGGAGACAAAGAAACATGTCCCAAATGAAAGTTCAAAACAAAGCTCCAGAAAAAGAGCTAAACAAAATGTAGACAAGTAATCCATGAAAGGCAGAGTTTAAAACACTAGTTATAAGGATGCTTAACGATCTCAGTGAGAACTTCAGCAAAGAGATAGGAAGTATAAAAATGGAGATAAGAAATAAAAAAAGATCCAGTCAGAAATAAAGAATACAGTAACTCAAATGAAGAATATATTATAGGGAATCAGTAGATTAGATGAAGCAGAGGATTGAATCAGTGATTTGGAAGATATCAGAGAACACCCAATTAGAACAGCAAAAAGAAAAGAGAATCCAAAAGAATTGGGATAGTTTAAGGGGCCTCTGGGACAACATCAAGCACACCAACATTCGCATCATAGGGGTAGCAGAAGGAAAAGAGAGTAAGGAATTGAAAACCTATTTGAAGAAATAATGATGGAAAACTTCCCTAACCTGGTGAAGGAAATAGACGTACAAGCCCAGGAAGCACAGAATCCCAAACTAGATGAACCCAAATAGGCCCACACCAAGACACATCATAATTAAAATGCCAAAGGCTAAAGACAGAGAGAATCTTTAAAGCAGCAGGAAAAAACCAGTTAGTTACCTACAAGGGAGCTCCCATAAGACTGTCAGTTGCTTTCTCAACAGAAGCTTTGCAGGCCAGAAGGGATTGGCATGAACTATTCAACGTGATAAAAAACAAGGATCTACAACCAAGATTACACTACCCTACAAAGCTATCATTCAGAAGCAAAGGACAGATAAAGAGCTTCCCAGACAAAAAGCTAAAGGAGTTCGTTATCACCAAAGCAGTATTACAAAAAATGTGAAAGGGACTACTTTAAGAAAGGAAGAAAAAAATAATAAAGATTTTAAAAAGTGAATAATAAAATGGCAATAACTACATTATCTGTCAACCTAATCAAAAGACATAGTGTGATTGAATGGATAACAAAACAAACCCTTAAGTGTGCTGCCTGCAAGAGATTCACTTCAGATCGAAAGACACAGACTGAAAGTAAATGGATGAGAAAAAGATGTTTCATGAAAATGGAAATGAATAAAATAAAGCTGGGGTAGTAATACTTGTATCAGACAAAATAAACTTTAAAACAAAGGCTATAACAAGAGACAAAGACCCAATATTTGCACTTCTGGATATTTATCTGAAGAAACCTAAAACACCAATTTTAAAAGATAAATGCATCTATATGTTTGTTGCAGCATTATTTATAATAGACAAGATATAGAAGTGTCCATCAGTAGATAAATAGGTAAAAAGATGATGTGGAGGCCGGCTCAGTGGCTCAGGCAGTTGGAGCTCCGTGCTCCTAACACCAAAGGCTGCCGGTTCAATTCCCACGTGGGCCAGTGGGCTCTCAACCACAAGGTTGCCTGTTTGACTCCTCAACTCCTGCAAGGAATGGTGGGCTCCACGCCCTGCAACTAAGATTGACCACAGCACCGTAAGCTGAGCTGCTGTTGAGCTCCAGGATGGCTCAGTTGATTGGAGCCCGGGCTCTCAACCACAAGGTTGCCGTTTTGACTCCTCGACTCCCACAAGGGATGGTGGGCTGCGCCCCCTGCAACTAACAATGGCAACTGGACCTGGAGCTGAGTTGCGCCCTCCACAACTAAGATCGAAAGGACAACGACGACTTGGAAAAAATCCTGGAAGTACACACTGTTCCCCAATAAAGTCCTGTTTCCCTTCCCCAATAAAAAATCTTAAAAAAAAAAAAATGATGTGGTACATATATACAGTGGAATATTACTCAACCATAAAATAGAGTGAGATCTTGTCATTTGCAACAACCTGAATGGTCCTAGAGGATATTATGCTGAGTGAAATAAGTCAGACAGAGAAAAACAAATACCGTATGATTTTACTTATTGTGGAATCTATAAAATGAACAAATAAAACACAAACTAACTCATACAGGGAACATTTTGAGATTGCCAGATGGGAGGGGTTTGGGGGCATAGGTGAAAAGGGGAAGGGATTAAGAAATACAATTTGATAGTTACACAATAGTGTTGGGAATACAAAGCATATCATAGGGAATAGAGCCAATAATATTGTAATAATTTTATATAGTGTCAGATGGGTATTAGATTTATTGGGTCGATTGCTTCATAAGTTATATAAATATCTAATCACTATGATGTACATTTGAAACTAATATAATATTTGTAAGTCAACTGTAATTGAAAAATAAAAAATTAGCACAGCAAAAGTTTTTTTAAAAATTTTTAAATAGAAACTGGCTGGAAAACTTAACTAAATTTAGCCAAGTTTTTCTTTTTCTCCTCTGTTGTGATTAGTAGGTAATTAAAATAAACAATTGATTAGTCTCTTCTTTGCATAAAATCACCATTTTTAGTTCTTATAGCAAGTGATCACCCTCAGAATGCTGTTATTGTGGTTTTGCAATTTGAATGTGCCTCTTACCCAAAGACTTTACTGTTTGTACTCTTCAAATGCAGCAGCAGAGTCCGGATCCCATATGTGATTTTATTTTTCACAGAAATATTTGGTTACCAATAACCTTAACCCAATAACCGAAAATTTATTTTTGTGGTCATTAACTTTTTTCTCAGTGTCTGTTTTTCCCCTTCTAGGTAGAAGCAGTGGATTTCTTGACTGATAGAGAGCTGTAAAAAATTACTTGTCTATAGTACATTCATTTCTATAATGCAGCATCTATAGTTATCATTCTCACAAAAATATTTTCTGGAAATTTTACAAAGATTTCTCATTAAATAATGCTACTTCTCCATGATCTTGCAACATAAGAAAATTATATTCTCAGAGAGAAAAAATGTAGGTGATAGCGTTCAAAACTTTTGACAAGAGAAGGCTTATTTTAACATCTAACACTTCTATCTGGGCCAGGAAGGAAGGAAATCACAAATATTTATGTCTTAAGCCTTTCCACGTCCAGAACTTTAAGATGGGAAGATGAGGATTGAAAAAAGGCTGGACTCAACAATATACCTGGAGACAAATGTGATCAAAGCTAACATTTGCCCTGTCACGGAGATAGAGCCATACTTAAAGCCATACTGAGAATGGCTCCACACTTGGATAGCTCCTGGGCTTTCATAACCCAGACTGTACAAACCACAGTCTTTTAACGAATTTGACATTTAATTCATAAACTTTTAGTCATTCTCAGCTATTAAGTTGTAGGCTGCCTGATGGCAAACTAACCCACGTGCATACGAACACCTACACATAGAGCTACACCTCTAGAACAGTTTTTTCCCCATGTGGTAGCACTGACTAGTCTATTTAGAAACTTCTGAAATGCATCATCTTATAACCTGAGATTTTTCTATGATTTCAAGTTCCTCTACTGAATTTGAAAGTAGTATTTATTAATGTGGATTATGGACTGTCCACCCCAAAATTATCTCATTCTTCTCCATAGCACGTTTAGTATTATTTCCCTCTGACCCTGATTTTGTTTTTAGATGCTCGCCTGGTAGGGGTTATCGGCTACCAACGAGTGCCTTGGTGAACCTTTCTCATGGGAGTCGTGCTGAAACTGGAAATCAGAAGTTGACAGCCATTGTGAAACCACAGCCAGCTGTGAATCACTATAGCTCAAATCCATCAGTTTCGTGTGGGCATTTGGGAGGCCTGAACCATTCCCCTCAATCACTTTTTGTTCCTACACAAGTAAGACTCTTAGTCTTTAATTTCTCTCTACCCGCTTTAGACATCACAGGCTGACTATAAATGGAAACCTGATTTGACTTAGTTTTTAGAAAAGTTTTGGTTCGAGTCAATTCCAGATTTGTTTTAAACTAATAGGCTAGTAAAGAATGCTATTGATAAAATTCTACGAGTACCTAGTTATAAAATTAGTTATATTAAAGAAGAAAGATATTTATTTATATAATAATTAGCTTGAGAATCTTTTTTCTCTTTATACATTTGCTTTGAAATTAACATTTAAACTTTTTTTTATATAAGTCAAATGTCCTATGCTATCTGCTATAAAATAACATTAATTTGAAAGATAAAAGAGGACTATATCATGTTTATCAGAAGCAATTTCTAAGTTCCCACCATGCAACTCGTGGGTGATTTCCTTTATTTCATCTTCCCGGTGACAAAAATCAAATTGTTTTGTGTGAGACACTTAACTTTATTTAATTCCATGGCCACAAATCTTAACCACACTTTTTAATCCAAATAATGTTTGGATTATGACTAATTAGAAAACACAGATCAGTAGATAATAACAAACGAAACGGAAGCAAAAATCCTCTCAAGTCTCATAGGTAGCCACTGTTAAATTTTGGTGCATATTTTTTCCAGAGTTTTAAACTGTATGAGAACAATTCCCCATAAGTAATAGCTCCTTTTTAATCTATTAGATTGCTTTTGTGTAAGATGGAGATTTTTAAAATAAAATCATTAGATGTTAGTGTAAATGGGATAATATATCAGCACATTGAAAGACAAAAAGAGTCTGTTGGTGGGGATATTGATTCAGTATAATCTTTTACAGTATTTGTTATGCTTTAAATGCTTTTCAATAAAACCATTCAAAACCAATTACAGTTGGAGTGAAGAAAGCCATTTTCACTCCAATAGAGTATCTTTATGGTGACTATACTGAGCTCCAGAAAAAAAGAAATGAGATTTCATATAGTGAAAATTAAACATCCTCTTTACTGCTAAATAATTTTGATGAATAAATTATTTGATTTTTCATATGAAGCTTTATTTTTTAATGTTTCTGTTCCTTAAGAAATTTATTTTGTTTTGCCAGGTACTTACTAAAGATGATGATGAATTTTGCAACATTTGGCAGTCCTTACAGGGATCTGGAAAGGTTCCACACTTTCAGCCAACTCTACAAGAAAAGGTTAGTATGTCTTGTTTGATGGACATTTAATTTTGTATTTCTTTTTCAGGTATGTAATGATTTTTTTTTCTCCTGAAATCTCACAGAGAAATAACAGTTTCGATCATGAATTTGCATAATTCTGTTCAGCCATATATAAGTTTTTTGACCAGTGAGTGAAAATATAGACAATTTTTCTTTTAAGTCAGTTTTGGATTTTTTTCAGTTGTTTACACAATCATAATAACTATATTTTAAACTCAACAAAGGCCTAAATGGCGCTCATTAACTTACTCATTTCCACTTGAATGTGTAGCTTTATGCTGGCAGTTGGTATTTTAAAAGATGAATGAGCAAATTCACATTCCCTGGTAGCGATCGAGAAGAGGAAAGAAATTCTGCGAAAAAGGTAGACTCAGACAAAGAAAACAAAAGAGAACAGGAATGAATTTCTACTACATTTTTTGCAGGTTACTGACCTTTCTTCTTAGCTTAGGTCAAGAGGGAATATTCTGTCAAGTTTATAAACCAGTAGCCTGCACCCTGAGGGACGCCAGTGATGGTGGTGTTGTCAGAGCTAGAAAGGGGAAAATAGCAAAGGGAATGACTAAAATAAATATAAAAAGTGAGAGTGACAAAGTGCACAGGTCTTTCTGCCAATGTGCTATTATAAAGTTTCCTTTTATCATCCATAAATCGTTTCTACCTAAATATAGTCCGTGTCCAGATTTTCAAACCCTCTTTTCCTCCTTAATTTATTTGGTACTGCTAACCACTCATTCTTCAGGAGGGCTTTATTATCATTCATCCAACACATATTTATTGAATGCACCAGGCATTGTTCTATGCAGTGAGAATACAGCTGTAAACAAAAATCCTGGCCTCATACAATTAATGTTCTTGGAGGAGAGGACAATAAGTAAGATAAGTAAATTACATGCTATCTTAGACCAAAATATACACGTTTGAGAAAAATTGCAGAGAAGAAGACAGGAAATGTTGAGGGCATGAAGGGGAGGTTTTGCAGTTTTAAATGGAATTGTCAGGTGAAATTTGAGCAAAGATTTGAATGAAATGAAGAATGAGGCATATAGATATCTGAGAGGAGAATATTCCAGACAAATTCAATGGCCCTGTTAGAGGGACGATCCTGGCATACTCAAGGAAGAGAAAGACCATTATGGATGAATTAGTAGGGTGGGTTGTAGGAAATGTAATAGAGAAGTGACATGTTGATATCAAGGCAGGACCTTCTGGGCTATTATAAAGACGTTGACTTTTACGCAGTGAGGGATCACTCTGCCTGCTATTTTGAGAACAGAATGTAGAGGAACCAGGTAGGAAGCAGATTAGTTAGGAGACTACTGAAATCAACCAGGTGGAGTTGATATGGATCTAGACCAGGGTAATAGGAGCCTGTGAGAAGTAGTCCAATTCTAGACATATTTGGAAGGGATTGTCAGCTGATGGTGAATTCAATATGGCGGTAAAAGAGAAAGAATGGACTAAAGGATGTGACTCTTAAGGTCTGAGTAACTAATAGGATAGAATGGCTATTAACTGAGATGGGGAGGATTGCAGGTCAAGCAGGTTTGTGGAGGAAGATCAAGAGTTCAGTTTTGAATATGGTAAGTTTGAGATGTATATTAAACATTTAAGGGAAGATGTGGAGTTGGCCATTGAGTATGTAGGTCATGGAAGATGTCCAAACTGGACATAGAATTTGAGAATATGTATATGTATATGTATATATGGCCCAAAAAAGTATACTCGTGACTTGTATTCACCTTTTATTATCGGTATATATTGTATAAAAGATGACTTGTATTCATCTTTTATTATCGGTATTTATTATCGGTATATATTGCAATTTTAATACAGTTTTTTCCTTTCAAATGTATATACATTTTTTTGGCATCCTCTGAGTGTGTGTGTGTGTGTATTTTTACTCTTTCTCTGTAATATTTTTTTACAATGAGACCCCAAACCGTTTACTCAGTTCCCACAAATTGACCTTAGATTGTCATCCCAGGCCTAGATTAACCTCCTGTCTCTGTCTTCTGTTTCTTCTCTTTCCTTTCTAGTTCTTCTTAGATAATACTGTCTGATAAATCTTTCCTAAAGACCCTTTAATTTGTCTTAGCTCTGTGGAATAATTAGATAAAGAATAATTAATTAGAGCTCCTGAGTTTGAACTCAGTTTGTGCCTTGAGGCAGTGTGGTTTGATAAATCTCCTATTGGACTCAGAATCAGGAAATCAGGTTTTGTGACTCAAATAGAGCAAATCTGATTTCCCTGGTCCTCTTTGGCTTATGTATAAAAGTAAGTTATTGGACTTAGATCATCTCAGAAGTCTTCTCTAGCCCTAAAAGAGTGTTATTCAAATGGGGTTCCCTGTTTAGTACTGCTGGAATTCAGCCTCAACTCAAACTAATATTTAGACCTTTTATAATTTAACCTTACCTAATTCTTATATAAAGTATGTCCAATTATTTGGTAAAATGGTCTCTTCCAGTCAGATTGGTCTCTTTACTTTCCCTTTCCCACAGATAATTTTCATTTCAGGTTATCTGTTCTTGTTCCTTCCACTTAGGATGCCTTTCCTCTCTCACTACCAAAATTTCCCTAAGGGTCAGTTAAAATCTACTAGTCATGTTACCACCTGTTTCCTTGGGATGGAACTCAACTTTTGATACTATATTTCCTAAGAATCTTCTGCATGCATCTCTTGTTATTGGTTGCTATTTCCTTATTTATATCAGTTGAATACTCCAGTGTTTCGTCTCCTATATGTTGCAAGAATTAGGAGCCACCACACATAACACTTATATCCATGAGACATTAAAAAGCAGCCTGATACTCATCCGATGAACAAATTCTAGAAAACTCAACATGATAAAAAAAAAAAAAAATTGAAGCTTCTGGAAAAGACAAAACTATGGAACCAGTAAAAAGGTCAGGGGTTCCCAGAGGTTAGGGAGAGAAAGAGGGATGAACTGGCAGAGCACAGAATACTTTTAGGATACTGAGAAATACTCTACATGATACTATTCTCAACATAAGAAATGTCCAAACCTGTAAAGAATTTTTCTAAGAGTTTATTTGAGCCAAACTGACAACATGCCAGGAAGCAAGATCCGAGATGCTCCCCAGAATGACAGTTTGCAATTTCTTTTATGCATTTGAAAGTAGGGAGGGAATGTAAGGAAACTTACATGAAAGTGGGAGAAAGCAAGACCGGGAAATATTTATGATTAGATTACAGGTTAAGATTATATGCTTTCTTGAGGGTGGTTACCCTTCTGAGGGATCTGAAAAAGAGGCATTTCAAAGATGTGTTAACCTAGATGCACAGAAACAATGGACAGGGCTTAGCTTAAGGCAAAAATAACCTTTTATTAGGAAAGTTCCAGGCCTGAAGCATACTACCCACCATAAGCTGCCCAGTTAGGAATTTATAATCAGATCACCCTGTGAGGTTACTTTCAGTTAGATTTATTACAAAGCCTCTTTTTCATTCTTGCTATAATTATAATGGTGGATATACATCATTTTACGTTTGTCCAAACCCATAGATGGTACAGCACCAAGAATGAACGCAGTGTAAACTGTGGACTTCGGGTGATAGTCATGTGTCAGTGTAGGTTCATCAATTGTAAAAAACATACCACTCTTGTGAGGGAGGCTGCGTGTGTGGGCACCGGGGTACCTGGGACATCTCTGGACCTTCCTCTCAATTTTGTTATGAAACTAAAATGGCTCTAAAAAAAAATCTTCAAAAAAAATTTAAGCCTTTATTGGCAAAATATGACAACATGACTGACACAAATAGCTTTATTTAGATATCAAATAAAACAACCTAAAAAACTATACTCAAAACTAGAATATTTTCTTTCTAATTGAACTTATGGCACACGTTTTCTCTGGAATGACACTGTAAACATGGATTTTAGAATTAGAACTGAAATGCCAGCTCTCCTGTTATTTAATGCTATAACCAAATTATCACTTTGAACCTCAGTTTACTCATCTACATAATGGAATAAAAATCTGCCATAGCATTTTTATGATTATAGCATTGTTATAATGACATTAAGATAATGGATGCAAAGTACATCTTACCATCCCTGGCACATAATAGACACTTACGCACAATATTTGTTCATGCCAGTCTATTAATCCTGATGTTCTAATTCCCTTCCTTAGAGTCACAGTCCCCATAATGTACCTCTGTGGCCCAAATTCCACCAGCTGTTTGCTATGCAGACAGAAAGGTCTTCTTGACCCTTCAGGGTGGAAGAACCCTTGGTGTTCTGTGCATCTGTGCCCCTTTGACCCACCTTCCCACTGGGGTGTGTCACAGCTGTTTTCAAACGTGCCCACTGTCAACAAGGACACAATATGCCTTTGTATCCAGTGTCCATTTGTGCTCAGAAGAAAATAAATAGGGCCCACCAAAAGCAAGATTATGAAATAATACATTTGTATTTAACATCTACAGCCTCTGCTTTTGTTTCTTCCGCGTTAACTGTGGAAAGTTAGCTATACCTTTTTAACTTCAGGCCTCTTCTATCAGAAAACAATGGGATATGATATGATCTTAGATGAAACTTACTCATATCATTTTGCTAATTCTGCACTGTCTCAATTACTGGAACTTTATAATCAGTTTTGCTGTCCGATAACAGTCTTCCATCATTTGAAAACCTTGACAATCTAAATGCTAGTTAATAAAAATCACGTATTGAGAGGATTGAAGAAGGACTAATATACTCAACTTTGATATCAGAGGCAGAAATGATGAATTTTCAAAAACTTTTTAGTGGAAATTTAAAAAATAATGATGTCAAGAAAATAGTATAATGAGCCCATAGGCACTCCTCCCTTACCTTGCACATGTCTTCTACAACACCTACTCATTTCCCAGCCCCGCCTACTCCAACGGTAGGATTATTTTGAAGCAAATCTAGAGGAATCTTTAGAAGCTGGTATTTCTGTTATGAAGAAACATGTACCTAAAGTTTAATCTGTTCTTTAGTTTCTGTATTAACTTCAAGGAAAATTAGATTTAACGTTTTCTATAGAAAGTAACATTTTTGTAAAATGATAATTTTCTATGTATATTGCTATCTAAGTGATGCAGAGAGAAATATCTAATAGAGTGATGATCATTTAGTTAATGATGGTTATTTCTGGGTGGTAGAATTTGAGTGTTATTTTAAAATTCTCTATACTTTTTTTCATTCCTTTTTTTTTCCTAATGAGTTACCTCCTTTTTATAAAAATAATAAAATATTTATTAAACATTGAAGAAAAGGTCTAATTACAATATTAAGAGTTTGTTTAAATCATTTGTAAAAATTTTAACTTTCAGGTTGCAGTTCTACCTCAAGAAATAAGTCAAGTAGCTCTACATCATAAATCTGGCTTACGTGACAATGATGTTAAATATCAGCAAAGAAAACATGAGCCTCACAGAAAATGTAAGTTTTAGGTTAGAAAATTATATTTGTGGTTTTAACTGCTGCTTTTTATTTCTATGAATTAACAACTTTACTGAGTTATAATTCACATAGCATAAAATTCATCCTTTTAAAGTATACGTCCTTTTAAAGTGACGTTTCTTGTATTTTCACAAAGTTGTACAACTAATACCACTATGTAAATTGAGAACATTTTCATCACCCCAAAAAGAAAAATCATACCTATTAGAAGTCATTCCTCCAGCCTCTGGCAACCACTAATTTACTTTCTGCCTCTATGGATTGGCCTGTTCTGGACATTTCATATAAATGGAAACATAAAATATGTGACCTTTTATGACTGGATTCTTTCACTAGGCATAATGTTTTCAAGGTTTATTCATGTGGCAGCATGTATCAATACTTCATTACTTTTTATAGCTGAATAACATTCCATTGAATGAATACTACATTATGTTGATCCATTCATCTATTGATGGACATTTGGGTTGTTCCACTTGGGGGCTGTAATGAATAATGCTGCTGTGAATATCTGTGTACAAGTTTTCGTGTGAACATATGTTTAGGTAACACCCGTATAACATGGTTGTTAGGTTACTTAAAAATGCCGTGTTATATGAAACAAAGAATTAGTGCAAAAAAGGGTGTTAGGTTCTAAAAATTAAAAAAAACATACTATTATATTTTTATAATTAAGAGAAATATTTTTATTAAAGCAATTTTCACCAAAAGTATAGCATATTAATATGTATTAAATAATGTTTTCTTTGTCATCACTACTAAGCTTTTATTGCATTCTGTGTTGTTCAGGGATTTCCCTAATTTCGAATGAGATATCTTTTGCTCTTAAAAGCTCTTATTAAGCTCCGTGTTGTTTGGGGATTTCTCTAATTCTCAAACGTGTTAGAGCGAAACCCTGTTATAGAAGTGCTGTGTTATAAGGGGGTTTCCTGTATTGTTCTCTTGGATATATATGAATTAGTAGAATTACTGAGTCATATGTTAACTCTATGTTTAACTTTTTGTGGAATTATCAGACTTTTCCAAAATAGTTACACCATTTTATATTTCTACCAGCAACGTATAAGCTTCTAATTTCTTCGCATCCTCCATAACACTTGTTATTGTCTGTCTTTTAAGCTTTTTAATTTATTTAAAAAAAGATTTTTTTCAGTTACAGTTGACATTCAATATTATTTTACATTAGTTTCAGGTGTATAGCATAGTTGTTAGACATTTATAATTTATATAGTGATCCCCCCGATTAGTCTAGTACCCACCTGGTACTATACATAGTTGTTGCAACATTATTGACTATATTCCCTATGCTGTACTTTACATCCCCATGACTATTTTGTAACTGCCAATTTGTACTTCTTAATCCCTTTCCCATTGTTTCCCAGATCCCCAAACCCCTCCCTTCTAGCAACTATCAGTTTGTTCCCTGTGTCTGTGAGTCTGTTTCTGTTTTGTTTGTTTATTTTATTTTTTAGATTTCACATATAAGTGAGATTATGCGGTATTTGTTTTTCTGTCTGTCTTGTTTCACTGACAGCAATACACTCTCAGCCCATCCATGTTGTCGCAGAAGATAAGATTTCATTCTTTTTTATGGCTGAGTAATAGTCCATTGTATATACTATGTACCACCTCTTCTTTAATCATCTATTGATGGACACCCAGATTGCCTCCATATTTTGGCTATTGTAAATAGTTCTGCAGTGAACATAGGGGTGTGTATAACTTTCCGAATTAGTGTTTTGGATTTCTTCTAATAAATACCCAGAAGCGAAATTACTTGGTTATAAGGTAGTACAATTTTTTGTACTACCTTTTATTTTTTGAGGAATCTCCAAACCGTTTTCCATAGTGGCTGCAGTAGTTTGCAGTCTCACTAACAGTGCACAAGGGTTCCCTTTTCTCCACATTGGCTTTCTGATACTAATATTAATTTTGTTATCCTGCTACTTTACTGAATTCACTTATCAGTTCAATAGTTTTTGTGTGGAATCTTTAGGGTTCTCTGTGTGTAGTATCATGTCATCTGCAACTAATGGCAGTTACTTCTTCCATTACAATTTGGATGCCTTTTATTTCTTTTTCTTGTCTGAATGCTGTGGCTAAGACTTCCAATACTATGTTGAATAAAAGTGGTGAAAGTGGGCATCCTTGTCTTTTTCCTGATCTTAAGGGGAATGCTTTTAGCTTTTCCCCATTGAGTATGATGTTAGCAGTGATTTTGTCATATTTGGGCTTTATTATGTTGAGGGATGTTCCCTCTATTCTCACTTTGCTGAAAGTATTTATTATAAATGGACGCTGGATTTTTTTCAAACACTTTTGATGCATCTATTGATAGGATCATATGATTTTTACCTTTCATTTTGTTTATGTGGTGTATCACATTAATTGATTTGTGGATATTGAACTACTCTTGCGTCTTAAGACTAAATCCCACTTGATCATGGTGTATGATCTTTTAAATGTATTGCTGGATTCAGTTTGCTAATATTTTGTTCATGATTTTTACATCTATGTTCATCATGGATATCAACCTATAATTTTCTTTTCTTGTATTGTCTTTGGTTTTGGAATCAGGGTAATGGTAGCCTCATAAAAAGACCTTGGGAACTTTACCTCCTCTTGCATTTTTTGGAATAATTCGAGAAAGATAGATGCTAATTCTTCTTTGAATATTTGGTAAAATTCAGCTGTGAAGACATCGAGTCCTGGACTTGTTTGTTGGGAGTTTTTTGATTACTGATTAGATTTCATTAGTAGTAATCAGTCTGTTCAGATTTTTGTTTCTTCTCTTTTTTTGTTTGAATAATACTACTTTATTTAATCTTTATAAAACCCCCATGTAGGGCACGTTTTGAGTATTGCCATTTTAGAAATGAATTTTCTGTGTATAGGAATACATAATAATAACCTGACTGGCTTTTTTTCTTCTTTTTTTTTTTTTCGTCTCCTTAGTTTTTTGGGTTTTTAAAAATTTTTATTTATTTTTTTTATTATTAGTTTCAAGTGTACAAAGCAATGAAACAGGCATTTCACCCCTCACAAAGTATGCACCCCTATGTTTATTGCAGTGCTATTTACAATAGCCAAAACTTGGAAACAACCAAAATGCCCATTGGTAGACGACTGGATTAAGAAACTGCAGTACACTTATACAATGAAGTATTACGCAGCCATAAAGAAGAATGAAATCTTGCCATTTGCAATGATATGGATGGGCCTAGAGAACATTATGTTAATGAAGTAAGTCAGTCAGATAAAGACAAATACTATATGATCTCACTTATATGTGGAATCTAAACATCTGATAAATGAGCAGAGATATAGAAGAAAAATTGATGGTTGCTAGAAGGGAGGGTGGTGGGGATGAGGAAGAAAGGGAAGGGATTAGACAGCATAAACTGGTATTACAATATTCTGTTTCTTCTTGATTCAGTCTATTTTATCTAATTTTTTTTTATTCGTTTAAGGTGTACAAAACAATGTAATAGTTAGACATTTGTCATTTATATCCCTCACACAGTGATAACCTCCCTCCCCCGGTCTATTACCCTTCTGACATCACCTACAGCTGTTACATTTTCACTATCTCCATTCCCTAATGCTGTACTCCTCTTCTTGTGACTGTGTGTGTGTGTATATGTGTGTGTGTGTGTGTGTGTATTTATATACATATAATGTATATACATATTAAATTATAGTTGACATTAATTATTATTCAGCTTCAGCTTCAGGTGTACAGTGCAGTGATCAGGCATCTACACCATCCATGTAGTGGTCTCCCTAATAAGTGCCCATCGGATACCCTACAAAATCTTTACATTATTGATTATATTCCCCAAGCTGATTTTCGTATCCCCATGGCCATCTTGTGGTTACCAATCGTGCTTTCTAACGCCCTCACCTTCTCCTTCATCCCCACCCTCCCGCATCTAGCAACCCTCAGTTTTTCCTCTATATCTCTGAGGCTGTTTCTGATTAGTTCGTTCATTTACTGTTTTCTTTAGATTCCACATATAAGTAAGATCATACGATATTTGTCTTTGTCTGACTTATTTCACTTAACATAATATTCTCTAGGTCCATCCATATTGTTGCAAATGGTAAGATTTCATTGTTCTTTATGGCTGTGTAATACTCCATTGTATAAATCCGCAGTTTCTTAATCCAGTCATCTACCCAATGGACATTTCGGTTGTTTCCATGTCATGGCTATTGTGTATAGTGCTGCAATAAACATAGAGGTGCATAAATTTTTTCGAATTAGAGTTTTGTATTTCTCTGAATAGATACCCAGGAGTGGAATTGCTGGGTGTAAGGTAGTTCTATTTTTAATTTTTTGAGGAGCCTCCATACTATTTTCCATAGTGGCTGCACCAATTTGCAATCCTACCAACAGTGCACAAGGGCTCCCTTTTCTCCACAGCCTTGCCAAATCTTGTTGTTGGTTGATTTATTGATGATAGCCATTTTTACGGGAGTGAGGTGGTATCTCATTGTGGTTTTTATTTGCATTTCTCTAATGATTAATGAGGTTGAGCATTTTTTCATGTGTCTGTTTGCCATCTGTATGTCCTCTTTAGAAAAGTGTCTCTTCATGTCCTCTGCCCATTTTTTAAAAGGGTTGTTTGTTATTTTGGAGTTGAGTTGAGTAAGTTTTTAAATAAATTTTGGATATTAATCCCATATCAGATATATCATTGACAAATACCTTCTTCCAATCAGTAGGATCCTTTTTTCTTCTACTGATGGTTGCCTTTGCTGTGAAAAAACTTTTTAGTTTGATGTAATCCCACATGTTTATTTTTTCTCTTAGTTCCCTGCCTGAGGAGATATATCAGTAAAAATCTTACTCTGGGTAATGTCTGTAAACTTTCTTCCTATGTTTTTTTTCTAGGAGTTCTATGGTTTCAGGTCTTACATTTAAGTCTTTAATCCATTTTGAATTTATTCTTGTATATGGTGTAAGGAGGTGGTCCAGTTTCATTTTTTGCATGTATCTGTCCAGGTTTCCCAGCACCATTTGTTGAATAGACTATCTTTACCCCACCATAAATTATTGCTTCCATTGTCGTAGATTAAATGACCATATAGACTTTTTTTCCTCATGGGCTGTCTATTCTGTTCCATTGATCTATGTGTCTTGTTTTTATGCCAGTACCATGCTGTTTTGATTACTGTAGCCTTGTTGTATAATTTTATGTCAGGTATCGTGATGCCTCCCACTTTGTTCTTATTTCTCAAGATTGCCCAGGCTATCCGGGGTCTTTTATGATTCCATTTAAATTTTAGTATTGTATGTTGTATTTCTGTGAAAAATGTCCTTGATAGTTTGATAGGAATTGCTTTGAATCTGTATATTGCTTTAGGCAGTATGGACATTTTAACAATACTAATTCTTTCTATCCATGAGCATGGTATGTGTTTCCATCTATTTTTATCTTCTTTAATTTCTCTCTTCAGTGTCTGATAGTTTTCTGAGTACAGATCTTTTACTTCTTTGGTTAAATTTATTCCCAGGTATTTTATAGTATTTGAAGCAATTGTAAATGGGAGTGTTTTCTTAAATTTCTCCTGATATTTTATTATTGGTAGATATAAATGCAACTGATTTCTGAATATTTATTTTGTATCCTGCTACTTTACTAAGTTCATTTGTCAGTTCTTATAGTTTTTTGGTGGAGTCTTTAGGGTTCTCTATATGTGGTATCATGTCATCTGCATATAATGACAATTTTACTTCCTCTTTACCAATTTAGATGCCCTTTATTTCTTTTTCTTGTCTGATTGCTGTGGCTAGAACTTCCAGAACTATGTTGAATAGAAGTGGAGAAAGTGGGCAACCTTGCCTTGTTCCTGATCTTAAGGGGAGTGGTTTTAGCTTTTCCCCATTGAGTATGATGTTAGCTGTGGTTTATCATATATGGCCCTTTTTATGTTAAGATATGGTCCCTCTATTCCCACTTTCTTAAGAGTTTTTGTTATAAATGGCCTCTGGATTTTGTCAGATGCTTTTTCTGCATCTATTAATATGATCATATGATTTTTATTTTTCATTTTGTTAATGTGGTGTATCACATTAATTGATTTGTGGATGTTGAACCACCCTTGCATATCAGGAATGAATCCCACTTGATCATGGTGTATGATCTTTTTAATGTATTGCTGAATTCTGTTGTCTAATATTTTGTTGAGGATTTTTGCATCTATGTTCATTAGAAATATCGGCCTGTGGTTTTCTTTTTTTGTAATGTCTTTGTCTGATTTTGGAATCAGGGTGATAGTGGCCTTGTAAAAAGTGTTTGGGAGCCTTCCCTCATTCTGGATTTTTTGGAATAGTTTGAGGAGAATAGGTGATAATTTTTTTTTTTTGAATGTTTTGTAAAATTCTTGTAAAGCCGTCTGGTAGTAATTCCCTGGTAGTAATCAGTCTATTCAGGTTTTCTGTTTCTTCTTGAATTAGCTTTGGAAGGTTGTATGCTTCTAGAAAATTCTCCATTTCTCCCAGATTGTCTAATTTGTTAGCATATAGTTGCTCATAGTAATTTCTTAATTTTTTTTGTATTTCTGTGGTATCTGTTGTCACGTCTCCTATTTCATTTCTGATTTTATTAATTTGGGTCCTCTCTCTTTTTTTTGATGAGTCTGGCTAAAGGTTTGTCGATTTTATCTTCTCTAAAAACCAGCTCTTGGATTCTTTGACCTTTTGTATTGTGTTTTTGGTCTCTATTTCATTTATTTCCGCTCTGATCTTTATTATCTCCTTCCTTGTACTTTCTTTGGACTTATTTTGCTTTTTCCAGATCCCTTAAGTGTAACGAAAAACTGCTGATTTGTGATTTTTCTTGTTTCTTTAGGTAGTCCTGCAGTGCTGTGCATTTCCCTCTTAGGACTGCTTTCGCTGCATTCCATAGATTCTAGGTCGTTGAATTTTCATTTTCATTTGTCTCGAGATATCTTTTGAGTTCTTTCTTGATCTCATGGTTGACCCATTCATTATTTAAGAACGTGTTATTCAGCCTCCATGTATTTGTGTGTCCTCCAGTTTTTTCCTGTAGTTGATTTCTAATTTGTTAGCACTGTGGTCAGAGAAGACAACTGGTATGATTTCAGTTTTCTTAAATTTATCAAGACTTGTTCTGTGGCCTAACATGTGGTCTATCTTGGAAAATGTTCCATATGCGCTTGAGAAGAACATGTATTCTGCAGCTTTGGGGTCAAATGCTCTGAAAATATTGATTAAATCCAACCTGTCCAATGTGTCATTTAAGGCCTCTGTTTCCATATTTATTTTCTGTCTGGAAGACCTGTCCCTTGTTGTCGGAGGTGTGTTGAAGTCCCCTACTATGATAGCGTTACTGTTGATATCTGTCTTTATGTCAGTCAATATCTGTTATATATATTTAGGTGCTCCTATGTTGGGTGCATTGATTCAATCTTGAAAGATTGTATATTTCTAGGAATTTATCTGTTTCTTCCATATTGTCCAATTTATTTAGATCATAATATTTTCTCATAATTCTTTGTATTTCTGTGGTGTCAGTTGTCATTTCTCCTCTTCCATTTCTGAATGTATTGAAATTTATCTCTCTCTGTTTATTTTATGAGTCTGTTTAAAGGTTTATCAATTTTGTTTGTTTATTTTTTCAAGAGAACCAGCTCTTAATTTCATTAATCTTTCGTATTTTTTTTTTAGACTATTTTCATTCTGATCTTTATTATTTCCTGTTTTCTACTCATTTTGGGCTTTGTTTGCTGTTCTTTTTCTTGTTTCTTTAAGTGTAAGTTTAGATTGTTTGAGGGTTTTTTTGTTATTGAGGTAGGCCTGTTTTGCTATGAATTTTCCTCTTAGGACTGCTTTTTACTGTGTCCCATAGATTTTTGAGTCGTGTTTTCATTTTTATTTGTCTCAAGATATCTTTTTATTTTTTCCTATATCTCATTGTCGAGCCATTCATTATTTAGTAGTGTGTTTTAGCCTCCATGTGTTTGTGTGTTTTTCAGTGTTTTTTCTTATAAATGATTTCTAGTTTCCTATCATTGTGGTCAGAGAAGACACATGGTATGATTTCAGTCTTCTTAAATTTAGTGAGACTTATTTTGTGGCCTAATATGGGGTCTATTTTGGTGTTCCATGTGCTCTTGAAAAGAATGTATATTCTGTTGCTTTGGGGTGAAATGCTCTCAAAATATCAATTAAATCCATCTGATCTATTGTGTCATTTAAGGTCTCTGTTTCCTTCTTGATTTTTCTGTCTGAAAGATCTACTCATTGGTGTCAATGCGCTGTCAATGTCCACTACTTTGATTATATTACTGTCAATCTCTTCCTTTAGGTCTATAAATATTTCCTTTCTATATTTAGGTGCTCCTATGTCCGATACATAATTTATAAATCCTCTTGTTGGATTGATCCCTTTATCATTATATAATGTCCCTCTTTGTTTCTTGTTATAGCCTTTGTTATGAAGTCTATTTTGTTTGATAGAAATATTGCTACCCCAACTTTTTCTCTAATGATTAGTGACATTGATCATCTTTTCATATGTCTATTTGCCATCTCTATATGTCTTCTTTGGAAAAATGTCTATTCAGATTCTCTGCGCATTTTTTAATTGGATTGGTTGGGATTTTTTTTTTTTTTTGGTGTTGAGTTGTATGAGATTTTTATACATTTTGGATATTCACCCCTTATCACATGTACCATTGTTAAATATCTTTCCCATTCATTAGGATGTCTTTTTGTTTTGTTGATGGTTTCCTTTGCTGTGAAGAAACTTCTTAGTTTGATGTACTCCCTTTGTTTATTTTTTCTTTTGTTTCACTTGCCTGAGGAGATATATCAGTAAAAGTATCACTGAGAGTAATGTCTGAGAGTTTATTTCCCATATTTTCTTCTAGGAGTTTTATGTTTTGGGTCTTACATTTAGGTCTTTAATGTTGAGTTTATTCTTCTATATGGCAGAAGAAGGTGGTCCAAGTTTTATTTTATTTTTGCGTGTATCTGTCCAGTTTTCCCAGCACCACTATTTAAAAAAGGTCTTTACACCAGTGTAAATCCTTATTTCCTTTGTCATAGATTAAAAGACCATATAGGCATGGATGTATTTGTGGGGTTTCTATTCTGTTCCATTGATCTATGTGTCTGCTTCTATGGCAGTACCGTGCTGTTTTGATTACTAGAACCTTCTAGAATAATTTGTTATCAAATAGTGTGATACTTCCAGCTTTGTTCTTATTTTTCAGGGTTGCTGTGGCTATTCGGGGTCTTTTATGGTTCCATATAAATGTTAGGATTACTTGTTCTGGTTTAGTGAAAAATGCCATTGCTATTTTGATAGGGACTGCGTTGAATCTATAGATTGCTTTGGGTCATATGAACATTTCAACTATATGAATTCTACCTATTCATGAGCATGATATATATTTCCATTTATTTGTATCTTCTTTAATTTTTCTCTTCACTGTTTTATAGTTTTCTGAGTACAGATCTTTTACTTTCTTAGTTAAATTTATTCCTAAGTATTTTTTTGATGTTATTTTAAATAGGATTGTTTTCTTAATTTCTCTTTCTGATAATTCATTATTGGTGAATAAAAATGCACTGATTTCTGAATATTAATTTTGTATTCTGCTACTTTACTTAATTCATGTATAAGTTCTAATAGTTTTTTGATGGAATATTTGGGGTTCTCTATATACTGTCATATCATCTATAATGGCAGTTTTACTTCTTTTCCCATTTGTTTGCCTTTTATTTCTTTTTCTTGTCTGATTGCTGTGGCTATAACTTTCAGTACTATGTTGAATAAAAGTGGTGAAAGTTGGCATCCTTGTCTAGTTCCTGATCTTAAAGAGAATGCTTTTAGCTTTTCCCCATTGAGTATGATATTAGCAGTGGGGTTGTCATATGTGGTCTTTATTATGTTGCGATATGTTTTCTCTGTTCCCACTTTGCTGAGAGTTTTTATCATAAATGGATGCTGAATTTTGTCAATTTTTTTGTGTGTGTCTGTTGATATGATCATATGATTTTTATTTTTAATTTTGTTTATGCAGTGTATCACGTTATTTGATTTGCAGATATTGAACCAACCTTGCACACCAGGAATGAATCCTACTTGATCATCGTTTATGATCTTTTTAATGTATTTCTGAATTTAGTGTGTTAATATTTTGTTCAGGATTTTTGCATCTATGTTCATCAGGGATATTGGCCTATAGTTTCCCTTTGTTGTATGCCTTTTTCTTGTTTTGGAATCAGGGTAATGGTGACCTCATAAAATGAGTTTGGGAGGCTTCCCTCCTTTTGGATTTTGGAATAGTTTGTGGAGAATAGGTGTTAATTCTTTTTTGAATGTTTGTTAAAATTCATCTGTAAAACCATCTGATCCAGGACTTTTGTTTTTTAGGTGCTTATTGATTACTGATTCAATTTCATTTGTCATAATCAGTCTGTTCAGTGTCTGTTTCTTTTTTTATTATTATTTTTATTGGGGGATATTGGGGAACAGTGTAGTTTTCCAGGACCCATCAGCTCCATGTCAAGTCGTTTCCAATCTAGTTGTGGAGGGCACAGCTCACTGGCCCATGTGGGAATTGAACCAGTGACTTTGGTGTTATGAGCACTGTGCTCTAACTACTGAGCCAACTGGCTGCCTGTTTTTATTTCTTCTTGATTCAGCCCTGGAAGAGTGTATACTTCTAGGAACTATACATTTCTTCCAGATTGTTGAATTTTGTTGGTATATAGTTGCTCATAGTATTTTTTAAAAATTTTTTTCTATTTCTGTGGTGTCAATTGTCACTTCTCTTTTATTTCTGATTTTATTTAGGTCCTCTCTCTTTTTTTCTTGATGAGTTTCATTAAAGGTTTGTCAGTTTTGTTTATCTTTTCAAAAACCAGCTCTTGGTTTCATTGATCTTTTTTATTGGTGTGTGTGTGTGTGTGTGTGTGTCTATTTCACTCATTTCTGTTCTGATCTTTATTATTTCCTTTCTTGTACTCACTTTGGGCTTTGTTTGCTGTTCTAGTTCCAGTTCCATTAGGTGTAAAGATAGACTGCTGATTTGAGCTTTTTCTTTAGATAGGCCTGCATTGCTATGAATTTCCCTCTTAGGACTGCCTTCATTGTGTCCCATAGATTTTGGATCATTGCGTTTTCATTGTCATTTGTCTCAAGGTAATTTTTTGTTTGATTTATTCCTTGATCTCATTGTTGACCCATTTATTATTTAATAGCATGTTATTTAGTCTCCATGTATTTGTGTGTTTTTCAGTTTTATTTCTGTTGTAGTTGATTTCTAGTTTTATAGCACTGTGGTCAGAAAAGACACTTGATATGATTTCAGTCTTCTTAAATTTATTGAGACTTGTTTTTTGGCCTAACATATAGTCTATCTTGGAAAATGTTCCATTTGCACTTGAGAAGAATGTATATTCTGCTGCTTTGGGGTGAAATGCTCTAAAAATATCAATTTTAAATATCAAAAATAAACACAGCTGGTCTAGTGTGTCATTTTCTTTTTGCTGTTCTGATTGGGTAGTTTCTGCTGCCTTAACTACTAATTTGCTGATTCAGTCCTCTGCTTTGTCTAACCTACTGTTGATTCCCTCTAATGTCTTCTTTATTTCAGTTATTGAATTCTTCATTTTCAACTGATTCTTTTTTATTTTCTGTCTCCCCTTTTATGTTTCCTATCTCTTTATTGAAGTTCTCACTGAGATCACTGAACATCCGTATAACCAGTGTTTTGAACTCTGCATCTTAGTGTGTGAATGGGACCCCTAACTCTTCAGGGGGACCTCCACAGCCGAGATATCCCTCCCAATTTTGAAACACCATACCTGCTATGGGAAGAGCTGAGTCTCTGCCTCTCCTACAAGTCTTCACGTAGCTTCTTCTGCATATCCTTAGATGTAGGACTTCTGTTCAGCTAGACTTCAGGCAATTCTTACTTATGGTTTTCCTGTAGTTTAGTTGTAATTTTGATGTGGTCCTGGGAGGAGGCATCACAGCATTTACATACTCTGCCATCTTGACCAGAAATCTTGTCTTTATTCTTGATTTGTAAAAGTTCTTTCTGTACTCTGTATTCTACATGTTTAGCCAACATTTGATTTACAGATGTGTGCTCTCATTCTATGGATTGTCTTTTAACTTTCTTTCTGAAGTCCTTGAGGCACAAAAGTTTTTAATTTTGATCAGGTCCAATTTATCTCTTTTTTGTTCCTCCTCCTCCTTCCCCTTATTTTCCTCCTCCTCCTCCTCCTCCCTCCATCTTCCTGTTTCTCTTCTTCTTCACCTTTTTTTTTTTTTTTTGGTTGCATGTGCTTTAGGCGTCAAACCCAAGAAACCATTTCCTGATCCAAAGTCACAAAGATTTATACCTATATTCTTCTAACAGTTTTAGCTCTTACATTTAGTTCTTTTTTCCATTTTTGAATGTTGGTGTAGGTATGAAGGAGGGGTCTATATTCATTCTTCTGCATGTGGATATCCAGCTGTCCATGCACCATTTGCCAAAAGACTTTTCTTTCCCCATTGAATTCTCTTGGCATGTCATTGAAGAATCTTGGCATCCTTGTCAAAAATCAATTGACCATACATGTATGGGTTTATTTCTGGCCTCTCAATTGTATTCCATTGCTCTGTATGCCATCTTCTTGGGAACAACACACCATTATAATTACTGTTCCTTTGTTGTAAGTTTTGAAATTGGGAAGTTTGATTCCCTCAACTTTGTTTTCTTTTTCCAGATTGTTTTGTCTGTTCTGATCCCTTGCATTTTCACATGAATTTTATGATCAGTTTATCTATTTCTGCAAAAGTTGGCAACTAGAATTTTTATAGGGATTGCCTTGAATCTGTAGATCACTTTGGGTGGTATTATCATCGTATCAATAGTCAGTATTCCTATCCATGAACACATCTTTCCGTTTATTTAGATCTTCTTTGATTTCTTTCAATGTCGTCTTATACTTTTCAGTGTACAAGTCTTACACTTTTTTGTTAAATTTATTTCTAAGTATTGTATTCTTTTTTATTTCTATTGTCAGTGGAACTGTTTTCTTAAAAAATATTTTTGATTGTTCATGGCTATATATAGAAATAAAACTGACTTTTGTGTACTGATCTTATATCCTTCCATCTTGCCGAACTTATTTATTAGCCCAATTTTTTGTGGCCCCTGCAAATAGAGATAGTTTTACTTTTTATTGTAAAATCCAGATTTCTTTTATTTCTTTGTCTTGCCTGTGGCTGGAACCACCAATATGATGTTGAATATAAGTGGTGAAAATGAACATCATTATCTTGTCTTGGTCTTAGGAATAAGCTTTTCTTTATTTTTTTAAATTAAAGTTTATTGGGGTGACAATGGTTAGTAAAGTTACATAGGTTTCAAGTGTACAATTCTGTAATACATCATATCCCATTGTGTGTTCACCACCCAGAATCAGTTCTCCTTCCGTCACCATATATTTGATCCCCTTTACCCTCATCTACCACCTCCCTCCCCCCTTAACCTCTGGTAACCACTGAACTATTATCTATGTCTATGAATTTTTGTTTATTTGTCTTGTTCCTTTGCTGCTTTCAGTTTTATATCCCACATATCAGTGAAATCAGATGGTTTTCGACTTTTTCTGTCTGATTTAGCATAATAGTCTCAAGATCTATCCATGTTGTCACAAATGGCACTGTTGCATCTTTTCTTATCACAGAGTGGTATTTCATTGTGTATATATACCACATCTTTTTTATCCAATCATCTATCGAAGGACACTTTGGTTGTTTCCATGTCTTGGCCACCATAAAAAAAGCTGCAGTGAACATCGGAGCACATATGTCTTTATGGATAAATGTTTTCAGAATTTATTGGGTAGATCCCCTGGAGAGGGATTTCTGGGTCATATGGTAACTCTATTCTTAATTTTTTTGAGGAACCTCCCTACTGCCTTCCACAGCGTCTGTACCAATCTGCATTCCCACCAACAGTGTATGAGGGTTCCTTTTTCTCCACAGCCTCCACAACACTTGTTATTATTTGTCTTCTTGATGATAACAATTCTAACTGGTGCGAGGTGATATCTCATTGTGGTTTTCATTTGCATTTCTTAGATGAGTAGTAATGTTGAGCATCTTTTCATATTGTTTATTGGCCATCTGATGTCCTCTTTGGAGAAATGTCTATTCAGGTCCTCTGCCCATATTTTAATTAGATTGTTTGTTTTTCTGTTGTTGAGTTGTATAAATCCCTTATATATTTTGGATATTAGCCCCTTATCGGAGGTATTCTTTGCAAATATCTTCTCCCATTCAGTTGTTGGCCTCTTTATTTTGTCGATGGTTTCTTTTGCTGTGCAGAAGCTTTTTAGTTTGACATAATCCCATTAACTTATTTTAGCTTTTACTTCCCTTGCCTTTGATATCAAATTCATAAAATCCTCTTTGAACCCAAGATCCATAAGTTTAGTACCTATGTTTTCTTCTAGAACAATAATAATCAAAACAGTATGGTATTGGCAGAAAAATAGACACACAGACCAGTGGAATAGAATTGAAAACCCAGAAATTAACCCACATAAATATGGACAGATAATTTTCAACAAAGGAGCCAAAAACATACAATGGAGAAGACAGCCTCTTCAATAAATGGTGCTGGGAGAATTGGAAAACCACATGCAAAAGAATTAAACTAGACTGTTATCCGTCACCGTGTACCAAAATTAATTGGAAACGGATCAAAGACCTAAACAGATGACCTGAAATAATAAGCTTTCAATCTTTCAACATTAAGTGTAATATTAGCTGTGGGGTTTGGGTGGATGCTCTGTATTAAGTGAGAACATTCCCTTCTATTCCTAGGTATTTTGTTTTGTTATTTTATAGGTATGTTAGATTTTGTCAAATTCTGTTTCTGTGTCTATTGAGATGATCATTGGTTTATGTCCTTTATTCATTATTATGGTACATTCCATTGATTGGTTTTCATATGTTGAAATAACTTGTCATTCCTGGGATTAACTCCACTAGATCATGGAGTATAATCTTTTTCATATGCTGCAAGAGTTACTAATATTTTTTTTGAGAATTTTTGCATCTATATTTATAAGGGATATTTTTAATTTTCTTGTTTCGTGATGTCTTTGATTTTGATATCATGGTAATACCGACCTCATAGAATGTTGGGAATAACACTTTGAAAGAGTTCCCACCTTATTCTTATCTCTCTGGTTATTGGTTTTCACCAAAAATTCTTGCTGGTATTTTTCAAGGCTACTGGTGCTGGAGACTGAAAATGAGACTAGGGCAAGTTAAAATGCCAGAAAGCTCACTCTTCTTACTGAGATTTAGTCTTTTTTTCTTGAATAAACATTCCCCGGATTGTAGCAAGCCTTTGATTAACGTCCGTAGTCCTGAAAATTTGGATTCTAGTAATTTATGTCTATTTTCTTATTGCTTTTATGGAGGAGAGAATTTTTAGAGATCCTTACTCTGACAATTTGTGCTGATGTCTCCTCACTGACTACTTTTTGAGATAAATTTTATTTAAAGTAATCTAATTACTTTTGTGTGTAAACACTTACTAATTAAATTACTCCAAACTGTATTACAGATTTTTGTTAAAAATAGGTACAAATATTTTGTTGTTAATATTTTCTTACTTAGCTTGTCTATTTTTACTCTTTTCCTTCCTGTAGTAGTACCGTGTTTCCCCAAAAATAAGACCGGGTCTTACACCATTTTTCCCTGAAAATAAGACCGGGTCTTATATTAATTTTTGCTCCAAAAGATGCATTAGGGCATATTTTCAGGGGAGGTCTTATTTTTTCATGCACAACAATCTACATTTATTCATATACAGTCATGTCAGCTTCTTCTGGAACATCATCATAATGTACTAAATGCGTCCGTCTGGCTGACAATCTTAACTGGGGCTTATTTTTGGGGTAGATCTTATTTTCGGGAAACATGGTATCTACTGTGTTCCAAGCACAGTAAGGACTGAGAATCTTCACCTTGCACTTACTTTTTCTCTTCTCTTAATTGAAGTATCCCCAAATTGCAGCAAATTACTCTTTATGTTCAAAATATGACTCATTTGTTATTCATTTATTCAACCGCTATTTATTGAACAATTATGTGCCTAGTACTATTCTAGGTGCTGGAAATACATGAGTGAATAAGACAATTTTTTCTGCCTAATGAATTTCACATTCTAAAGTGGAATCTGATAATAGGCAAATAAACAGTAAATTTCATAATCTGTAGTAATGATAAGTGTTCTGATTAAAAATAAAGCAGATTATGAGAACAGAGTGATAGGGGTCCTACTTTAAATAGGATGGTCAAGGAATAGAGACCCAATAAAAGGAGAGTGGAATGGGATAAGCTATGCAGAAAGCTTGCTGAAGAGCTTTCCAGCAGAAGAAACATCAAGTGCATAGTCCTAATTCTATTTCATTATATATTATATATGCATTGGTATTTTATGTATTTAGTACATGCGGTATTAAAATAGTTTTTAAAAATATTTTTCTAAAAAGCTATTTTAAAACACATTTTGGTCATTTTATAACTTCAGTTTGGTTAAGTGCTAAACTATTTTTTTGCACCAATATCTGCTGTATTTTCCTTTGTATAATGTGCTTCTCTGTATAATGCGCACCCACGTTTTTGGCCCAAACTTTCAGGGGGAAAAAATCTTTTAATTTTTTAATTCAAATTTTTATTTCTTTACATTTAGGTACTTGCTTTTTGTATTATAAAGGAATTTTAGCACTTATTTTTTAACATATGGTACAAGAAATTTTATTTAACACATAATTACAAGACACAAGAACAGATATAAAGTACAAGAAATTTTATGTACCAGTAACAAATTTAGGATATTTACACATCACAAAAGGCCAAGAGCTCTCTGTTGTTATAAGTTTATTGTAAGTTCAACAAAACCAATTATTGTATTCCAGGGTATTATTTTGTATATGGGTATCATTATTGATTTCTAGAGTTACACTTTTAACTCATAAGCATAAATTAAAGAATTAAAAACATTTATGTAGATACGGAATTAGCACTACCCGTGTATAATGCACATCCTTATTTTTCCTCACAAATTTGGGCAAAAAAGTGTCCATTGTACATGGCAAAATATGTTATATTTTCTTTTATATTTTAAGTTAAATATAGATTAATATCCCTATAAATCTGATAAATATAGCTTAAAGGTTTTATATTTCGTTTCTATAAATGGTGATTTCTCTTCAAATTCTTGTTTACATAAATGTATGTAAACTATTTGCATTACATGGAATTCCAATTAGTTTTCTTGTTTGTGTGTCTCCATACAGGTTTAATGTCAATATCCATCAACTCACTTTTTCTTTGTTCCCTTTTTGTAAAGTTACTCCTTCCCTTCCTCTCTTTCTCCCCTCCCACTTTCTTCCCCTCTCTCTGTTCCTACGCTTCCCTTTCTTTTCCAGCTTTGTCCCTTCCTTTCCTCCTTTCTCATCCCACCCCTTACCTCCCTCCTATTCCCTTCTCTCAGTCCTTCCTTACCTTCTCCTTTTTCCTTTGTCCCTTCCTTCCTTCCCTCCTTCCTTCCTTCCTTGTTCCTTCCATCCTCTTCTAAGTCATCCTTTTTATTTCCTCTACCATTCCCCTAGTTTCTCCTTAACATTCATACTAAAATAGCTTCCTAATCGGTCTCTTAATCTCCTATTTATTCAATAAGCCACTGTGGTATTTCGGCCTTCCTAAGGCATGGTTGTGATCAGATCACTAGGTGCTCAAAACCCTTCTGTGATTGATGGCCACTGCCTACCCCTTTTATTCCAGAGTCTTCAGTACTTCATAGATTAAGGCTCCAACCTGCTTGTGCAGTTCAGTTAAGCTCCATTGTACTCCTTAACCTCCAGTGGGACGGGTCTGTTTAGAGTTTTATAAACACATTCCTTGCTCTCTGTTTCCATGTCTTTTCTCCTATTATTTCCTTTGCCTGGAATACATAGCCTCCTACTGTGCCCTTTAGAAACCTGTTATCCTTCAAGGCTCAATGAGATGCCACCTTTACTTTCCGGTATTATTATCTGTGGGTATCTCTTCTCCCCCTTGTCCAGATTATAAGTTCCTCAAGATCAGGGCCTTTGTCTTCTTGGAATTCTGAGAATTGTAAACACAGTCCCTTGCAGTAGTAAATACTTGGTAAATTTAATTGGTGTGCAAAATTTACCAAAATTTCTATTTTCTTGCCTCTAGTTAAAGAAGAGTGTAAGAGTAAAACTGAGAGTGGGACACACAAAATGTCAAATAAGCAGGTGAGCTTTTGGTTTTTAAAATCTTTCTTTAAATGTTTTATTATGGTAAGCTTTCTTAAAAATTAAATTTCTAGTAGCCAACTTTTTATTGTAATTCTGGCTCTGTGGCATCTGACTGAATATTGCAGCCCTTTTAATCAGATCCCTAGGTGTGTGGCAAGAGGGTGCTAAAGTGTAGCCTAACAGTCGCGTGGCTGGGAAGGTGCATAGCTGGAGTCCAGGATCTGGAACTAGAAGTAGCTGAAGCCCTGGTTCTGCTCTTTAATAGTTGGGTGGCCTTGAGCGGTTCATGCATCTGTCAGCCTCAATTTCTTCATCTTTAAAATGGAGATAAAAATAGATCACTTATTTCTCTCAATATACAGTTTATACATACATACATACAAACATACCTACATACATAAATGTATATATGTATACATATATGAAATATATGGAAATATGTTTATATATACAATCAAACTATACGGATCAACATAGCAAAGTTAACAGTTAATTCTGTGGAGTTAGGTTGGTAGGGGAAGCTGAGATTTCTGTTTTATATAGTCTCTACTATTTGATATGAAATATGTATACATTTTATAAACAAAGTATAGCAAATTTTAATCTAAAATATTCAACGTGTACGCTTATGATGTGTGCATTTTCTGTATGTATATTATATTTTAATATAGAATTTGAAAAAATTACTTCTTGTAAGCTAGTAATATGTTAAATTTATAAAAAGAGATCTTGGCTGAATATTTGGCACATAGCAGGCTCTCAGTAAATGGAACCCATTAATATTTAGATATCAGTAAAATGGTTGAATTGCATGACTTTTAGCGCTCTCTCCTTCTGAAACTCTTATGCTGTAATTTCCTTTCTTCTAGAAAAAGGGTTTATACACTTTTCATGCCATGGACCTCTTTGGTGAAGCCTATGCACTCTTTCCCAGAATAATGTTTTGATGCTAAAATAAAATACATAAGATTTGAGAGAAAATAAATTAAATTGAAATAGAATTAGAATCATCCCTATTGTGGTTTATTGCCTACATTCATAATTAAAGGAAATGCTGAATCTTATTTAAAAGTTAATGAAGGTAAAGATGTAATTTTTTTCGTCATCCAAGCTTACAGGCCCCCCCCTACATTTTTTTCTTATGATATAAATAAGAGACTATCACATTAAAAAGTTTACAGCAATTTATTTAGAACACTATTAAGTAGTAACTATAAGTTTTATTTGCACAAAAAGCTCATTCCTACTCTTTTATAGACATTTGGAGGGGCTGCCAAATGTAATATTAAGCTATTGAAGAGACATGAAAGTACAGAAGTCTCAGAAAACCAAAAGGTTGTGACTGGTTATCCAAATGCTATTAATAAGGTAAAAGCCCATTTATTCAATTTATCTTCCCAAACTTTAACACCTGGGAAGATGATGGGTGAAAGTTTAATCATCATTTTTGTACATAAAACTCTTAGTTTTTCCTGTGTTCTTGTACTTTCGTCTTCATGCACAAAATGTTCGTTTTTTTTAGCCTAACACTGGAATTGAGAACTTTTTAGCATCCTTGAATATCTCCAAAGAAAACGAAGTACAGTCATCTCGTAATGAAGAGGCCCCAAGTGAAGCACATTTGTCACCACAGTCTTTTGCTATGGTTTGTATTCTGTGGGAGCTTTTGTACTGTTGTAATTTCACTATCGTTGGCCATGCATCCGTACCCCATGCAACCGTTAAAACACTTTCTCTCATGTAGACGGGTGTGTTGCATCGCTGCTGTCATCCTGTGAGCAAAACCAGGCTGCCCTGGGCAACTAAGCCATTGTTTTCTTTTATTCCCTTTAGATTATACGTAGCTCCCTGGCTTTTCAAACATTGCTAATAGGCAATTTTATCAAAAGTTAAGCAGAAGGAAAAGTATTATTTCTATGCCAGGAAATGAGAGTTGTTTTTGTTTTAACTCAAAGCTATTGATTTTCCTTATTCTCAATCTAAATGTAGTTATTATTTTAATTTTTAACAAAGTAACTCCATTAAAAGAAGGAACATTAAGGTCTGTAACTGTTAACTTTTCTCTCCCTACTCCCACCATCTACATACCAATCATTTTCAAAACAGAAGGGCACGAAGATGCTTAAAGAAATTTTAAAAATCGATGGCTCTGACACTGCGGAACATAAGAACGAAAAGACCCAGTTTGGTAATGAAGGTGCTGTTTCCTCTAACAGAAGAGATGAATGTGGGCCTCCCTCACAGCCTGAACAAAGTAAGAAATTACGTAAGTGAGCTACACACAATTACCGATAACCGATATCATTTCCAAAATTCAGGTTATGTTTTATCATATGCTTTTAAAGATAAAAGTACTTTCTTTTTAAAGCAATATGATGAAAAGTAACAAATAAGTGTAATTGTGCTTGTATCGTTTATACAATAATATAACTTATGTAACCCCTAGCTGTATAGTCCCTAAATGGCATCTTGTACTATACAGGTACTCATTCTGCAGACCTCAAACCTGGAAAGGTTTTCACATTCTAGCTCTTTTTCCTCAGTAATTTAAAAATGATTATATAACTTAAATACATCACTTTTCTAAAATTCTCTTTTCCTATTTATAAAATGAGAATAGCATTGTGATAATTCAATGACCTGTATAAGGCAGTTAGCACTATGTCTGGTACAGCATCGCTGCCAATAATTGATAATAGTATTATGTTAAAATAACTTGACCAACATATGAATGGAAGAAGCTATAAAATAAATTTAAAATAATTAATGGAGAGACATTGGAGAGTGGGCACTTGCCCTAAATCTGTGAAGCCTATAACATAACAGCTGGCACAGAGCTAGATTTCGTCGAACGTCCATCATTGCCCCGACCCTCTATGCCCCCTATACTTTAGGATTTTGTCTATGTAATATCTGCAAAAGGCTACCAGGAAGAATCACTAATGCAAAAGTAGGTGGGGACAGAAGTTTCTCAGAGAGGTGAAAAACATTTTGAAATAAGCAGATCTGAGTTTATTAAGTATCAAAATCTGGAACAAAATCAGAGCCTAGCTCCATTTATACTCCAGTGAATACTGGGATAAATACTTAATTAAAAATTCCAATAACTATTAGGAAACTATTTATCGTAGTAACATTTCTTGAAATAGAGCAAAATAAAATTTTAAAACTCAGAATTGGATAACAATGGTCCCACAGTCAGAAACAAGTAAATTTTACTTTATTTCAGTATAGTGAAAAAAGCATACACTTGAGAGTCAAGAGCTCAGAATCCAGCCCATGTTACAGAACTGACATCTGTGACTTTGGGCAAGCCACTTAACCTTTTTAAAATCTATGCTAGTAAGAGGTTTAGATTCATACTTCACAGGAGTATGCTGTTGTTCTATTAGTGAGTTTGTTGATCATAAAAAATTGAACTTTCAGAATTTTTAAATCATTTTCTGTATAAAAGCACTTAAAACACTTAATTTCAGGAAAAATTTTAGAAGCATCATTTGGAGTACAAAAGCACTCATCTATGTGTCTCAGAATATAAAATGGATTATGAGAAGTAAGACTAAAGCCAAGGCCTCAAAACTTACCAATTAATTGTAAATCAGTTCAAGAAAGCCATTTGCTTGTTTAAATTTTACCTGTAAAATAACTGTGTAGTCATTAATCTCTCAAGATGTTCATTTTTGGCAGTCAGCAACTTACCATATTTTAAAATCTTTTCTAAATCATGTATCATTAATCAATCACAATCACCTAAAAATCTGTCTTGAATTCTTAGTAATTTTAGTCAGTGCCAAATTGATCTTATATTTGCTTCCTGGGAGATTCCTCTTTTCACCTTTTAACAATTTCCTTCGTGTATTCTATGAAACCCTGCAGTACTACGTAGTTTCAGATATCATTTAATATAGCTGTGTCCTTTTCTCCTTTTTGGTAGCGTCTTATGTGAACCGGCCTCACAGCGCTGGTGAGTACCACAGTGCCCAGCCTCTGGACAGCGTGTGCTGGCCTGCTCCCAGCCACGCCCCTCCCATGTCCACACCAGGGACCGAACTTTCTCGAATTTGTTCCCTTGTTGGAATGCCACAGCCAGATTTCTCCTTTCTTAGAACCCCACAGGTATAGTATACTACTGTTCCATTTATAGAAGTTGTTTAATACTGAGCTTCAATAAATTGACTGAAAATCTTTGGCTAAAAAAAAAAAAAATCTAATAGTGCTGACTTTTTAGAGCATCATGAACTCATACTTTACACTCTGGCTCTTCCATTTATGTGGAACCAGAGCCCTCAAAGAGGCTGACAGAGGAACCTCAGCAGCAGGGAGCCTAACTGCATTCTTTAGACGGATAGCATCTCGGTTTAAAGGAGCAGTTTTCAAACGTTTTGGTCTCAGTAGCTCCCACTTTTTTTTGAGGACCCCAAAGAATTTTGTTTACTTGTGTTATATCCATAGTTACCGTATTACAGATTAAAACGGAAAAAAATTTTAAATATTTATTGTTTATTTTAAATAAGTTTTCCAAAATACTTGGTGAGAAGAGTGGCATTGCTTTACAGTTTTGCAAATCTTTTCCATCTCTAGCTTAATAGAAGCAACTAGATTCTCGTATTTGCTTCTTACTCTCAGTCTCTTATGATATGTTGTTTTGGTTGAAATATATGAAGAAAATTCAGCCACAGATAAATAGTTGGAAAAAGGGAGAGAATTTTAATAGTGGATATAATTGTGGATATTTTTTTATACTACATTAAAATGTGGTATTTTCTTTAAAGTTAGTTGCATTGTAGAATCTGAAACTATTCCAATGAACTTTTTGTCCTCTGTATATTTATGGGAAAATGAGCAAAAAGGCAAATAGCATCTTAATACTATTATTGAAATAGTTTGATCTCAAGGACCCCTGGAAAGGGTCACAGGGACCCCCAGGGTACCCAGACTGCACCTTGAGAACCACTGGCTACAACAAGGAAGGTTGATTTATTCTTTTTACATTCGAGATCTTGATACAGTCTCACCCAAAACAGAAAGCAGAATTAAATTCTGGCTACCTTTTGGAAAAGTAGAATTTTTTTTAAATATCCCTTTTGCAAAAGAAAAAAAAGTATAATGTAAAGAGTTATAATTTAAATGTGAATACAGAATCAGTCAACACCTCTGAGTCGTTTAGATTTTGGCAGTTAATTCACATTAGTAAAATAGCTGCTGTTTGGAGGATGGTATAATGTAGGGGTCAGCAAATTGTTTCTGTAAATGTCCAGATAATAAATGTTTTAGACTTTGCAGGCTGTGTTGTCTCTGTCACAACTACTCAGCTCTGCAAACAGCCACAGACAATACATAAAAGAATGAACTCAGGCTGTGTTCCAATAAAACTTTATTTACAAAAACAAGTGGAAGGTCTCATTTCCCAACCCTTGATGTAAAGAAAAGTTTTGCTGGTCCTCATGTGCATTAGGGTGCTTGACCCTGCAGCTAACTTTAAAAGCATTTTATTTTGTAAACACTGAACATTGAGGCAACAGTTCTAAACTTTATGCATGGCAACCCTAAGCTTAAACTAATAGTCCTTTATTGAACTCTTGATGTCTTGATTTCTTTCTTTCTTTCTTTCTTTTTTTTTTTTTTTTTTACAAAATGTCAGATGAAATTATTCTACTTGTTTAAAAACTAAGTTCTAAGTTTTGGGGGAGGAGGTCGATCTCCTAGACAGATCACCTCACAGACATTCACATACTCTTTTTCAGACAATGACTGTTTGCCAGGTAAAATTATCTAACAGCTTGTTGGTCCACGGGCCACAGTGCCATTCCAAAAATGAAGCCAAGGAAAAAGCCTCACTTTTTGCTCTACTACAATTAGTGAGAACTGCTCATGACTCCTCTACTACATTTTAATTAATCTCTGTAGATGTGTTTGTCACACTGTCTTATAACTTTTCAATTCTTCCATAGGGCTCCTTAGGAGTGAATTTTCCTTTGCCTCCACCAATATTTCCAAATTATCCTCCTCCTATACCACCTGGAACTATTCCACCGGTTTTTCCCCAACCCACTGGTAAGATATTTTGGTCTTCTAAATACCCTATTGAGTTATTATTTTTAGAAAGTTCTTTTAAGATGCATCATTTTGAAGAAACCAAGAAACTTGTCTAAGTGTCTAGGGACTATAGGAAAGAACTGTGAGAAGTAAGCCTGAAACCAGAGCCTGCAGAATCATCTACAAATACCACTCCCCTCCTATAGCCTCTAGTGTGCCAGAGTAGGATGGTTCCTTGTTCTGGGCAGCGCCTCTGCCCCAGGAGCTGCCAACAGATGAATCTGAGTGTGAGGCAGACATTAAAACTTAGTGAGGGAGCCGGCCCAGTGGCTCAGGCGGTTGGAGCTCCGTGCTCCTAACTCCGAAGGCTGTCGGTTCGATTCCCACATGGGCCAGTGGGCTCTCAACCACAAGGTTGCTGGTTCAACTCCTCAAGTCCCACAAGGGATGGTGGGCAGCACCCCCAGCAACTAAGATTGAACATGACACCTTGAGCTGAGCTGCTGCTGAGCTCCCAGATGGCTCAGTTGTTTGGAGTGCATCCTCTCCATCACAAGGTTGCCGGTTCGACTCCCGCAAGGGATGGTGAGCTGCGCCCCCTGCAACTAGCATCGGCAACTGGACCTGGAGCTGAGCTGCGCCCTCCACAGCTAAGACTGAAAGCTGTGGCAACTGAAGCTGACCGGCAACTAAGATTGAACTAAGATTGAAAGGACAACAACTTGACTTGGAAAAAAAGTCCTGGAAGTACACACTGTTCCCCAATAAAAGTCCTGTTCCCCTTCCCCAACAAAATCTCTAAAAAAAAAAAAAAAAACTTAAGGAAAAATAGAGATAAAGGGAATAAAAAACAGGTAAAGTTTTGGAGCTGTGGATGTGAAAGAAACTGTTCTTGATGATGAGGGAAATGAAAAGGGAAGGGGTTTTTAAGCTTCCTGGGTGTTTCCTAATATTCTCTCATAATTGCCTTCTTCCATCAAACATAGTGCCTGAGTTAGTCAGCAGGTTGCTCATGCTTCCTGCAGCCAGTTGGTGACATCCCAAAGTGCTGGGAGGTTGGACAGGTCACTGTTGAGTCAGGGCTCCTTTTGTGCTGTTGGTTGGCGTTGAGAAAAATCATCAACCTCTTTAGGACTCCATTTTCTTGTTTATGTTAAATGTGTGTAGGATCTCTTTGAGACTAACATTTTGTAATTTTCTGATCCTAAATCTGAAGTTCATTAAACGTTTCCTTTATTACCCCCTTTTCCTGATGACAGTTGGCTTCTTCATGTCCTAATCATTATCATTTTAAAACCAATAATTTTTTTTATTTCAAATTTAGAAAATTACCTTTCTGAGTCTACTATATGCCAGGTAGTTTTCTAAGAGCTCTACATATCTAATCCTCTCTATAAACATTAGAGACATTAATAATGCTGATTAAACAAGTAATCCCTTCTCTTTGCCTAAACTCCATTAAACTGAGAATAAGTTATTTTAAAAGTGTAAATTTATAAAGACAAAGAGATGAGAGAAGAAATATCATCAAATTAGGGATTTAAAAAAATTTTGTGATGAGAAAAGCAGTTGAAGAAATGATAACCAATTTAGCAGAGCAGGGTTAGGCTACAAACTAAAGTGTCTATAGAAGACACTGATGAGGAGATTGTCCCTCACAATTCCCAAGAGACTCAGAACTCGAAAGTATCGGAAGCTACCAGAGCTTCAGAGGAGGCATGGGTGGAGAAGACGGGGATTGGTTCAAGTCCATGTGGAATGGTGGGACCTCTCCCCATATTCTTCCCTACACAGCCAGGTAGCTGCCTCTTCAACCTCTTCCGGCAAAAGACTGAAGGTGTGCTCTCCAGAGGGCTGCCTGACCCGAGGACACCAGGCACAGAGTGGGGAATGGGGTATTATGCTGGAAACTGACACGAAGATGAATTTTGTTTTCCCCGTCCTATTCCCCAACTATAAGCAGCCATAGCCCAGAAAGGAAGTTGGAGGATGATTCTTCTGAGAAATTCACTGAACCCCACAAAAGACCTACTGACTTTTGGGGTGTCAACCAAAACGCTGGCTCACTACCCAGTCATCCTAGACAGAAGCCCTCAGCCATCTAGCCCAGCCCCCTCCACACACACACATGCACTGCTTCTAATCACTGTTTCAGTGTCTTGCTCTTTAATATGAATAGGTACTAGACTATGAGAGATCCTGAACATTTTAGGAAAAGAAAATCTCTAAAATTAAGAGAGTCCAAAGCAAAGAGAAATGAAAGGGACCTGGAAACAACGATAACGTAGGAAATAAGACTTCAAAAACAGCCATTGTTAATATTATTAATGAAGTAAAACAGTATGGCAACCAAAAAATAAGAACAAGAATGTATGGAAAAAAAGAATTGGAGAACAAGAATTAAATGTTGAGTCCAATTTTTAAAACTCCGTAGATAAAGCCCTAGCCAAGCCATGGAAATCTCAGAAAGAAGAACAAGAGAAAAGGTGGAAATAAGAAAGAAGGGAGATTTAGAGGAACAGTGCACAGATCCAACACCCATCTAATTGGAGTTCCAGAAAAAAGAGACCAGAGATAGTGGAAAGGAGGAAAAGTATCAAAGAAATAGATAAGAAAGTTTCTTGGACTAAAGGATATGCATCTCTAAACGGAAAGGACCACTAAATGATTACCACAGTGAAGAAAAAGAGACACAATTGTCTTGAAATTCAGAAGACGAGTGATGGTCTGAAGAGGTCAGAGAGGAGGCGAAAATACATTTGAAAGATGAGTCAGAATAGTATTTTACTGTTTAACAGAGGGTAGAAGCTAGAAAGCAGCTGAGCATTGAATACCTCAAAATCCTAAGGCAGAATTAGTTTCATCTTAGGTTTCTCTGTATAGCCAAACTGAGAATCTAGTGCAAGGGTAGAATACAGATATTTTCAGACATGCAAATCGACTTCTTATACACCCTTTTAAGATGCTACTGGATTATAAGCTCCAACAAAACAAAGTATTTTTTTTAAAAAAAGGGGGGGGGGAGAAATCGATGAGACTAAATGACAAGAGACCCAGTATACTTACACAATAAATGGAAATCCCAGGATGCCAGCTGCTCCACAGGTCTACACAGTAACTCATCCTAATTGGAAAAGCAGGGGGAGGACTTGCCAGGTAGATAGTTATCTGATAGATGGGAAGAATTTGGGAAAACACTAAGGATAGGTACACAGAAGACTAAGGAGTTTTTAAAAGATAATTACTTTTAAAAGGGTTAAAAAAAAAGTCTTATAAGAAAAAAACATAATCAGAGTACCCTACTTGGCTCTGCAGTGACAGTTTTACATAATCACATATCATAAACACTGCTTATATATTTAAACAAAGATTGTGATACACTTACATTGGGAGGACAGGACAAGTAGTAATGGGTGTAAAATATCTGAATTTTGATCAATCTTAATAGGAAGTCAATAGATCTAAAAATGCCTAAAATTGAAAAATCACTAGTAGTGTAAGCAAATTATTGAAGAGTGTGGAAATAAACAGCTAAAACAGTTAAATCTGGGATGAAACAGGTGACTACTGTATTATGTTGAAAATCTTTTTTTATTACAATGTGTATGTAGTACCTTTATTTAAAAAAAAAACACGTAATTTGTCTAAGTAGCAGAACTGGCATTGAAACCTGTGTCTGATTGCAAAGCCCGTGCTGCACTAGACTGGCATTCCTTTGCCTGGATAAGCAATGTTTTAGTCATAAAACTTCTATGACATAAGGGATCTGATATTTTCATATAGCTCAGGGTAGTATGTTCTCTCTAACTTGCAAAATCTAATTTGATTGCTTCTTCACTTTCAAAAATGAATCCAGTAACTATATATAAATTAATTTTAAGTAACTAGTACGTGTAGGTTACCTAAAGGTGTACCTACAAGCTTCTCTAAAAAAAGAATTAGTGTTATGGGACTGTGTTATCCGAAAGGAATGTTTTCCCCATTGATATTTTACAGCTTGATATTTTTACCTTTCTCATCTTGATTATTATGTTTATGCTCATTATTCTATCGTGTTTATATAGTGTATTCATACCTAGCAAGACTTTTGAGATTGGAATTGGAATCCCTTTAGTCTTGTAATAGGTGCCCTTCAATGTTCCAGTTGAAATCTGTGCTATACATAAAAGCAAAGAAGTGTGAGTGTTAATCAGGAGGAAAACTTAATCATCAGATTAACATTTTAAAGTTATTGTGTAGACTTCTGTGGTGTGAAAAAGTCCCAAAGGAAAAAGTGGAGGAAAATGTATTTTATGTTGAGAACAGTGATTTATCGGGGAGATTGTGGGGCTGACCTATGTGTAAGATTAACATAGCGTCTTTTAAATAGACCTGCTTAACGTTATGACTGCCACCAAAGTTGCTTATAGGTATTATCAAGAACACTTTTCTAAGTCCTAGTAGTGTTTTTCTACTTGTTCTCTTCATCCTGGAATTTGTGCATGTACAAGTCATAACACTAAGCTATATTATGATCCTTTCTCCTAAAGTTTCTTAAGTGGCTGGATTTTAGTTAAGCTATACTATATGACGGTTCAGGCTGCCTTTATATCTCTCTGAAAAGAAAGTTTGAACACAGCACGTCTTCTTCAGTTGAAGTGTGCGGGTGTCTCAGTTGTCACTGTTTAATGCACTTGCCCCAGATGCCACACTGATACGACAGCATACGAGTCACCGACCAGCTTGTTTACAACACAGATGCCCGAGCCCCTCCGCCACAGATTTATTGAGTCTGAGGCTTTGCCCATGAATCTGTATTTCACAAGCTCTACAGGTGATTCAGGTGCACAAATCAGATTTGGGAACTGCTGGTTCAGTGTACTTTTAATAAGGAACAGAATGTAAATTTTAAAAAGTCCTGGAATTACAAATATTAGACTAGGGAAAAGAAAGATTCTGCATGTCATGAAAGTGATCAGATTTGAAGACTTGAGCTTTTTTGATTTTTTGTAGGCTGGGATCACTATGGGAGCAACTTAGCATTGCGGGCAGGTGAGATCCTTAAGATTTCTCTCTTTGTGCCCTGGATGTTCTCCCCCAAAGGGACGGTCTCATGACCCTTTTGTCACTTTTTAAAACAGTGTCACAAATATTCCTACAGCTCCTATCAGTGTACGTTACTCTTGGCCTCCATAGGCCACCCAGCATAATAACAAGCTGACTTCTGTAGGTCGTTCGCAGTCCTAGGCTTCTGAGGTTGAATGTTGTAAGCAAGGTTAATCATAAGTTACGTGTATGACTCTCTGCCAAAGCAAACAAAGCCAAGAAGGGCAACACAAGGAGGTCTGAAATTTCAGGGCTTCAATGGTACTATTTTACCAAAAAATGTTCCGTGATTTTTAACAGCTAATATGATGCCTCCATCATCTCATCTCTTTGGCTCAATGCCATGGGGACCGTCAGTGCCAGTTCCTGGAAAGCCCTTCCATCACACTTCGTATTCCGGGACTGTGCCCGTGGCTGGAGGGATGGCAGCTGGTGTGCACAACCAGTTCATACCTCTACAGGTGAGACCTGGAAATAGAATTCTTAGTTTTGTAACAGAATTAATTGTTTAATGTTCAAAGACTGTTGATAAAACTGTGTTTATTCAATAATTACTTATCCAGTGCCAACCAGAAGCCCAGTACTGCTCTGGGTGCTGAGATTATATATTATGACCCGTGGGGACCAGTCTGACCTGGTCCCTGCTGTCTGAGTTTGTGTTCTAATAGATAATAATAATTGGAGCAAGCAATAATATCCTTTACTAGCACAAAGCAATTTAAAATCAGGAATGTACATTTTCTTTATATTTAAGTTGTGGGGAATTTTTAAATATTTTATTTTTAACTAAATTCCTTTAATTTCTAAAGTCTGGTTTGGAGATTATAAGTGGAAATCATAAGTCAGTAGTGATTGACAAATATATACAATGTGGTTTGTGATATTTAATGGCACTAGCTGTTGTTGTTTTTTTGTCTACACTGTTAATTAATGATTCTCTTATTCCGTAAAGGTTACTAAAAAAAGGGTCGCAAACAAAAAGAACTTGGAGAATAAGGAGGCCCTGAGATCTCTATCCACCGCTCTTCAGACTAGCCAGCCAGGGTCTTCCGATGTCACCAAAGGGACTCCGCAGGAGTGTTCATCATCTTCCTTGAAGTCCTGTCAGATGACGCAGCCTGTGTCTTCTTCTCAAGTTGAAGCTGCCTCCCAGGCTCATAGTACGCCTCATCAGAAGTCAACACCAAGCTTTTCTTCAAGAAGAAAATCAAGAAAACTGGCTGTCAATTTTGGCATTTCAAAACCTTCTGAATAAATTTGGTACTTGGAATTAATTTCTTTCCACCCACCTTTTTATCAGTCCATATCTGTGCCATTAATTAGAATGTGCTGTTTTAAAATAATGTGTTTCAATTGAAAATTTTTAATTTTTAAGTTGTCAGGCACTTTTCATGCTGTTAAATAACTATCTATCAAATTGTGCATCTCAAATATGTACAGTTTGTTTCATGTCAATTATCCCTCAATAAAGCTGTTTTAAAAAGACTAAATTAAATCTACTGTTAAAATAATGCCAGTAAACCGAGCTTTAAATGTACCACTCTTACCACTGGCCTCACCTTTAGAAGCATCCTGAACTATGAATTAGACATCAGATTATAATAATAAACATTTTTTACACTGTCATTGGGGGATAATTAAATGGAGCATGAAAATTGGGCCTCAAGTATAATTGACTGAATATGGATTTTATTTTTCTCTTTAATTATGTCACAGAATTGTCAGGATAATGCCTCTTATTTATAGTAGTTTTCTTAGGTTCCGTTGTCGGTGAGGGTCCTTTAGACCTGCTCTGAAATGATCACACCTGTCGTGGTGCTGCCAGTTTTGCTTTATTCTAAATTTTCTACCAAAGCAACTTTAGAAAACTGATCAGAATATTTCATTTAACCACTTAGAATTATAAGTAGCAATCTAGGTTTGAGTAATTAATTACATTTTTTTAGATTATTCAAGAACCAGCATTGGTAATTTCTAATGAAATTAAGTTTCAAAATCTACAGGGTACAATGATTACAAATTAATCTCTTAACAGAGTAAAGTACAAAATAGTAATCATGTTGTTAATTAAAATAAAGTGCGTTATTTTTCTGTACAGCTTTTTACCTGCTTACTTAAACACACATGAGAGCTCCATTGTTGGTCCGTGTGTCGTGCTTCCTGGGATTGATGAAATTCTGATTTTTATAAAATTCCAAAGTGTGCTATATTATGGGCACAATCACTTTGTGATATACATTATTTACATGACAAAAGCCTCTCATTTTATTTCCATATTTTGAGCTTTATACTGGACTCTTCAGTGACTGGCATTCTGTGTTTGCATGTCATGTGTGGGTGTGTATTGTACAAGCTGTGGCTGTTGAAATTATTTTAGAATTTATGAAAATTTATCAGTGGTACCAGGGCCTGAGTATATATGTGTGTGTGTGTGTGTGTGTGTGTGTGTGTGTGTGTGTGTGTGTGTGTGTATATACATATATATAAAGGATATATATATATATATCCTTTAGTTTTTGTGATATGCTTATATTTTTAAGTAAGTAAGTTATCGTACTTTTTAAAACCACAATTTTTATATGGAGCTGCTGCTTCTTATATCTAATTTCATTTAGCTCATTGAAAACTCTGCCATGAGTCTTAGTCTCTTTGTTTTTTTAAATGCTGGTATTGAACTGAATGGGTTCCTTTAACTGCTGTTGTGAGAATGTTGATGGGATATTTGTATATTAGTGGTTCCTTTAGTGTCAGAGATAAATGTTCATTATCTGTCATTTATTATAGTCATGTGAGTTTCTGTGATTTTATTTTTTGTTGATTTCCTAGATTCAGATGTTCATTGGTTTCCAGCATTTCCTTGTTGGGAATGTTTATTTATCTGTAGTGGGATCTTGAGTAATGAGGCTCAGGTAATTCTCAGTGTTTGTCCTTATAGCCTCACAAACTATTTGTTTTAAAAGGAAATATCTATTATGGGAATACAATAGAAAAAAGTTAAATTGTGACAGTAATATTCTGTTAACCTCTTACCCCTTTAAGGCGTGTAATATTTTTCACCTTACGTAACTATACAAACGCAGGCATTCAAGAATTGCCTCACTCACCACTCCGGTGTGATTCCTCTGTAAAGAGTGTACAGCCCACATCTCTTTCGTCGCAGAGGAAGGACACCTGCCATCTTTTGAAAACTCCACGAGAAATCTCAGTAAGCCGAGTACCACTGAACCCATAGGGTATGTCATCAGTGTTTCAGCAAAGCAAGGTGACAGTTCAACATGGCTAGGCAGTAAAAGTGTTTTCTTTTCATTCCTTCTTCTCTTTTTTTAAAACCTATTATTCTAAAGGTCAAGCTTGAAGAGAGGTGAAAACAGGAGACAGCTCTATAATGACCAGCTAGTGGTCAGGCGTCCCTGTAGACTCTTCTCGTGGACCGAGGCCACACGTGGGTGTGGGGTCAGTAGGAGGCAGAGGCTGTTTCCATCTCGTGGCACCGTGATCTCCAGGAGGCTAGACAGCGATATTTGGGGGAACTTACCATAGTTCCTTTCCGGATGGGGCAGACTCAACCACCCCAAAGTTTAGAAACATGTCTATGCAACTGTGGAGTCTGCTGTGGGCTGTTTGTGAAAACGGGGCATGTGTAGGCACGGAAAAGCAGATCCCCAAACTGCTGCTTGTTTCCACGTGACCAGCTGTTCAGTCCTTGTTCTGTCAATTTTTTTCTTTTTTTTTTGAGCACATTAATGAGTTTTGAAGATTGATCCTTCTAGTTTCATTGTTTCTTTTCACAATTTCCTACATTACCTGAGGTTTATAATGTGATAGATAGAGCATATTAATTGATTTAAACATCGGGCAGACCAAAGTCTTAAACATCTGAGACTCAGTTACATGAAAAATTAATTTCACCTCTCTGTGTACCTTGGTTTCAATTTAAGGCTTTTCTTGTTTTTCAGAGGGAAAAGTAGTTCTTTGAGAACTAACAAGATAAAGAGATTTTTTTTTCTCTATTGGTGGGAGGGATGAAAAATTCGTGATGGAGGGTTTTTGTTGTTTATTTCCTTTTCTCTGATCAGGTATTTGGTTTTAGACTGATATTTTCAAACTAATCTAGATTCTTGATTTTAAGGGGAGGGAGCAGAAGAAGGTAGTTGGAAGAAAGAAACCAGTTAAATACCAATCACTGCATTTCAGACTACAACGTATTTTTCTAGCTTAAGGAAATAGATTAAGCTTCAGGGTCTAATTTATTCACTCACTTTTTAATCATCTTTTCTATTGTATTAATAAACCATCCATCTTCATAGTGATTGTCTAATTTTTACCTTAAGATAGATAGAACTGCCCAGCTCTCCATTGAAGGTTGTGCTAACATGCTTCATTCATCTCATTGTTCAGAGCAATTTTTTGAAACAACTGTGTACAAGATCGTAGCTTTTTGAGCTTGCTGTATTAGTACCATCTTGCTTCCAAATTTTGTTTTTATTGTGGAAGAGAATTAATTTATTTGAGAGAAAGGACCGTGACACGCATTCTCTGCCTTTAAAAGAAATGAATCAGTGAAGTTCCTTTATCATTTTTCTAGATACAGTAATAGTACTGAAATGGGCAGTGTTCTTTATGTACATTTTGTAAGCTTTGCCAATGAAACAGTCTTTTTTGCAAGAACTTCTTTTCCAAGTCAGTATAAAGCTTAAAATTCTGGAAATGAATGTCTTTCAGACTCATCTGGTTCATATTTCTGTCAGACCTCATGGTGTTGAAACAGACAACCCACAGGATGAAGCGACAGGCAGGTGGAAATTTCACTGTTCATACTGAGTTAACAGCTTGGACATCATAGACCCTCCTTTTGGAGAGAGAGAAAAAAAATGTATGAAATAGTTTTAGTAGTTAAGAACATCAGCAATCCAGAGCTGCGTGTGTGTGTGTGTGTGTATGTGTGTGTGTGTGTGTGTATGTCAGGGACCCAGTACTAACTGCCTTGCTCAGTCAGTGCGTTCGGCCATCTCAAGTGCAATTCATGATGGAGACTCTGTTTCCAGCAGATAAAGTTTTACACAGTTCAGCATGTAAAAATTAATTTTTCCCACAGTACATTCATTGCTATTGATTATTTCAGCAATTGGTATACTATTAAATTGCCCCAGCCAAATAATTAAGTTTGTAGGTATTTTACTAATTCAAAGCCAAATTCTTCTACTGTTTCTAATGAAATCATAGGAGTAGGAATTTGGTCCACAGTGTGCTTTAAGTTCTTTTAATCCTTTTTTCCCCTTGAAGTTAAGGGACTTCTTTTGTTTGGTTTGGGCCTTTCTTTCTTTTTTCTTTTTCTTTTTTTGCTTCAAGTCTCTTACACTTTTTTTTGCCCAGTTGCTTCTTTGAGTGTTTTTCCATTATTTTGATGCATGAGTAGTAGATAGTGTGCTGTATCATTAAAGTATTCAACATTTTGTTCATTTAGACAATACAATTAAGTATAATTCATGCATATATATCTTAATTCATTTCTTTTCTCACATAACTATTTTATAAGTAACTAGAATTTTTCATTAGATCTTATACAGAACAGTATTTTATTAAAAATTCAAAAGGGAAGACTTTTGTGCTCATTTTGTAGTTTTTGTTTTTTAAATATCTTTACATTATCTGCAATTAAAGTGTTTTAAACTTGCATTGGAATGGAATTCGAATGTATTTTTGTGTTAAGTTGTTCATTTGTAGATTTCTAGCATGAAGTTAACCTCAAAATGTTGTGCAAAAGGATTTTAAAATATGAGTCACTGAAAGAGTTTAAACATTGTACATGTTAAATGCTATATGGATTTTAATTAAACACTTGAGAATGATTTCATAAGCTGTTTGTTCTTGTATGTTTGCGTTGATATCAAAAGTGGAAACATTACGATATTCACTTAAATCGCATATTGTTTTATATCTGTATTTTCAATCATTGTCATTTAGCATAAACTAGACAGCATGGTTGGTAGAAACAGTCTGAATTGTAGATGCAGGTGGCCGCTGTTCTGATCCTAGCCCTACTGCTTGCTGGTTGTAAACAGGTCATTGTCATATTAACATCGGCAGGTTATGTAAGACTCTAAGTCCCAGTTTCTTCATCTCCTAAAGAAAAAAACAACACCCCTTGTCTTGATAGTACGTATAAAACACTAGGCGCATAGGTGTATTGCAAATGTTAGTAAATGAGGGTTTGTCACTTGTATATGCACATCTATTACCTGGGTCCCAAACACGGACGACTGGATGGTGGCAAATACCTCTATGCTTTTCCACTGAGTCGCTCTCCAGCATCCAGTTCATAGGGGTCCCCATGTTTCCTTTGTGCATGTGGGAGTCTCTTCTGTTTCTGTTCTTCCTTTTCCGTGCCATGATCCCCTCTATCTTTTCTGCTATGCAGGGAAAGCTTCTTACAGAGCCACATAAGAAGACGCTTTAATGCCTACTTATAAGACTGGGGAATCTACAAGACTGATGTCTGCCTAATATTGGCCATGTCTCACAATATAACTCTGATGCGTAATTTTACCAAAATCTCTATGGTAGGAGTTGGAAAGGAGGGGTTAAGGTGGTAAGAAAATCTGTTTCCAGCTCTGCCCCATAAACCTGAGACTGTCTCTACTATTGTACTTGACTCAAAACCCCAAGGAGTCACAGTCCATGTGGTGTTTGGCCACCTTGATCCAGCACGAGGCGTGCGGTCCAGGTACCAGTGGAGTCTTAGCTGCTTTCCTACCTTATTCCCCAGACGGTGCACTCCCCACACGGAGGTCCTCCATAACTACTCCTCTCCACTCTAACTCTGGCATCAGTGGGTTCCTCCAATCTTGCTGCCAGTATTTTTTTTACTTAAGAATCAAAACTAAAACCTAAACCCACGCAAGCTAACTTAAGAAAAGGAAATTTGTTGTAAGAATATGGGGCAATCTCAGAGAATCCGATCAGGAAATACAATCAGACTTCTAAGAAACAGAACTGTAGGGTGTTACCTTCCAGTTCCCTCTCTGTCTCCCCCAGTGGGGCCGTGGGGTCTGTGGTGTCTGTGAGTCTCTGTAGAGCAGATCTCTGCTCACTTATGTGTAGTATGGGCAGGCGGGCAGGTCCCCTTGAGGCGCTGCCCCTGCTGGGCTATGGGTGGATAAGGAAATGCTGACCTGTTAAAGGCAGACTCTAAGCAGCTATCACATCCTGGGCCAACAGTCGGTCATTATAGTTTTACATAAATGAAGGCCTGAGAAACAGTTTTGCCCTAATGGTAACCAGAGCTCACTGTCTGTGATGTGCCTGCAAACAGCTCTCATAAAAGAGGAACCCCGGTTACTCCTTCACCTTGGAAAATGGTTGTCTTCAGAATTTTCTAGTGCTGTACGGAGTCACTGACTCCCACAATGGTAGGAGTCTTACCCATGTCTCACCGAGTTCCTAAATACAGGACCAATAGATAAGTCCATCTACAATTAATGAAGTGCTTATTGTTGAGTATCCCAGGCCAATATTCTAGATGGTTGGCATAGATTATCTCCTTCAATCCTCATAACCCTATCGTGTACTCAGGTTTCAGCTATGCAGTCATCTGACTCTAAATCCTACACTCTTAACTACTTTGCTATACTATACGGTTTAGGTTTTATAATCTAATTTTTACATCAGCCCTGTGCAGTTAGTTTTATTATGAATAGATTTTCATTCAATTTGCTATTTATTGCTTTCTTTTAAGGGCATAACACAAGCATAGAGGTTACAAATATGAGTCAGACCTAGTTTTGACGTGCATAAAATCTAGTAGAGGAGGGATGAGTGAACCACGAGGCACAGCACCAGTAAAACATGCCCACAGGAAAGGGGTACCTCACAGGCTGGGAAGGTATCAGGGTCTCTTTTCTGGAGGAGCTGAAACTTTAAAGAACCCAAGTGAGGGAAGGCAGTTCAGCAGAGCCGAACTACTTATGGTGCAGATTAAGAGAGGTCAGAGGTATAATGGAGGTGATGGTCGGCTCCAGGTCATAGAGAACATTTACCTACCTGAAAAATTTGAAAACACATATTCATAAAGATATACGTACCACTATGTTCATTGCAGCATTATTTATGATGGCCAAGACACGGAAACAACTGAACTGTCCTTTGATGAATGATTAAAGAAGATGTGGTCCATATATACAATGGAATACTATTCTGCCATAAGAGAAGATGAAATAGTGCCATTCGCGACAACGTGGATGGATCCTGAAATTATCATGCTAAGCAAAATAAGTGAGACAGAAAAGGACAAGAACCATATGAATTCACTCATATGTGGGATATAAAACAAAACAACAAACCAACCAACCAAAAAGAACTCACACACAGACTGCAGTCTAGTGGTTACCAGAGGGAAGGAGGATGAGGGAGGAGATTGAAGAGGGTAAAGGAGGTCAAATACATGGTGGCCAAAGGAGACTTGGCATGGGGTGGTGAGCACACAGTGCAATATACAGATGACATATTACAGACCTGTACACTTGAAACTTATATAATCTTATTAACAAATGATGTCAATAAATTTAACAAAATAAAAGAACATTGCAGACCATTCAAAAGTGTTTTTTGAATTTCATAATTTCATCTTAAAGCCTGTCTTCCTCAAAGCTTTTTTTTTTTTTTTTTGGATGTAACAAAATCCCACTTAAATTAGCTCAAGAAAAAATAAAAGGAGAGTGGGGGAGGGTAGAAGATGTATCATACAGATACAGGAAAATTGCCTGGAATCCAAGAGCAGGAACACAGCTAGGCCTCAAAGGGGCCTGGACCAAGAACAAGAAAGCTATTGGAAACACAGATATCTCCTTCTCTGGTCTCACCTCTGCCTTTCTACTTAACACTCATGATTTCCATATTCCAGTTGTACATTGCTTCAGTTCTGCAACCAGCCTAGCACTAGCATTTGTCCGTCTCAACTCCAAATGGGTTAAGTTTGTGTCAGACGTCCAGCTCTGCTAGGCAAGTAAGGTCAGCTGATACAAACATGGCTGCTGTAGCCCGTTCATGTGGAGTGGTGTTTAGAGCAAGAAGGCCAGGATGTGAAGACATCCTCAAAATGCTCTTCTAAGTAGGAATTAGTGCATGACTTGAAGAAGAGAGTTATTTGCTTTCACAATGAAAACTGGTGGCATTGCTGAGAACAGATTAGAGAAAGGAAATCATAGACAAACAGAAAGCTGTCTTAGTAATCCAAGTAAGAATGATGCAGCTGCACTAAATCTTAGAAGCTCTGATATGCTGGATATCAAAGTGAAACAGAAAACGGAATCAGGGTTTCCAGGATCACCTTCTCAGGCTGACCCATTAACATTTTATCAGAGATCCTCTCTGCTTATTGTGTTTCATGGTGTGTTTGATCTGGAAACAGCACAAGAGTTCCAAGCCTTCCTGAAGAGAATCATATTCTCCCACATTCTCCCATATATGACAATTAAGTTCGCGAACTCCCCACTGCACGCTTACCTTGGCAGCACCGTACAAACAGCTCGATAAGGTTTCATAACCTTGGTATATTAGTGTCTCACAGCTGTGTTCGTGTCGCCATATGGTGGTGTCTTGCTGAGTGGCGTTCATTATTGTTGTTGCATGGTTTTGTGTGCCATCGAGAGACTGAGCTTAAATTAGATCAATGAACAAACATTAAATTTCTTGTTAAACTTGGCAAGAATGGGAATGAAATCAGTGACATATTAGTCCAAGTTTATGGGGATAATGCCATGAAGAAAACAGCAGTGTACAGATGTATTAAATTTTTTTCTGAGGGGAGAGAACACGCCACTGATGAAGAGAGGTCAGGGCAGCCAGTAATGAATAGAACTGACAATAGCATTCTAAAAATTCATGGAATTGTGCGTCAAAATCATCGGCTGACTGTGAGAAGCATAGTGGACCAAGTAGACATCCATAGAGAAACAGGAAAATCTGAACTGAAAATACTGGCATGAGAAAGGTGTGTGCAAAAATGGTCCCGAAAGAGCTCACCAATGAACAAAAACAAAGGAGAGTTGAAATTTGCCAAGACCTTTTGGAGAGGCAAGACGATGTTTTGGACTGTGTTATCACTGCTGACGAAATATGCGTGTACCAATACGACCCTGAAACAAAGCGTCAAGTGCACAATGGAAGTCACCCAATTCTCCATGACCAAAAAAGTTCCGTCAGTCCAAATCAAGAGTCAAAATGATGTTGCTAACCTTTTTTGCTATCAGAGGGATTACTCATTATGAATTTACTAACGTGTTTCCCCCAAAATAAGACCTAGCTGGACCATCAGCTCTCATGTGTCTTTTGGAGCAAAAATTAATATAAGACCTGGTATTATATTATATTTACATTACATTACATTACAGTATATTATATTATATTATATTATATTAAAGACCTGGTCTAACATTATATTAAAATAAGACCGCATCGCATATTAATTTTTGCTCCAAAAGATGCATTAGAGCTGATGGTCCAGCTAGGTCTTATTTTCAGGGAAATATGGTATTTGGAAGTGCTGAAAAGGCTACATGAAAATGTTAGGTGGGGCCGGCCTGGTGGCTCAAGCCATTGGAGCTCCATGCTCCTAACTCCGGAGGCTGCCAGTTCGATTCCCACATGGGCCAGTGGGCTCTCAACCACAAGGTTGCCAGTTAGATTCCTTGAGTCCCGCAAGGGATGGTGGGCTCCGCCCCCTGCAACTAAGATTGAACAGGGCACCTTGAGCTGAGCTGCTGCTGAGCTCCCAGATGCCTCAATTGGTTTGAGCGCAGGCTCTCAAAGGTTGCCGGTTGGACTCCCACAAGGGATGCTGGGCAGCGCCCCCTGCAACTAGCAACAGCAACTGGACCTGGAGCTGAGCTGCGCCCTCCACAACTAAGACTGAAAGGACAACAACTTGAAGCTGAAGAGCACCCTCCACAACTAAGATTGAAAGGACAACCACTTGACTTGGAAAAAAGTCCTGGAAGTACACACTGTTCCCCAATAAAAGTCCTGTTCCCCTTCCCCAATAAAAATCTTTAAAAAAAAAAAAAAAGGCGACCTGAACTTTTAGCCAACAATTCATGGCTTTTGCATCTCGACGATGCACCAGGTCACACACAGTGTCTGTGAGGGAGTCTTTAGCCAGTAAACAAATAACTGTATTGGAACACCCTCCCTACTCACCTGATCTGGCCCCCAACGACTTCTTTCTTTACCTGAAGATAAAGGAAATACTGAAAGGAAGACATTTTGATGACATTCAGGACATCAAGGGTAATACGACAACAGCTCTGCTGGCCATTCCAGAAAAAGAGTTCCAAGATTGCTTTGAAGGGTCGACGGGGCTCTGGCACCAGTGCATAGCTTCCCAAGGGGAGTACTTTGAAGGTGACCATAGTGATATTCAGCAGTGAGGTATGTGGCACTTTTTCTAGGATGAGTTCGCAAATTTGCTTGTCAGAACTGCTTTGTCTCTTTATTGTCTAAGAAATATGAGTTCTTTTCAAAAAGTCTTTTCAGACAGGTGACACTTTCTAGAATGTCAAACACATACTGACTCTGCAACTGTATTGATGGATTGTCAGGAGCATAAACCCCTATTTCTTACCAAGAATGTGTCACCTAATGGAATCAGAGCTGTTCTCAAACCACAAAATCCTGGATGGCATTGGTGCTCTTTGATTATTACAGCACCACACCGTGTTCTCCAAAAAACAACTGGACACAGACTGATGGAGAAATCCCTCATGTGCTGGCCAGGACTCAGTGTGTCTGCTCTGTGTCAGCTGCAGGGCTTGACAACCTGCATGGCTCCCAGGCAAAAGTCACATCGTTAACTATCTCTCCAGGAACCCAGCCCTGAAGTTTTGTGCTCAAGGCCCAGTGATAGGCAGTTAGTACTTAACGAGCTATCCACCAGATACCAGTCACTTTTCATATATAACACCTTCAATCCTCAGAACATTAATAATAATATAAAAATATTATTAACTCACTTCACAATGTGGAAATTAAAACACAAAGAGGTTAACTTGCCCAAAGATATAGTATGTGGCTGACCCATAGTAATTTGAAAACGGTCTGTTGGACCCCCAAACCCATGATCTAGCTTAATTTCTCTTTCTGAATTAATTTTAATTATGTAAGTAATACATGGCTATATGTTAATTTTAATTATGTAAGTAATACGCGGCTATATGATCCACAAATTCTTAAAGCAGGGAAGACTACAATTCCTTGACCTCCTTCTTGAGGTCATTGCATGAGCTGTGTGTCCGTCCAGCCTTTTGTGACTCTGCACACACTGTCTGCAGATATAATTACTTGCAATTCTTTTTGTTGTTTTTTTACATAAATGACATCATGCTTTCTACATCATTCTGAAACATGCCTTTCCCCCCGACACAGTGTTTGAGGCGGGCCATGCTCCACCACTCACTTCTCTGCCCCTTCCATGGTCTGCTGGCTTCTCTAAACTCCTGGTAGAACAAGAGCTAAAACTGAAGGTCTCAGCTGATCACTGCTGGCACCAGACACCTTTAAGAGATTTGTTTTCTTTCCTTGAACAGTTCATTATGAAAATTTTCTAATAGATACACTTTAAAATATTACACAGTGAACATCCATATACTCCCCACCTAGATGCTACCATTAACATTTTACTGTACTTGCTTTATTACATGTCTATCCCTCTATCCATCCACAGGGATTTAATGTCAGAAGAGTTCCCTAAAGCACCTCATTCATCACAGTAGAGTCATCACCTCTACTTAGGTTGTCAAATGACCAACTTATGCACAGTTGGATGAGTGGGAAGCAGGAGTAAAACTACCTGCAGAATCCAGTTTGTCAGGATCAGCAAAGGTCTCTGTCCTGGGAAGGATGCCTGTTGTGAAAAGGCCATGTAGGTCATCCTGGATTATGAGACTGAAGCAATTACTGACAATGGCCAAGAATCATACCCAAGATTGAAAAAAAATCGTAAGACAATGGAATACATGTCAAGCTAACAAAGCCAACTGCCCTGAGTTCTTGCTTTTCTAGAGGGAGGCACCAAGAGCGCTCCATCAAGAATCCAGATTTATTCCAAAGAAGGAAACTTCAAAGAAGACATCATGGCAGATAGCTTCCTGAAATAGATCAATGTCTTTTTTTTAAAAGATTATTATTAAAATATATCTAACATACAATATTATATTATTCAACATTTATATACCTGAAGAAGTGATCACAAGTCCAGCAACCATTTGACACTGTACCACGCTATCACAGTATTATTGACTGTATTCCCCATGCTGTACATTACATCCCCATGACTTACGTGTTTTATACCTGGAAATTTGAACCTCCCTATTTCCTTTCACCTTCTCCCGTTTTTAATTTTTCAATTACAGTTGACATTCATTATTACTTATTAATTTCAGGTGTACAGCACAGTGCTTAGACATTTATATAATTTAAGAAGTGATCCCCCTGACTAGTCTAGTACCCACCTGGCACTATACATACTTATTACCATAGTTATTGACTATATTCCCTATGCTTTACGTCCCCATGACTAATTTTGTAACTACAGCTATACTTCTTAATCCCTTCCCCTTCTTTCACCCATACACCCCCACACTCCTCCCATCTGGCAAGCATCAAAATGTTCTTTGTATCTATAAGTGTGTTTCTGTTTTATTTGTTTATTTGTTCTTTAGATTCCACATATAACTGAAATCACATTACATTTGTCTTTGTCTGACATACTCCACTCGGCACAACACCTTCCAGGTCCATCCATGCTGCTGCAGGTGGCGAGAACGTATTCCCATCCATGGCCGAGCAATGTTCCATTGTACATATGTACCACCTGCTCTTTATCTATTCATCCGTCAACGGACACCCAGGCTGCCTCTACATCTTGGCCATTGTAAACAGTGCTGCAATGAACATGGATGCACACGTCCGCTCTAAGTAGCATTTGGGTTTCTTCAGGTAAATACCCAGAGTTGGATTATTGAGTCCTTCTTTGTCTCTTGTTATAGCTTTTGTTTTAAAGTCTGTTTTGCTTGGCATAAGTGTTGCTACCCCAGCTTTTGTTGTTTGTTTGTTTCCTTCCATTTTCATGAAATATCTTTTTCCATCTATTTGCTTTCCCACTGTGTGTGTCTTTCAATCTTCAGATTGAAAGAAGTGAGGCAGCATATATAAGGGTATTGTTTTCTTATCCATTCAGCCACCATATGTTATTTTAGTGGAGCATTTAATCCAGTTACATTGAAAGTAATTGTTGATAGATATGTATGTAGCTATTGCCATTTTATTATTCATAATTTTGGTCTTTTTTTTCTCTGTCTTAAAGAGTCCCTCTAATGTTTCTTGTAATACTGGTTTGGTGGTGATGAACTCCTTTAGCTTTTTCTTGTCTGGGAAACTCTTTATCTGTCCTTCAATTCTAAATGACAGACTTGCTGAGTAGAACAATTTTGATTGTAGGTCCTTGCTTTTCACCATGGTGAATATTTTGTGCCAACCCCTTCTGGCCTGCAAAGTTTCCGTTGAGAAATCAGCTAACAACTTTATGGGAGCTCCCTTATAATTACTGGTTACCTTTCTCTTGCTGCTTTTAGGATTCTTTCTTGGTCTTTGACCTTTGCTATTTTAATTATAATGTGTCTTAGTATGGGCCTGTTTGGGTGCATCCTGTTTGGGACTCTCTGCACTTCCTGGCCTTGTATGTCTATTTCCTTTGCCAAGGTAGGAAAGTTTTCAGTCATTATTTCTTCAAATAGGTTCTCAATCCGTTTCTTTCTTTCTTTTCCTTTTGGTATCCCTATGATGTGAATGTTGTTACGCTTGATGTTTTTCCAGAGATCTCTTAAACTATCCTCATTTTTTTTGGATTCTCTTTTCTTTTTGCTGTTCTGTTTGGGTGTTTTCTCCTATGTTGTCTTCCAAATCGTTGCTTCGATCCTCTGCTTCATCTAGTCTGCAGGTGATCCTTTTAGTGCAGTCTTCATTTCAGTTATTTGTTATGGTTTCTATGTCCTTTCTTATGCTTGCTATCTCTTGTTTGAAGTTCCTTGCACATCCCTGTGACAAGTGTTTTGAACTCTGCTTGCCTCCATTTTGTTTAGTTCTTTTTCTGGACTTTCCTCCTGTTCTTTCATTTGGGACGTATTTCTTTGTCTCCTCCTTCCGGTAGCCTCTGTGTTTGTTTCTATGTATTTGATAGAGCTGCTATATCCCCCAGTCTTGGCTGGTTGGCCTTATGGGGTAGGTGCCCTGTGGGGCCCAGTGACACAATCTCCCTGGTCACCTGTGCTCCAGGAATGTCCCTTATGTGGGCTGTATGTGCCTCCTGTTATAGTTGTTCCTTGGTTGCTATTGGCATATTAGTGGGTGGGACTGACCCTCAGGCTGACTGGCTATGGGCTTTAACCACATCCACAGCTTATAGGCTACTGTGTGGTGCACTTACCCCACTGAGTGGGATTTGCCCCAGTGGACTCTGGTGCCTGTTGAGACCACTCTTAGGGTGTGCCACCTTTGGGGCTAAGAGGACAGTGCTCTGCTGTGGTCTGAAGCCAACCTCCAAGTATATTGGTTCTGGGGCCTCTGGGGCAGTGGGGTCACCCACTGCCTGTGACCGACAAGGGACTACCTGGTAAGAGCTACAAAATGATCTGCACTTGTTCGCTGCCTATGCTAAACCTGGAAGCATGTGGGAGGAGCCACCCTGTGAACCAAGGATGTTTGCCAACAGTACCAGGCCTGGGGTAACTCCACAAAATTCCAGGACACCCTGATTCCTGCTGCCTCTTGCCAGTTCCCTTAAGGTGCAGCCACTGATAAAGCCTTGTGCAGTATGCACGTTGGGTGAGCCAGGGTCTCAGGGAGTCACTAGAGTGGGTAGAGTTGTGGTCACCAGGTTAATATAGACTCCGGTTTGATGCCAGTGCTGAACCTGAAGCTACTCAGCAAAAGTCTCAGAGCACACTGAGGCCAGTTATTGCCCACCTAGGGTTTTTAGACTCTGATAGTTTTCCAAGAAAGAACGCAATTCTGGCAGAGCTGGCTGCTCGGGAGAAAGTGCCTCCAGTGTTGGGTGAGTTGGGTAGGGCGAGGTCTCAGTGAGTCAGCAGGGTAGAGCTGTGGAGCTCACCAAACCAATCAGATTCAGATTTGGCCATAAGTGTAAGGGGAGGACTCAACCCAGGAAAGATGGTGTCCACCTGATGGCTGCATGGGAGAAGGAACCCACACAGGGAAAATGCCGACTGTTTTCCAGTCCTGGTCCTAAAGCTACACAACTCAGTCTGCCTCCCATATGTCTCCGACACCTCTCCCCCAAGTTACTGTCCCTTCACTGGGGCACAAGGTAAGTGCCGAGGAGTGAAACAGTCTGTATGCGGGCTCTTTAAGAGGACGTCTGGGTTTCCCACTGCCTTCTATCCCACCTGTATGGTCAGAATCCCCACTGTTTTCCACAGCCAGATATTGTGGGGGCTCCTTTTCCTGGCAACATCTGGGCTGGAGAGGCCAGTGTGGGACTGGGGCCCCTGGATTTTTTGGGGGAAACTCTGCGGCTGATATCCCTCCCAGTTCTCAACCACCACATGGAGGTTTGGCATTAGTCAGTTCCACATCTCTGCCCCTCCTACCAGTCTTGACGTGGCTTCTTCTTTATATCCTTAGTTATAAAAATTCTGTTCATCCAGACTTCAGATGGTTCACCAGGTTGATTTTTGTATAATTCAGCTATAATTGTAATTTGTTCATGGAAGGAAGGTACAGTGTTTATATACTCTGCCATCTTGGATTTGATCCTAGATCAATGTCTTTCCCTATCCAACTCACACCTTGGGAGCAACAGGCCTGAGACAGTTGTTTGCAGCACCAAGATAACAAGTACCATCATTTATGACAATTAGTCTATTTTTATTTCATTTGAAATGGAGGAATTTGGGGGCAAGATCTTTATTATGCCTAACTCTACAGCTAAACAGGCTGAAAAGACAGTACCTACCTCTAGGTACAAACTTGTCAGGTTTTGTATCCTTTCATGTTTGACATTTTTAAAAGAACTGTGTCCGGGAGTGAATGAATGAATCAATATTTTTAAAAACAGTGCATTATCTCAAAACTGGCTTTGACTATTTACAGCAAGACTTAACGGGTATACAGCATTCTGGTTGTAGTTTTGTCTGTAAGGATTCTTCAGTTAGATTTATTCCAGGGGTATATTTCCAAGTCTATGACTCAGGTAATTGGGCCTGTGACATGTAAGAGCTGACAGGCTAATGTGACATCTCTTTCTTTGCTGCAAAATAATGTATTTTCTCTTCTGGAGGATGAGTATACAGACACTTGCTTAAAAACAATAGACATTAATCACTGCAAATTGATTTCATCTATTCCTCTCTGGAAAGAAAAAAATCATGACCAGGTAATATCAAAGTGTCCTCATAAGGAGACTTAACTGAGAATAGGATGCAGAGCCCAAATTTCCAGTACTAGACAATGGTGGTGCCCATTGCAAGGATACCAGGAGCTTAAACCCTAAGATATGCACGCATTGTAGCATAAGCTGTGAGACAAATGAACAATTTTTTTGATCTTTGTATTTTTGTTGTTGTTGTTGTTATTGTTGTTGTTAGGCTTTGTTACCATTTGGTTCCATTTTGTTATCATTGTGAGATAAATCTTTCCTGAATTGAACGTGCACAAACCACTTCCACCACCTCAATAGCTGAATCAAATACTAGGAGAGTCTTAACCAGTATATCTGGGGTTATCGGGTGATGATCTCCTAATTACACTTTTCTAGAGCCAATAAGTGAAGGAAGTCATAATTTTTTGCTAAAAAGTCATCATGTGGTATTTCTACAGTTATCACTAGGAAATAATATGGGCCACAATCACATGAGTCATCTTTGATTCCTCCTTTCCTTCACCCCACCTGCGGCTGGTTCACAAGTCCTGGTGCATTGTCATTTCTTGTCACTGCCCTCATTTCTCCATCCTCATGGTCATTGCCTTTATACAGGTCCTCCTCATCTCATAGTTGGCCCATTGCTATGGTCTTCAGTCTTTCCTGCTTCCAGTCTTGGTCCACTCCAGTCCATAAAAATAACAGTAGTAAATGCTGTACAGACCAAGTGCTTCAGAGCATTCTTTTATTTAGCTCTTCATCACACTAAGGCATTTAAATTTTTTCAAATTTTATTATAGTAAGAACACAACATGAGATGTACACCCTTTACACGTTTTTAAGTGTACAACACAGTATTGTTGACTCTAGGTACAATATTGTACAGCAGATCTCTAGAACTTATTCATCTTACTTAACTGAAACTTTAGGCTCATTGATTAGCAACTCCCTATTTCTCCCTCCTTCCAACCCTGGGCAAACATCTCAGATTTCCTCAGACTGAAGTTTACCTCAAGTACCCAGCAATGAATGAAAATATGCTGGGGTCCAGCATTGTGATATTTTAGAATACTGAGACCAAGAAGCTATTGAAAATTTCTAAGAAGAAAAATCACATACAAAGGATCAAGAATAATAATGACTTAACCAGTCATAATAATGACTTCTCAAAGGTAGTACCAGAAGATAGAGAATAATGGAGCAATGCCTTCAAACAGTAAAAGGAAATAATTTCTAACATAAAATTCCATACCCAGCCAAAGAACGAATAAAATGTTAGGATAAAATAAAAACATTTAGTAACATAAAAAAATTACCTTCTAAGAATCCTTTCTCAGGAAACTACTTGAAGATATGACTAGCACAGTTAGAATGTAAGCCAAATAAGAAGATTTAAACCAAATAGAAGGAAAGATTCCAATTCACAAGAGAAAATAATTTCCACATTGATAGTAAAGGGAGAGCCCAATATGAAAGCTGTCCCTCAGGCCTAGAGGCTGACCAGCATAAACTGGAAAAAGTTAGAGAACTCCAGAAGAGATGGCTTCAAGAAAATGAAATTGAGGGGGCGGCCGAATGGCTCAGTTGGTTAGAGCGTGAGCTCTCAACAACAAGGTTGCTGATTCAATTCCCACATGGGATGGTGGGCTGTGCCCCTTACAACTAAAAATTGAAAACGGCGACTGGACTTGGAGCTAAGCTGTGCCCACCCAACTAGATTGAAGGACAACGACTTGGAGCCAATGGGCCTTGGAGAAACACACCCCAATGTTCCCCAATAAAATTTATGAAAAAAGAAAAAGAAAATGAAATTGAGAAAATTCTAAATGTTTATG